>NC_091827.1:121906545-122212170 GCF_038994185.2 Dermacentor albipictus | reverse complement strand
ACGCCGCTCCGGAAACTCTGCCGAAGGCGGAAGTACGGCGATGAACATAGCCAGCGTGGCCAGACCAAATCGGTGTGTGACGGCTAGATTCGGCTAGTTGTGGTTCAGAGCGGTGATATGCTTCGGCTGCAAGTCGATTTCCTTCGCAAGGGCGCTGCACGAGGAGCCAAAAGACCTTCCGTCCGTCAAAAAGTCCGGAAAATTGGACGGCGGGGGGTTCGAGCGTCCGAAACTTCAGATGTCCTTATACATTGATTCTATGGGGCTCGTGGCGGTGCCACGAAGACGTCCGAAATATCAGGCATGTCCGAAAATTCAGTCGTTGACTGTATTTCATGTTCACGTGTAATGTCTGCATGTCTGCTTATGTATTCACATTGTCTGCCTAGTCTGTCACTCCCATCGCCCTCTTTGTACAATAGCGTAAATGCACATGTGGCTAAGATTTTTTGCTGATAACGATTCAGGGTAATGTTCCGTCTTTCAACCGTACACTTGTTTCACCCAAATCGACATAGGTAACGTAATTTTACCTTTCTTGTGTAGTTAATGTGTAGTCATAAGGCGGAAAAACCTTCACAGTGGCAGCATGCCGCAGTAGTTTCCACTGTTTATGCTTCCGGCCAACTGGAATGCTTCGCTTTGTTGTGTAAATTAGTCATGTCCAGCTGGTAGTAGAATATATCACGAGTTCACGAATAAAAATTGGTGGCTGCACTTGCAGTTTTAAAATGACGACCCGCCGTGGTTGCTCAGTGGCTATGGTGTTGGGCTGCTGAGCACGAGGTCGCGGGATCGTATCCCGGCCACGGCGGCCGCATTTCGATGGGGGCGAAATGCGAAAACACCCGTGTGCTTAGATTTAGGTGCACGTTAAAGAACCCCAGGTGGTCCAAATTTCCGGAGTCCTCCACTACGGCGTGCCTCATAATCAGAAAGTGGTTTTGGCACGTAAAACCCCAAATATTATTATTATTAAAATGACGGGTGATCGGGAACCGGCAGCCATTTTGACATGGCAATACGATGCCGCATGTAGTTCTTAAGATGGACGTTTCTAACTAAAGTTTGCAGCTAGGTGCGGGGACACACTGGAACAAAAATGACACTGAAAGTCTGGTTTCCCCCAAAGTGCTGGCGAAACGCAGCTTCAGTGCAGTTAATTTCTCAGTGTTTCCTAAAGAGCGAGTCCATATATATTTAACTACTGATATAACGGCCACTTTTTGCAAAACTATCGAGTTTGTTATGAACCGGTGCATCTATATATATTGCTACGGAACAGCCGCCACAGTGAGGCTGCACTGGGGAGGAAAAAGACGACGTGGGCCCACTTGATATAGCATCGCCATTTTGGCCTTCCGTTAGCTTCCCTATAAATAAATTGTATATAGTATTGGGCTCCAGCTACATGTAACAATATATTCAAAGACTTGCCTCAAGGCATCGTGCATGTATGACGTAGTATATCTTGAGCATATTGTGTGCATTGGGTTGCTGCTAGTGACATAACAAAATAATCACTAGAGCAGACTTTAAGGAACACATGTTAGGGTATGTAATTAACTGTCTAAACATTGAGAGGCTGCATATGTTAACAATTAAATTACACTAATTCATTTCAATCGTTAATGACAATGGTTGATGAGGATTGATTAAACATCTGACACTTAAGCGTTGTGACATGACAAATGGTTTGACACTAGACTACTTTTCCCTGACCCCATGACCTTCCTGTCTGAAGCTGTTCTGGAGTGGTTTACAGTAACAGCTAACAAACTAAATAATGCTATCATGTTTTGAGGAACTCTATTGCATATTTGCTGCTGCTGTACTTCAGAGTTTATGGTCGTCCGCATTGAGTTGTGGAACTACACCCAGCCTTCCCACTGACTGGATGCTCTCCTGTTGGCAGGTGTGTCAGCATGGCCGGACAATCTCCGGGTCTGCATGGTCAAGGGCCACCAGAACTGGATCGCCGTAGCCTATGCTCACTTCGTCAGCTGCTACAGGTGGGACCTAGCTCAAGCGTCTTGCATCCTCGAGGAGCCATTGGGGCAGACTGCCATAATTATTAGATTATAAAGCAAGGGTGCAGTTGGGGCAACCAAGAAAAAAAGCTTCAGTATGCCACGTTATATAAGACAATATAGCGTAGCTGACGGATTATTCAGAATCGGTGGGGATTGTCTAAAATACTGAATGGATAACACAACCAAAACGCAATATGACGACCAAGAAATGGGGGGAAGGGAGCTTCAATACACAGAGTGCAGGCTGTATGCAAATTTTTTCTTTAGGTGTGGCTTCACGGCATATTGAATTTCACCTCGTAGTGCACCTTCACGACATTGCGACTTGCACTGCCGTAAAGCTATAGTATAAGGCGAAATTTGAGTTGCTGTGAAGCCACACCTAAAGGAAAAATTCGCATATAAGGCAGGGGGGCCCACTTCGAGGCTAAGCATATGGTAAAGAAAACCTTGCCTTCTGTTCAAATAGGTACGGTATTCTATATCTTGTTAGCATTTTGAGTCTAAAGCCAAGCTTGCTTGTGACAAATGTCCATACATAACGAACAAAGAGGATGTCACTGCATTAGTTTTCCCGTGGTCAGTGGTTTCTGTGTTTGGATAGAACAAATATCAAAAGGGTCACCACTTTGTTAGTGCAATCATAATGGGTGCTCAAAAAGACTGCAACAAAGACACAGTGCCATTGCTTTCGTTTGTCCCAGTGTTCTCATTTACCCTCTCAGTGTGACTGTACAGTCGAACCCACTTATAATGCTACCAGTTTTAACAATAGATTGGTTATAACAATGAGAAGCTGCTGCACTGTCAACTTTTCTGGTTTCCACGGTGAAATAGCCCGCTTACTACAATACCTCGGTAACACATTATCGGTTATAACGATGAAGTCTGGCTGCTGGGTGTCTGAGCCGGAAGGTAGTCAAATGCAAAATCCTCGAAAAGAAAAAAAGAAAACAAGAAATTTGAGCCGCTGCATGATGACCCACTGCTCCAACAGCCGCCGTGCGCTCATTTTTGAGTCTTCTCCAGGCACCTCTCTCCCGTTGCCCTTCCTCCCCTCCAAATACAAATGGACCGCGCCCATGGCTCTACGCCTTGCCACCCTCCGAAACACGTATGGACCGCGCAAACTGCACTGCTCGCATGTTGCTCACTGGCTCCTCATTTAGCGCAGTTCTGCAAACAGCTTGACCGCTCGTGTTCGTCTTTGTTGATTGCGTCGAAATCGTTCCTGGCCACTTGGTTTCGCAGCCTCTTTTGACTCGCCGCTGAAATGGAAAATGTCTTATCCGCCCGCTGATAATCAGCAATGCACGACATTGCCAGTGAAAAGAAGGCACACAGCTGCAGATTTGGAAACTGAGTTCTAACGGATGAGGCTGTCGTCGCGAACTTGCTTGCATCAGATAGCGACGGCGATGATGGCAGCGATGCTTGGTAAGGCACGTTTGCCTCAACATTGACCTCACAGGAGGCCCAGCAGGCGACTCAGTCCCTCTAGGGCTTCGTTCTTGCGAGGAACCTTCCACTCCACTACGTAGAGCACCTGGATACAAGACTCCTTTGGGGCCACCGAGGTGACGCCTCGGTAGAACTCGTATATCGCTGGCCGTCTATGACCCCTCTTAGCAGTTGTTATAGCAGTGCCATTTTTTAAAGGACCCGTTATCAGGTCTGGCCACTTTGAGCTGACAAGCGCAGAGCATACAGGGCGCGATAACGATCGTGTCTGCAAAGTATTACATCGCCTTATGCTGCGAAAAGGTCTGAAATTTCAAACGGAACACTGTTTCAGCTTCTCCTTCCGTCTGCCGCGCTCCTATCTGGAGGGAGACCTACACGTGCGAGTGTATAGAGAAAGACATGGCTAGTGTGCCTACGTACACGTGTTTGTGCTGTGACGTCGTTCGTGGTGACACGTGACTTCGAGAATTGTTCAAGGCAACATCTGTTATTTGTGTAATATGTTGCTAGAATGGATGAATTAAAGCTTACAGAAGTAATGAAAGGCACAAGCCGAATTACTGCATGTTTTTGTTTTACTTTGCACCGCAGCAAGAGAGATGTACTTCTGTTTCATTTGCTCGTACCCACGTCGTGCAGTCACACGCACAAACACCGAAGCTATCTCACTTTCTGCCGTGTCCCAGCGCATGACCATGCTCTGTGATGAGCTTGTGTCTTCCTCAGTGTTTGACTTATACCACTATTCAGGTGTCCTCATGCAAAGTGCGCAAAATTGTGCGCTGCGTGGAACCAAACAATCAGCAGCTCACGTGTGATGCCGTCAGCGGAAGTACGTCGCACCAGAAAAAGGCAAGAAGCAAAAAAAAAAAGGTGGGGCTCATCACATGGGCATCATGCGATCCTCGAGCTCCGGCATGGGAGAACGCAGGGAAATAATTTCGCTTATAACATTTATAACCGGAATTATAACAGGGCTTATAACTCGGTTATAACATTTATCGGTTTTAACAATCGAATTTTCGTTTCACTTAAATATTGTTATAAGTGGGTTCGACTGTATACAGTAGACTTTCGGTAATTTGACTCCAGCCTGTTTGATTTTTTGGTAAAGTTTATCCTGACTGAAGGTTCCAGCCTGCACCCTTGAATTTCTGTGGGCCACAATTTTGATAATTTCTATCTCTAAATCGACCCTCACTACATTGTTCAAACTTGACCAGTCAGCCCTAATGCAGCCGACACAAAGGGTGTCCCCAATGGTGACCACAATAGATGCCAAACATGGCAAAGAATGTGTCGAAAAATGGTTACCTATTTCCGAAAATGCCTGTTATGTGTCTACTCAAGAAAATTTTAAAGTGGTAATGGCAGCTCACAAGGAATGATTACCTGTATTTACCCATTTTTAAATCGTACATTTTTTCCAAGGATATGAAACCACATTCGATGCCCCCTACCGTACAAGCCAGCATCATCGCAAGACGGCAAGAGAACAAGTCCTTGCACAGAAAGCTGACGATGATGCACCGCTTTCAGTCTTAGGTTACAAAAGATCATTCAAAGTTATTTTGCATGCCAAGGTAGCAGCAACAAAAATTTGTCACGAGGTTTAGGCGTTCTCAAGAATTGTGAGTATTGCAGGATGAATCAGCGAAGTGGTTAACCTAGGCATGGCCATTATCCCATTTGTAAACGCTGCGGAGTCGTTTCATACACATGGAATGTCAGATGTGCTATGGACCGCACGGATGATGACAAAGTGCACCAATTCATTTACGCCAAGTAGTTGTGGGGACTGAGATAACTACGATCATGAAGTAAAAATTAGTTGGCACTCTCAGGGCGTCAATGGCAGCTGACCAATATATGGTAGAATCTCGATGATGTGAATCTCTTGAGATGGAGCAAATATTTGTAGCACTCAAAATTTGTATCACCTAAAAATGTACTAAAATTGAGAATTTAAGGGTGTATGTGGCAGTAAAACACAGCCGACTTGCTTAAAATTTCAGATATCTTTTTTCTTCCGCAAACTTAAGACCTTTCTTTATCTCATCGCGAAATATTTGTAAGAAATTCGCAGCACAATTTGAGACAATTCTAGTTTTTGTGTGTGTTGTTTTCGAAATTGGGCTTCGGGAGGTGCTCTGGCACTGCTGATCACTCAGGTGTGTCTTTCTGTTGATGTGTCGCTGCCATCTTGTTATCCCCATAATCACCAGAAATCGGAGATTCAGATAGCTGCAGTACTGTATTTATTTCTCCGTGCAGAAATAAAAGCAACAAAAGGCAGTGTAAAAAGAGAGAACTAGCATCAGAATTCTTTACTGCAGTCACGTTACTCCCAAGGAGCGCTCCTATTGGCTGGCGTGAAATTGAATCCCCGGGCCTCTTCGATTATCTGTTGGAGACGGACAATGGAAGAGGCCCAGTGGTGCGCTTGTTTCACGCACATTTTGGCAGTATGGAGCTGCACGTGTTCTGATTTTAAGATCTGCCTGGTCATTTCGAGTTTCTTTCTTTGCTGCGCCTGATGGTGATAAGGACGTGATTTGCAGAAGATAAGGGAATCTGATTACTTCTCTTTGCCGCACCGAAGCTACTTCGTATCGAGTGGTCTGATCACTGCAAAGGTTTCAAATTGTCATCCGGTGCCGAAGACGACCGAAGGCATGGAATGTAGAGATAATTCTGCCTGTGGTAGCAGATGCCGCCGATCTTGCTCACTGGGCAACACTGAGTCATGTGTGATTGTCGTGCCACCTTCTGATAACATTGCAAGGTGTTCAAAAACGGCCAACAAGTTGCATGATACTGCACAAACCAAAAGCTTTTATTTTTTTCTGTTCTTTTCTTTTTTGTGAGGGACGCACAGGGGTGGGTGGCGTAGGTCTCCTTGCAACAGCAATGGGACCTGGGCATCAGCGCATGGCGGCTCGATCACTCGTATCATCTGCCGTGCCACGGTACGCAGTTTACAACATTGGAAATTTAGTACTTTGTAAGCTAGACATGGGCAGCAACCTTTGAAAATTTTGTATAATCCCGTAATTCATATCGGTCGTTATCGCATCACCGAGACTCTATTGCACTTCAAAAGAAAAGTACACAGCTAGTGCACTTTAGTTGTACTAACCCATAAGGCTGAAGGATGGAAGATAACAAAAGAAATTTGAGTTATTGATAAGGACTGCGCATTTGAGTGATTGAACTAAAAGAAAGGTAGGTGTAAGCTTGAGAAACAAGGAGTGCAGTATGGATTAGTGACCGAACGGATGTATAACATTTACTAACATAATGCTCTAACCTTTTTTCATTAATGATTGATGCGAAATTGGGAGGAAAGTGCTTCTGAGAAAACATTCTAGGTGCTAAACAGAAACATGAAAAATTAAGTGTGTAAGTCTGGGTTCTCATGCCAGCCACTGAAACTACATACTACTTTCAAATTTTACTTACCTTTGGAAACGCGAGGAAGGTGGGATATGGAAATTCAAGACGATGAGCGAGACGAGAATAAGGTTAAAGCAGGAGCCAACATTTCGACGGGTGGACTTGTCTTTCTCAGGGTGACATATGCTCTCCTCGGCCTAGTATATTTAGGCACTGTTCTTCTAAAGGGGGGAGAGGGTAAGGTGGGTGGGTGATGCAAGGAACAAGGGTGTGTTAGCAGCGAGGGTGTAGAATTCAAAAGACCGGTGTGCTACTGAACGTCGGTGAAGAAATGCGAGGTAGTGCCGTGTGCCAGCCAGTTACAGTGATACGTCAACTGGATGACACACGGCGCTACCTCACTTTCCTCCGCCAACATTCGGTAACACATCGTTCTTTTCAATTCTACACCCTCGCCGCTAACACACCCTCGTTTCTTGCTTCACCCACCCGCCTTACCCTCTCCTCCCTATAAAAGAACCATACCTACCATATCTATTCGCATAATGATCACACTTTTTTGGCAAAAAGATTGCTGCAAATTCAGGGCTGCGTTCATTACACAGGGTAAATTTTCCAAGAGAAAGAAATATTTTTTTCATCCCGCATTTGCTACGGGATGACAATAGGTCAACAAACAGGCGGCTGCCGCTGTAACAATGCGGGACACCAAAACAAAAATGGCGGCCAGCGGAGCAAGCCGAACGCACCGAACGAGATTTTTTTTCTTTTCGTGAGTCAATTACGCGCGTTGAAACAGTTTCTTTTGTATCAGTAATGAATAATATCATTAATATCGGCAACTCCGCAGCAATAACCTAGCCATGTACACTTTGATGGCACAGAAACAGATGGGCGCACTTAGCTGCCAGTGACATAGAAACACATGGCAGGCATGCTGCAGAAACTGCGGCATTTGTCCTCACTACTATCCTAATACGGTACATTTCCGCTAAGGGTGGGCAAATATCTTAGCTGTGTTACAAGCGTCGGTGTGTGAATAAGGTACACTTCTAATGTAGCAGTGTAAACGTGCCTGCTATCGCTTCCGCTCGCGATTTGTTGCGTTCCCATGAGTACAGACAAGAAGAATCAAAATGCACCTTTTTTTGTTGTCGTTGACCGCAACCATTATGAAGCCTACAAATAATAAAGCCAAGGCAATTTTGGTTGTAACATTTTTTATTTTTTTTTCATAGAAGTGTGGAAAGTGATGAAAGGGATAAAATGGGGCATCTGCTTAAGAATGTTTGTTGCATGCAGACCACTTGTTTTGTCTTTGTGATGACCCTAATATGGGGACAAAGGTTCGTGTACTGAAGAGGTTCTGACGGTTCTCTTAGGCGGAGCCTCCGAGAATCCAATTGGGGACAAAGCCGTTCTTTTCGACCACACACACAAGCATTTAATGGAACAAAAAAAAGGCTTAAAAGAAATAGAAGAAAATAGAAAACATAAAAAAAACACTCAAATAGATATCATCGCACAAAGAAGCACACTTGGGGCTAGTATGGAGCTAACTAGTACGCTAGTCCGGGCTTGCCACGACGGCAGGGACACACAACAGTCTCGACGCGGCGACGCGACGACAAGCTGACGAAAGGAGTGGCGCTGGTCTCACCAAAGGTCGTGGTGTAAGTTGGTTGACCGGGCGACCGGAGCTGGCCAGCTCTGGCTTGGAGAGGTAAAGCAGGCGGCTTGGTGGCACGAGTAGACGGCGGCGGCATTCTGGCCGGGCAGCTGGGTGTAGAGCTCGGGCCCGTAGCCCGACTGCTCTTGTCCTGCCCATGGGCGCAGAAGCCCGAACGCCGGCCTCGGGCAGCAGGCGGCACGACAGACAGGGGCGGCGTTCTGGCCAGGCAGCTGGCGTAGAACTCGGGCCCGTAGCCCGACTGTTCTCGTCCTGCCCACTGGCGCAGACGCTCACCGGCCTTGAGCAGCTGGCGGTACACTCGGGTAGACGGGCGACGAACAGGAACGGGCTGGCAGGAGGCCCCGGTCGGGTGAAGTCCTGGTGGCTCGGGTCCGGAACCCGATGGCCCGTCTTCAACTCCCAGACCGGTGGTTGACCTCCTTCTGGCGTCGCTTCCTGGAACTCCTTCGGCGTCTCCCCGGCGTCTCCTCTGCGTCTCCTCCTGCCAGTGCACCACGCTTTTTCTTCTCTCTGGCCGATTAGGCATTCTCCGATTGGCTGCCTGACGCCCCGTGGTCTTTCCTAATTGGTTTGCTTTTCTTTTAGTTGTTTTTCTTGCGCCGCACGTTCACGTGCCGGATGCTCTTCGACGTTGTCGTTTTTTTACCTTCCAGCATGGAATTTGCCTCAGCACGCTTTCCTTGTCGTCTGCTCCTGACCATCCTGATCACCGCACCATGTCGCGCATCACACATCACAGTCTTGAAGAGTTGTTCGCGTAGCATTTGACAGCATTCGACAGGTGGTAGGCGCGATCATCATTAGCTAGATTTGGCACACAACATATCGCTGCGACAAGTTCGGGTGCGATCACTACACAGGAAAGTAAAAAAATCGAATTTTGACAACAAAATTCCGGGGTGCAATCATTACACGAGTGCGATCATTATGGAAGTAAATACGGTACATACACTGGGCTCAGGAGATCATATGCTGGCTTGAAAAAGACAAGTACTTACCTTTGTAATATAAGAGCACGGGCTCTACACAAGTCGGAACTGCAAATGGCTTCTGTTTGAAGACACTAGCAGAACCCTGACTCTGTAAATAAATAATTCAGGTGGCTCGGGCCCAACCTATTCAGTATCAGTGTCAACACTGTGTTGCTGATCACCATACTAGTTCTTGACTGCCATGTGCTATCATCATTACTGTCCTGAACAAACTGATGGCAGTCACTGCAGCAATTTTCGAAGGGGCAATGATTACTCGTGGAAAAAAATCTTTTTTTCATGGCTAGAAAGGGAGAAGGGGGTTAAGCATTATGCAAGTAAATACAGTTGATTTTAGATTAAAGAAGTTGGATAGAAAACTGGGCAAGTCGCTACGAGTTCATGGTTAAAGTAACAGCTTGGCAAAAACAAGGAGAAATTTGAATGACGTAACATACCATCATTGTCGTCATTGTCGTAATTATGCATCTGGCCATTGTCTTCTTTGCATTGTCGTCATGCTGCTATCGCCACTGTACCATCATCGTCACAACACAGTCGTGGTTGTGTCATACCACTGCCGTGTCATGGAGCAATGTATCAGCTGGACATGGTCAAACATGAAACGGAAGCTATACTGGATATAAATAATACAGACAAGAAGTTACATAGTAAAGCACACCGTGTGCTCTAGCATTGGCAAGATGGCTCAAGAACTTGAAGGCATTGTTGCCACGGATCTTTCATTCTTGCATCTCTTCCCACTAACTGAGCCTCCTCTCGCACTAAGGCTGCCCCGTTGTTACTGCAGAGGCATAACACGCAGACACAACATAACTGAGTATCTCCTTTTCGGTTTCACTTAAAAGATCCACTGTATGAAAAATATGTTCAGCTATGTCAGTAACTTGCCCTTCTAGAATACCAGAAAGAACATTCACTCTTGCCATGAGGGGAGGCTTCGTAAGCCAGCAAATGCACGAAAAATTAAAGATGGATGGCCTCCGTGCCTAGAAGTTCCCGCACTAGCTCGCCATCATGTCAAAGATTTTGTCGACTTCTATACAGATGTATACTCTGTTTCAATAGTTCTGTGCAACACTGTAGAAGCTACAGGCTTCTTTGACCGATCGAGGCGTCTAGAGCATCTTAAGGATGCCCTTCTGCGCCGTCTCCTGTGCCAGCGGCGAGCACTGCACCACAGGCAGCTGCAGTACTAAGGTGGCAACTGCGCAGCGAGATCAGCTGTTGTCATAGCAGTAGTAAAAAATTGGTTCCATATTTGCTATGACGTGCATCTTCAAGATATCAAAGGATGCAGAGGAGAAGGTGGCTTCCAGAAACAGTGGAAGCGGAGAGGGGCACTCCGCCAGCATGCCGCACGGCACCCTTTCTCTTGATGCCTCTTTTAACGTCCATTTGTGAGTGGTGCACTCGCTGACATTCGTAAGTGTAGCCAATTTCTTAATCAGACTTTGTGCGCATTTACCGCACTCCTTACACACTGTTCTAAGTATGTTAAACACCATGTGAGGGTACCGGGCCAACACCAGGTGGCATAGAGTCGCAGGCACAAGACGGTAGGCAACTGTGTAGAGTAGCAGGCATGGGACGGCAGGCTGTGGTGTGTGGTGGGGAGAGAGAACATTGAAGGCGTGTGTGCGCAGTCGGCATGCGGGGAGCACACGAAAACGAACTGGGTGAGTGAAATAATCAGCGGAGCAAGCCACGTGCGGTGGGGCGGGACGGAACGCAGACTGCATGTGTGTGCGTGCACCAAGGATTTCCCGAAATAAAGGACGTACTTGACAAGTGGGGGCTTGTCCAACCATACCTAACATGGAGGACCAAGAATGTCTAGTGCCTCCCAGCCAGTTGTGCAGTCCTGCCTTCTTCGATCGTCCAAGGACTGTTGGCTTCGACCTCCGGGACCACAATGGAAAGGGGGAGACTCGCAGCTGACATAGCTCAAATTCTGCACACCATGCCACTCAACGTGAGGGTTAGGCCCCACGAGACAACCGGCATGGCTAGGCTTGATGAGACAACCGGGGCAGGGTCAACACTCAACATCAAAGGTGCACCCATCCCACTGCCGAAATTCAGCGGCTACCAGGACCGAAACTCGCCGCAAGAGTTTCTGGAGAAGTACTCAGACTACTGCGATATTGCGGGGGTCCCCCCTGACCGCCATTTGCAGTTGCTTCCAGCAGCATTTGAGGGGTCAGCCAAACAATGGTGGTTCTTCTCAGGTGCGCATCCCGACTGGCAGTCCGTCGTGTACGAATTTATGGCGGTGTTTACCACCGTTGACTACAAGTTTAAACTAAAAGCAGAGCTAGATCAATGCACTCAGAATCCGGCAGAAAGCCTCTAGCAGTTCATTCATGTGATTGCCTAATACTATGATTGTATAGCAGAGCCTGTTTCAGATGCCGAAAAGGTGGAACGCATGCGGAGACCGATGCATCCGGCATTCCAAGACATTGCCAAGACCTAACAGCCAGCAGGAGCTTCACAAACCTGCAGGAAATGGTGAAGGCGGCCGGCCCTATCATGGAACGTGCTTGACATTGCTTGCGCTATGTGCCACCGCCACCACCGCATATTGCACAAGCAGCAGCTGATTTGGCCTTCGTCTCCGCCCACATCACTGCAACGCCCAACCAAACCCTCCCAGCCCAGCAAGGAGAGTGGCAGCTGCAGCCTGCGCCAGTTTCGGCTTTTGAGTGTCCTTGGTCAACGACGCTTCATGCTGGAGCCTCCGAGTGGAACCCCTCACCTGTGCTGTTCGCTTGTGCGCCGAACACACGGGGCAACTACACTTTGGCACCGCAACAACTCAGGAGAGCGCCTCAGAACTTCAGGTTTCAAGCGATGCAAGGTATCTTCCGATTCGAGCCGCCATACCGCAGTATACGTGTCGGCGGTGGGCAGTTTTGGCCATATTACATGTCAATGTGCTACTGCTAGACCACACAGCCAACGCCGCTGTTTTCACTGCAAATCCCCAGGACACTTACAAGATCGCCGCTCCTCCGGCCAACAGCTATGCGACGTCCCTGCAAGTGCTCGCAACAGCCGGTAATAAAGAACCACTGCATGAACTGTTGATTGGCAACAGTCTCCTTTATGCATTCATGAACATTGGGGCAAGCATGAACTTGATAGGTAGCGGTGCCATCGCAGCAGCCAAGTGTGCAGGAGCCACCTTCAGGGAAAAAGCACAAACCCTGAGGCTTGCTTAGGGCTGGTCACAAACTGCACTATCGGTTTGCTGTTGTATTCATTGGCAAAGTGGGTTCAGGAAGCAGCTTTCTTTTTTTTTTTTTTTTGCCTGAGCTGTGTCACGATGTTGTCCTTGGGGGGGATTTTCTTGAGGTGGCCGGTATCCCTCTCCGTATGGGCCTTGGTGGATGGTCACTGCACTCTGACCCACATGGGCTCATCAAATTTAGATAGGCACCAAAGCAGCCATGTGCGTCGGATACTGGACACCGACTGCCGTCAGTCTGTAAGACAGCGTAGCAACGCGATAAGCAAGGTCAAGAGCCTGATGAAAATGTGGCCAGCTCTCTACAGGTACTTTTTGCAGATGTACAGGATGTATGCCACAATACCACTGAGAGTAGCGAGCATAGTCTAGAGAACATTTGGGCAGAGCGAACGCAGAAACATAATAACATCCTTGCAGACCATAACCATATTTTTGCCACTATGCCAGGTTGCACGTCCCTGGTGGTTCACAAAACAGACAGCTAGATGCAAGCTGCACACGGTTAACAGCCAAAAGAGATAAATTCTTGATGGGTGTATCCAAGATTTGCTGGACAAAGACCACAATGAGCCCTGCTCCAGTTCCTGGGCCAGTGCCCCTGTATTAGTAAAGAAGAAAACTGGAAGATATTGCCTTACGGAAGACTACAGACCCTTAAGTGCAATCACAACTATGCCAGTATATCCCATGCCCCGCATAGACTGGGCACTGGCTCAGCTCGGCCGCGCTAGGTGGTTCACGAGTCTCGACCTTGTTCAGGGCTTCTTTCAAGTGTCGGTTGCTCCCGAAGATGTACCGAAGACTGCATTCTTGTGCCATAGAGGAGTGTTTTAATTTAAACGAATGCCATTTGGGGTAGCAGGTGGGCCGGTAACATTTCAGTCTCTCATGGACAAAGTGTTAGAAGGCATAAAGCGCAACTACTGCATGGCATTTCTTGAGGATGTGCTAATTTATTTAGAAACACTTGAAGACCACCTACAACATATTGATGAGGTACTGAGAAGAATTGCCTCTGCAGGTCTCGCAATCAATCCCAGCAAAGTTACATGCTGTGAACATGCATTAAGGTTTCTTGGACATGTAATCTCTCCAGGCAAGCGTCAACCCGACGCGGACAATGTGCAAGCGGTTGCAGAGTTCCCGTGCCCTAAAACAGTCAAGGTGCTCCAAATGTTTTTGGGCCTTGTGGGATACTACAGAAATATTATCCCCTGGTTTTCTGACAAAGCCAGACCCCTGAGAGCTCTACTCAAGAAAGGAGCCCATTGGGTTTTGGGTGCTGAGCAACAGACAACATTTGAGACTCTGAGGCTAATGCTGGCAGGAGAGGTGGCTGTGGTATTGCCTGACCTGAACAGGCCCTTCGTGATTGAAACAGACGCCAGTGGCACTGGCATATCGGCAGTGTTGTTGCAGAAAGTCGAAGGTGAACTCAGGCCTGTGTCATTTATAAGCAGGACCCTCAGTGCTGCTGAAAAGAACTATACTGTCCAAGAATGGGAATGCCTCGCTGTGGTGTGGGCTGTCGATAGATTCCGACCGGATGTAGAATTCACATCATTTGAGGTGCATTGTGACCATGCATCATTGGCTTGGATGTTTACAACTGAGCAGACATCGAGCAGAGTGCGACGTTGGGTGTTGAGATTACAAGGGTTCAAGTGTACCATAAGGTATTGTAAAGTACAGGCCAACATCCCGGCGGATGCACTAAGCAGGTGCCCCATCCCTGCTGCCGAATCTGCTCAGCCTTGTTTGGCGAAGGACTGGTTTCCAATCGAAGTGCAAGAGCCACAAAAAACCATCTGTTTTGAACTAGCAGCCCTTGTTGAAGTGATTGATGTGTCCCCACTCACCGACACTGCAAAGTTCCAGTTGGAACAACGCAAGAATCCACTGCTTCTACAGCTGCTGCAATACTTAATGTGTGGCCTGCTACCTGGCGATTCTAAAGAGTCCAACAGGGTACAGGACCTAGCTGATGACGGCGAAATCTCGAACAATGGTATCCCTATGTACACGGACGATGAATGTAAAGTTTCCTGGCTTCCCCAACACTTACGAGACATGGCACTGAAAATGGAGCATGACCACCCTCTAAGTGGGCATTTAGGCTTTTTTAAAACTTGGAAACGTGTGAAGAGCCGGTTCACATGGCTCGGTATCCGCTCCCATACCTCTCGTTACATCCGCAGCTGCCAGCAGTGCCAGGCTTTCAAACCTCACTGGCTAAAACCAAAAGGACTGATGGACAGTTCACGAGCCACCCACCCAATGCAGCAGCTAAGTGTGGACCTTACTGGGCCACTGCCCACAACCCCTCGGTGCCACAAGTACATCCTGGTAGTGCTGGACAAGTTCACGAAGTTTGTGGAGCTTTTCCCGTTACGTGCGCCTACCTGGATATTGATCATCGATAAAATGATCTATGTTCTTTTCGGCATGGTGCGCCTAGCTCCATCTCTAGGGACAATGGCAAACCATTCATAAGCTAACTGTGGAAAGGCATTCTCCAGCACTGGGCAATCAAGGAAAGCCACACAGTCCTATACAGACCAGCAGGACAGTCTGTGGAATGCCATAACGCAACGGTTAAACAATGCCTGATGGGTCACTGTACTTTCCACAGGGACTGCGACAAAAGGCTGCCCGAAGTGGCATTTGTAGTGTGCACGTCTGAAAGTGTAGTTACTGGCTTTACGCCTGCCTTCTTGTGCTGTGGGCGCGAACTATGGAACCCGTGGAGCCATCACATTCAGGCAGCTGTCACCGAGGTGCCCCCGACTGCACCTCATGCCCTAGCTGCTGAACTAGATGTGTACATTCGAGATGCCTGGGCCTTTGTTCAGGACCACCAAACTTTGGCAAAAGCCAGCCAGTCAAAGTACTGCAACGAAAAGCGCACTCCAGCTACCTTCCAGGTTGGAGACTTTGTTCTCCGGGACACGCCCCCGCTAAGCAAGGCAGCCATTGGATTCACAGCCAAGTTTGCCCCTCGACGCACAGGGCCATCTAGAGTGACTGCACACATTGAACGCAATACCTACAGACTCGGAGACCCGGCTACGGGCAAACAGAAAGGCCTCGGTAATGTAGGCCAGCTGCATGTGTGTGCATGCATCGAGGATTTCCCGAAATAAAGAAATACTTGACAGACAACTTAATCGCTCCGTTCGCGTATGCCCTAGCTTGGAACAGTAGCTCACAAGGGCACCTACAGATGCTGTTCTTGAGAAGGATGCACCACTACTCGGGAGGGAGTCCTCCGCAGGGTAGTGGCTGTGCTGAGTCTACACATATGAATTTAGGCCCTGTCAAATTATGTATTTCTACTTTTTAAGTGCAAATCAGTGTCTGTACGACAACATTGCATTAGTTTATCGTTCTCTACGTGCTTTCATTCGAGCAAGTGGAGAACTCTATATTCAATACCGAGCCTCAATAAATATTTCATTAAAGAATGAAATAAAATTGCATTATAAACTGCCCTGCAACCTGCAGAGAAGTTTCCAAGTAAACACCTACTGACAAGACCACTCGTCAAGGCTGTTTAGTTGTCCAACGCTTTCCAAACTGTGGCACTTCTGTATTTGCACAAATATATGGCAAGTTTTTTTCTGGAATTTCTGGCATCAGAAAGTGCCTGGCATTACAATTTTGCTCATTACAGGAATGTAACATGCAGTTTTTTCTTTCTTAAACTTATTTCTGGTGCTTCAAACTGCAGTGGGCTAAACCAGTATAAGTATAAAGGTGCCACTGCAATTACTCTTGCGTACAGAGCTGTTTTCGGTTGTATTGGTGCTGCCTCTCAAATAACTTTGGGGGAATGGAAGGCAACAACGTTCTTGAGGACAGCCACAAATACTAATAAAAACATGTTATAATCATAACATATATACACACACACACATAGCTCTGTTCTTTTTTTTTTTTTTTTTCTGAGAGACCGAAACTGCCCCCTCACTTTATATTCGTGGTCGCATTGTGTAAATATGGTACATGCTGCTGCTCAAGAATCTGCACTTGCAGGTTGCAATGCCTTGGCTCTGCAGCCTGAAACTACTGAAACAGAGTATAGTGAAGTTCTTATTGGTAAAAGTGGACTGCATTGTACTGTAAGGGAGCTAAAGGCCAAACATACGAAATTTTGAGAACTTTTACTCTGCCACAACTGCCTAAATACGCAAAAAATGTTCAAACACGGATGCACACTCACTAAGATTTGTTCGCAAGATTCAGAAACTTGAACTTTGGTCTACATTTTTCCTCCTAGTAATCAAGTGCTTACCACAAAATTAAATAAAATATAGTTTTTAAATAATAGTTTAACAGCCTAAAATGATTTAGCGTGTCTCTTTAGTGAAGTTTTGGTTATTTATTTATTTATTTATTTATTTAAATATACTAAGGGTGTGCGAATGTTAGAATATTATGGAATATTATATATTTAATATGAGGGTTGATCCAGAAATATGTTCCCAAAGAGCTCCAGCCACACAGTAAGGTGCGAGACGAAATCCGGCAACACTGTGCGGCTGTTTGCCCACTTTCGATTCCCCCCGGCCATTCTTCGCTCCACCAACCATTCTTGGCTCAGCAGCCGTCCGATATGGAGGTTCCCATTGTGGATCCTGCCAAGTGTGAGATTTGTTTTGTAATTTGCTTCTCGCACGCCAAAGGGACTCCACCCATGGATATTCATGAACAGTTGACAGAGGTCTACGGCGACAAGTGTATGTCCGTTCAACACGTTTGAAAGCGGTGCAGGGAGTTTAGTGCCGGTCAGAAGGAAGTCCACGATGAAAAATGGAGTGGAAGACCGTCAGTTCTTCAAAACAGGAGCATCACCGTCCGTGAACTTGTTGCTCAGATTCCTAGGAGTTCTTATGGTACAGTGGAAAGAGCTTTGGCTGAAAAATCGGGGTATCACAAGTATTGTGCTCGATGGGTACCGCGGCTATTGCCATCAGACCACTAGGAGAAACGCCTTGACTGTGCCCACCAGTTTCTTCAAAAGTGTCAGGAAGATAAGGAAGGATTGTTGGACTCATTGTTATGGGAGATGAAACGTGCGTGTTTCATTTGACTCCTGAAACGAAACAAAAATCCACACAGTGGGGTCACCCAGAATCACCAGTGGCAAAGACGTTCAAACAAACTCCTTCTGCTGGCAAAGTCATGGCCAGTGTTTTTGGGGATTGTAAGTGGATATTACTGATCGATTTCATGGAACGTGGGACAACAATCAACTCGGACAGTTATTGTGCAACACCAAGAAAACTGAGGCGAGCTATCCAGAACTGCCAGCGAGGACGACAGGCAGCTGATGTAACGGTGCTTCACGACAATGCCTGACCTCACATCTCCCGTCAAACTCTGGAACTTTTGACAATCTTTGGGTGGACTGTCATGCACCTCCCACCGTACAGTCCAGACGCCTAGTGATTATTACTTGTCCCCGAAGTTAACGGAACATTTGAATGGCCAACGCTTCTGGAGGGACAATGAAGTCAAAGAAGAGGTGAAACGCTTCCTCAGCGGGTCGGCGGTGGACTTCTACGACATTGGGATACAAAAATTGGAGCACCGTCCACAAAAATGCGTAGAAAAAGATGGTGATTCTGTAGAAAAATGGAGCTATGTTTCATCTTTTTAATTATGTATATTTCTATGAGAATAAACAATGTTGTCTATTTCTAAAATTGATGGGAACCTTATTTCTGGATTAACCCTCGTATTTTTGTATTCGATTAAAAAAAAATAGATATCCGAAAATGTTCAAATATGCAGTTGGATACGAATGTTCAAATTAAATCAAATATATTGCTGGCTTTGCAGAAGCAAAGATGATTCTTAGTGTTCTTTTCTATATACTCTAAGAATATTGGGGCGATATGATGAATTTTGTGATGATTTCGTGCCGTTAGCGGAATTTTGCTTGTAAAGCACACTTAGCCACCAAATGTCTAAACTATGCAGAAAAGCCAGCCTCTCAATAGCAAGGAGCATGGGTTTGCAGACGGCAAGGGTGCACTTTTTCGAGCGCAGCTCTTGGGCGCCCATTCCTGCGGCGCATGTCGGCAGTGTCCGACGGTGTTGGCATAACCTAGTGAATGAGCAGTGCGAAGAATGAAAGCGAACGCGCAGCGCAGTGGGAGATGAAAGAAAGGCGATGGTGCAGAGGGAGGGTGCAGCGGAACCATGAGGCAGAAAGCGGAGGGGAGGCAGCTTGTGCATGCGCAGAGTTGCCGGTGGCCCAGGCATCTGCATCCATTTGGACAGTCACCTCTGCGCTTCCAAGCAGGTGCCAGGGTGCCGTGATATGGAGAGGGCTAGGCTCATGCGCGGTGTCGGCTACTGAGGTCAGTCTGCAGTACCAGGGTGTGTGACGTGTATCACTGCTCCTGTAAGGGGCGATGGTGAGCGGCTACGAGTAAGGATCAACGTGATGTCCCCTTGGGTGTTGTCACCACTGACACTGGTGGCACAACTTCCCCACAATGAAGATCCGCTCTCGTCATTCATGGAACGAAAGCATAAGAATAAAAGTGTAGTGCCAAGCAAGACGGGCTGTGTGGCAATGGCTACAATATGGTGCCAGAGTAGCGTGCGTCGTCTCTATAAAAAGAAAGCACTGCAAGAGCTGAGGTCTGTCTGCGGCAGCTGCCGTGAATCGCACCCACGCATCACCCAAGTGCTGCCTCTCGCGATCTCCCAATTAGCGAGGCAGACGCGCCACATTTCGCTTCATTTGGAATGGGCCGCATGAGATAGATTGACCACGCCAGCCAATATATTGTGAAACGAAAACATATATAGAGCTGCACTCAAGTTTTGCATTAGGAAGTATCATAATCGGAGGTGAATTTTATTTTTCTCTTTCTTTCTCCTTTTTCTTTTCCTCCCTCTCTCTTTTGTGTGTTGTAGTCAGGGCCACTCCCAAGTCTGAGCTCATTGATTGACAGCAAGTGCGCGAAGTGACAACTAGCATAGGGTCAGCTGCTTTAGAGTTTAAGGGCATTTGAGCGGTATAATAAAGCACAGGCTGGTGAGGACGGTTAGTGGGAATTATTCAATTTTCGAAGTTAACATGAGCTAAATACACAATGTTATCATATAACGGCTCACTAGTCTTTTTTTTTATAATTTACAATGTAAAGCAATGTTCTAACATAACAAATTAAACCAACTTGCGAATAAGTGCATGTGCATGTCATTTGATATTCAGTTTGACATTCGACGTTAAGTATTCGATTTGTATTGGAAAATTTTTATATTCACACAACCCTAAATATACCCCACAGAGCCCAAGTGGGATATAGAGTAAGATGGGCAGTATATGAAAGCAGTCATGATACATAAAAATCAATTCATAGCAACCATGAGCCAAAACACCATCTGTAAACAAAGTAAACACTGTTTTCGGTATAGATGCTGTTTTGCAGTGAAAGAAATTTAAAACAGCATGGAACCTGCCATACAATGCAAATCGAAGAGTGTCTCAAAGTTTTTCCTGTGCAAAACAGCGAGATTATTCTTATCAGTGTACAGTTAAACCTCGATAAAGTCAGCAAAATCGGCAATTTTCTTTTGCATGTCGAAATTTCATTATATGGAAATTCAACCTTTTATGCAAGTACAGTGGTCAATAGAGTTAGCATATGTGGAAGGAGCTGCAGTATTTTGCAAATTATCCCCCGCAGGGGCGTCTGCGTCAGCAGGCGTTTGGTGTGTTGCGACACCATGTACCCGAGCACACGAGGGTTGGACCCTCCCGCGTGTAGCCGTGCGCGGCTTAGCCGTGTCCGGGGAAAAGGGGATCCTGGGGGTTGAGTCAATGCCGGGTGTTTGGACCTTTACGGCCCCTCGGCGGCGGCAACACACCCCTTTGGCCTCGGCTTCACGTAGACGGCACCCCCGGACTGACCCACCCGGGGGATATCGGCAGTCGCCTTTTCCTGTCTCTCCCTCCTCAAATCTTCGTCTTTATCTCTCACTTTTTTACCTTTCCTGTCTCCTTCTCTCTTCTTTTTACTTCCTTTCTCCTGGCGGCAAGGGTTAACCCTGTGTGGCTATCCAACCTTGGGTACACCATATTCGGTTATAGTGACGGCGTACGACTGGCGTCGTGCAGACTTGTATGCAAGCTCTGCCGTGTCCCCTCGTTGGGCTCCGTGGTGGGCGGTCGGCGCTGTTGCCGAATATATACAATTTTTCATGGAAACTTCTTTCCCCTCCCTTGCTGATCGCCCTCAGAAACGAGGGCGCACCGAAGATGTCTTCAGGTTTTTTGGACGTCAAACCCAGAATTTTCCCCGCTTTCACGTTATTCATTCTGAAAAGCCAAACAAAGTAGTCCGAAACATTTCATCATTCCTTGTTTCAAAATCCCTGACTGATGCTTTTGGTCCCGGGTACAAGGTGTCGAGGATGGCAAGCGGCGACCTCCTCTTGGAGCTCCGCGATGTAAAACAATACGAGAAACTACAGCAACTAGTGTCATTTGGCGAGACCCCCATAACAGTAACCCCACACCGTACAATGAACACCACCCGTGGTGTTGTGTCAGATGATGATTTACTTGAGCTGACTGAAGCGGAACTCCTGGAGGGCTTCAGCGAACAAAATGTGATCAACGTCAGAAGAATAAAGATGAGGCGGGATGGTAAAGAGATTCAGACGAGGCACCTAATAATTACTTTTGGATCAAGTATCTTGCCCGAGTCAATCGAGGCCGGGTACATCAAGCTCCGTGTTAGGCCTTACGTGCCCAATCCACTCCGATGTTTCAAATGTCAGCGCTTCGGCCACAGCTCGCAGAGCTGCCGCGGCCGCCAAACTTGTGCCAAATGCAGTGCCACAGAACACACCACTGAAACTTGTGAGAACGCTCTCCACTGTGTAAACTGTGAGGGGGAGCACGCCGCGTACTCGCGGTCGTGCCCATCCTGGAAGAAAGAAAAAGAAATAGTAACAATCAAAGTGAAAGAAAATATATCATTCAAGGAGGCACGCAGGCGGGTTGCATACCTGCCAAAGAAAAGCTTTGCCGAAGTGGCGCGTCAGGGGGCAGCGTCACAACGGCCTCCGGCGGCTGTGCGACCCACAAACAGTGAGTCGGCAGTTACGCCGTCAGCCCCCACGGTGGTTGCAGCTAGCGCTGCTCCGCCAACCGAGCAGAAGGGACCTTCTACCCCGAAGGTGGGCGCAGCTGAGGCTGCCCCAACCTCCGCGGCCCCTTCCAGCGCTGGCAACAGCCAGCGCAGCCAAATCCCCCACGGAGCCCCATCGACCTCCGGGCTGGTGGGTGCAGGGGTCTTGCCCTCCAAGGCAGGGCCCTCGCTCGTAAATTCTCGCTCGCAAGAGCACGTGTCCGGCGCCTCACAAGAGGCAATGGACACTACAACTATCCTCAAGGCGCACCCAGCGCCTAAGGAGCGGCGAGGCTCCCTCGAACGCTCCAGAAAGAGTAGAACGCCCGTTACAGGGCCTCGAAAGAGCTCTGTAACTTAAGGCATCACCTCCGTTTCCATACACACAGCACTTATTTACCTTCAAAATGGCGACACAAATTATTCAATGGAACGTCAGAGGTCTTTTTAGGAACCTTGATGACGTGCAAGAGCTTATACAAAAACACAATCCAAAAGTGCTGTGTCTACAGGAAACACATTTAAACCCACAACACACAAACTTTCTCCGACAGTATGTCAAGTTCCGCAAAGATCGCGATGATGCTGTCTTATCATCAGGCGGTGTTGCCATCTGTATTCATAAAAGTATTTCCTGTCAGCGTTCACAGCTACAAACGCCCCTTGAGGCAGTGGCGGTTCGAGCTGTTTTCCTAAACAAACTCATCACCATTAGCTCTCTTTACGTGCCCCCACACTACAAGTTAACGAAACACGAATTCCAATCCTTTATAGATCAGTTGCCAGAACCTTATGTTCTTCTTGGCGATTTCAATGCGCACAGCTCCCTGTGGGGCGACTCTCGTATAGACGCGCGAGGACGTCTTGTTGAGCAATTCCTTTTTTCTTCAGGTGCGTGCTTGCTGAATAAGAAGAAACCCACTTATTACTGTCTTGCAAACAATACCTTTTCTTCAATTGATCTGAGCATAGTTTCCCCGTCTATACTGCCCGAACTCGAATGGGAAGTTACAAATAATCCCTACGGAAGCGACCACTTCCCCATACTATTAAGAACACTTAAAGAAAATGAATATCTACCACAGGCTCCTAGGTGGAAGATTGACACAGCAGACTGGGAGGAATTCCGAAATTTAACTAGTATATCATGGGATGACATGTGTTCTTTAGAAATCGATGCTGCTGTGGAATACTTCACAGCCTTTATAATGGATGCCGCATGTAAATGCATACGTGAAGTAAGTGGCTCGGCATGCAAACGGCATGTCCCGTGGTGGAACGATGAATGTAGAGTCGCACGTAGGAATCAAAACAAGGCGTGGGGGTTGCTACGTGCTTCGCCCACTGCAGAGAATCTTGTTAACTTCAAGAAAGTTAAGTCTCAAGGCAGGAGAACCCGCCGACAGGCCAGAAGAGAGAGTTGGCAAAAGTTTTTATCGAACATCAACTCGTTTACAGATGAGGCGAAAGTCTGGAACCGCGTAAATAGAATTAGAGGCAGACAAACATATTCACTCCCTCTCGTAAACACACAGGGTGATACGCTGCAACATCAGGCAGACTCACTTGGCGAACACTTTGAGAGTGTGTCAAGTTCAAAACATTATTCGAAATCCTTCCTAAAGTATAAACAAATAGAAGAATGTAAGCCACTCAAAAGAAAATGTCTACAGAATGAATCGTACAACTGCCCTTTCAGTATTGCCGAGTTCAGAGCTGCCTCTAGCTCATGCAAGAGCTCTGCACCGGGATCAGACAGAATAATGTATGAAATGATCAAAAACCTACCCAGTGATACCCAAGTTACACTACTCACACTTTTCAACACCATTTGGGCTGCAGGATACCTCCCAACTGCATGGAAAGAAGCCATTGTGGTTCCTGTTTTAAAACAAGGCAAAGATCCTTCCTTAGTGGCAAGTTACCGCCCGATCGCCCTCACGAGTTGCCTTTGTAAGGTAGTTGAAAAAATGATTAATCGGCGACTCATCCATTTCCTTGAAAGTAGCAAAATGCTTGATCCGTATCAGTGCGGCTTCCGAGAAGGGCGGTCCACAACCGATCATCTCGTACGTGTTGAAGGAAATATCCGGGACGCATTTATACATAAACAGTTCTTCCTATCGATATTTCTCGATATGGAAAAGGCGTATGGCACGACGTGGCGTTACGGAATCTTAAGAGACCTGTCAGAAATGGGCATCCACGGTAATATGCTTAATATAATAAAAAGCTATTTGTCAAATCGTACCTTCCGGGTAAAAGTCGGCAATGCACTCTCACGGCCTTTTACGCAAGAAACGGGTGTACCCCAAGGAGGCGTTCTCAGCTGCACGCTCTTTATCGTGAAGATGAACACGCTTCGTGCTTCATTACCACCCGCCATCTTTTACTCTGTCTACGTCGATGACATTCAAATAGCTTTCAAATCCTGTAACCTCGCCGTCTGCGAGAGACAGGTACAGCATGGTTTGAACAAGGTGTCAGGGTGGGCAGAGAAAAATGGATTCAAAATCAATCCTCACAAGAGTTCTTGTGTTTTGTTTACAAGGAAGAGAGGCCTGGTTCCAGATCCCTGCTTAGAAGTGTGTGGACAACAGATACCTGTAAACAAAGAACACAAATTTCTAGGTGTCATACTTGACTACAGACTCACTTTCGTCCCCCACATTAAACATCTTAAAGAAAAGTGTCTAAAAACAATGAACATAATCAAACTTCTATCCCAGACTACGTGGGGTAGTGACAGGAAGTGTTTATTGAAACTCTATAAAAGCCTCATTCGATCACGATTAGACTATGGTGCTCTGATTTATCACTCTGCCGCCCCGAGCGCACTAAAAATGCTAGACCCTGTCCACCATCTAGGAATCCGACTGGCCACAGGCGCTTTCAGAACAAGTCCCATACAAAGTTTATATGCAGAATCAAATGAGTGGTCACTTCATCTTCAGAGAACATACATGAGCCAAACATATTTTCTGAAAGTCCACTCAAATCCTCAACATCCCTGTTTTAATACCATTAATGACATGACATATGCTACACTCTTTCGCAATCGTCCTTCCGTAAGACAGCCTTTCTCGCTGCGTGTGAGGGAGCTTAGTGAAGAAATGCACGTTCCACTCCTCGAGCTTCCCCTAATGCATCCAGCCAAGCTACTGCCTCCGTGGGAGTGGCAGCTCATACAATGTGATATATCTTTCATGCAAGTTACAAAACACGCTCCAGAGATTGAAATCCTAATGCATTTCCGGGAACTCCAGCACAAATACTCCTGCACGGAGTTCTACACAGACGCATCGAAGTCACACGACGGGGTGTCCTATGCAGCCGTCGGTCTATCCTTCTCGGAATCCGACGTACTGCATCCGGAAACTAGTATCTTTACGGCTGAGGCCTACGCACTGCTGTCGGCCGTAAAGCATATAAATAAATCACAACTCCAGAAATCAGTTATATATACGGACTCCCTCAGTGTTGTGAAGGCCTTGATGTCATTTTCTAAGCACAAAAACCCAGTCATCAACGAACTCTATTCCGTCCTATGTAAAACGTATATATGTAACCAGCATGTCATCATATGCTGGGTGCCCGGTCATAGGGCCATTGAAGGCAATGTTCTGGCGGACCAGATGGCCACATCAGTTGCATCGTATTCTGTAAATCCTACCGCAGCAGTCCCTGTCACAGATCTGAGGCCCTACTTGCGCAGAAAACTGCGGAACTACTGGCAACGCTCGTGGGACATGGAAACAAACAATAAACTGCATGTAATCAAGCCACAATTAGGTTTCTGGCCTCCCGTAACAAAATCCCGCCGGACAGATGTCCTATTCTGCCGTCTAAGAATAGGACACACTTTCGGCACACATAACTTTTTACTCACGGGAAACGAGCCTCCAACCTGTGGTAGATGCGGGGAGAGGCTGACCGTCCTCCACGTCTTACTGGAGTGTCGGAAAGCCGAATCTGAACGAAAGAAACATTTTCCCGTAGCATACCGCCAGCACATCCCCCTTCATCCAGTAATGTTACTAGGCCCAGAACCTTTATTTGACACCAACGCAGTACTAAGCTCAGGAGAACATTCATTTGGGCTAGATGGTGCATACTTGAATTAGGAAGGAACAGCGCCAACTAAGACGATCACAAGAGGGGAGAACCACACAGGACAAGCGCCAACTTGTCAAGCGCTTGTCCTGTGTGGTTCTCCCCTCTTGTGATCGTCTTAGTTGGCGCTGTTCCTTCCTAATGCAGTACTAAGCTTTCTGAAAGATGTTGTCCTGCATGTTTTTAGCCCCACATGTTCGTAGCGGGTCCTCTCTCCAGAGGATGCCGCTGCGATAATTATTCTGAATAGCACATGCCTCTAGGCCCTTATGGTTCAAGGGCTCTGGCGAGGCAGTAGTGCTGTAAGCAATTTAAAGTCTCGCATATTTTAAACATTGCATCATTCTTTTACGATGGATTTTAAAGTTCATAGTATTCGTCATCAGTCATCGTCATAATTTTATAGCACGTAGATTTTACGCACTTTACAGCGACTATTTTAGGCCACTTTACAGCCAAGTCACATCTTCCATAATACATCCTTAACACTACCACCAGTCATGGCGCTCTTTGGCCAAACCTGGCCCTTGCGCCACAAAACAACACACATCATCATATTTTGCAAATTATCGGGCAATGTGAAAAATCAAATTTGAATGAAAAAAAAGATTCATTTTGTTGGATTGGAGAGTCAGCGACGAAAGATACGGTTTCACGCTTTGTCGACATTATCTGCACAACTGCGGTTCGAAGCGAAGCCAGTGACGTTTTGTGTCTGCTCTGTCCCTGCAGTTGATGGGGTTGCCTCTGCAATAAGGAGATGCTACTGTTGAAATCCGCAATAACCAAATCCCGTGACAACGAAATTCTCGCGACAACGAAGTATTTTTGTATCTCTGGTGAACGCCCATAGGATTCAATGCATTTCGTACCTCATGACAGCGAATTGTCGCTGCACTACAATCCCACATCAACGAAATTTGCCGTAAAATAACCCCACATACTACCTATTTTCACAAGCCTAGCAGGCTCCAAAATGTGCTGAAATGCAGTTGCTTTGCACTTAAATTGCATAAAATACAACCGCATTATACTTGTATAGGTGCCGCCATTTTTTCTTTACAAGAACAACCAAGCGCCGGAAGTGATTGTGTGCGCTGGGAACACGTCGTGGCCGTCACCTTGTTTGTTGATCGCCCATTTGAAGCGGCACGCATGTTGCTACCGACATCTGACGACAGCTTTTGCACAGCTAGCGCAATGCGTAATGTGCGGCTCAGTGAGAAAAATACAGCAAAAACGGGAAAATCCACCTCCCACCAACATAGAATGTTTATGGCATTTGAGATGCCGGTTGCAGCATGGAGTGCCATGTATCGGGCCGTGATTGAGCGATCATTTGGGAATATGCATCCCTTGCTTCAAGAATGCTGGTTTTGGTGTCACTCACCAGGCATCACGTGCGGATTCAGCGCCAGATGTAGATTTGCGTGAAGGAGCCATAATGTCGATCAATTGCCTTCAGGTATGCGGGGTACGATCACTTCTGCACTCGGCCCCGGACGCATTGGCGCCTATGGGCGACAACGTGCACTGAAGAAATGCTACTGCATGCGTGGAGCGCTGTTGCTCTGTGTCTTGCGCGAAGTTACACAAAATCTCGTAAAAGGGATCGTATCTCCGAAAGCGATTTACTGAGAATACTGCTTCACGGCAGTGCTGCCACTGCTGATCGATGCATGTGGCGCACTTTGTACTGTCGACAGTGAAGTTCTACATCCTCGAACAAAGCTTGCCAATGTAGGCTAACGGAATTTTGACAGTAAGGTTTTATTTTGCGACACATTACCTATCTGTCTCATTTCGCAACAAGATTCTCGCGAAAATGAATTTTTTCGTGTTCCTCGCCGATTTTGTTATTGCGAGGTTCAACTGTGTTATGAAAAGTCCTGGCAGCAGGGAGTGATTGCTTCATCTGCCTCTAGCATCAACGGGTCTCCGAAACTAGAGATTACACAACCTCCAGTACTATACGCATGGAAAGAAAACACACGGGATGCCACACCATTTTGGCATGCCCACTCTTTACACACACAACAGATTACCTCTAAAACAGGGCCCGCGAGCTGCATACGCATTCAGCAGCGCCGACAGCCATGCGAAGCCATAATATGTCATAATAATAATATTGTAACAGAAACGAAAGGCACGGACAAGAAGAGAAGAAAGAGAAGACGAAGAGAACGAGGAGTTTGAGAGCCCGGGCTGCGCTGCGATCACGCTACGACCATCGTCCATCTCCTGTAAATAAAACCATATCTTCGCAACTCATCGTAACAGTTGTGGTGGAAGGTGCTGGGTAATCGATACCCGAAGACGGAGGCTGAATCACAAGTTCTTCGACGGAGCCGTCGCCTTGCTGGACTCCCACCGAATCCACCGGAGTTGAATATGTCCCACAACGCAGACGAACAACGGCCCATTCCAACTGCTGCACCGACCAGTTCCATTCTACAACTGAGAGATGCGCGTCCCTTCGCCGGAAGATCGGACGAAGACCTCGAGGAATGGCTCATCCATTATAACCGGGTGAGTGCCGCTAACAAGTGGAACAGCGCTTCTCAGCTTTCGAACGTCGTGTTCTTTCTAACGGATACTGCGTTGTTGTGGTTCGACAATCTCGAGGAAACGTTCACGACATGGGGAAGGTTTGTTTCGGAAATCAAAGAATGATTTGGCGACTCCGCGACGAAAAAGAAAAGGGCAGAACAGACGCTACTGCAACGTGCGCAAGTGCCAGGCGAAACCTGCACGACCTTCATGGAGGCAGTAATAAAACTGTTTAGGATGGTGGACTCTGGAATGTCCGAGGAAGACAAAGTCGGGCACATCCTAAAAGGAATCGCCGAGGATGTTTATGACTTCCTCATCGCAAAAGACAACCTGGCTTCCGTCGCTGACATCATTCGGCACTGTCGTACTTTCGAGCAACTGAAGATAAGGCGCATCACGCCGAAGTTTGGCAGGCTAGCCAATGTGACGACAGTTGCTAGCGTGGACACCAACCAGCCCCTCGATCTAGCATCAACGATCCGACAAATAGTTCGGGAAGAGCTAAGCCTGCACGCGCAAGTGACACATCCAGGCACTCATAGCTTCCACCTATCACCAGATTTCGAGCCTAACATAGCATCCTTCTCCCCGTATCCTGCAGCGAGAGGCACTGAGGATTATGAACTCGCACCCCGACAGCAGCCACGTCTCTACGACAGAGGCCCTACTTATGACGCTCGGCCGCAACGAGAGCAGCCGCGTTTTCACCCCCGAGGCTCTGTGACTTCTGTCAGGCCGCGACAAGAACAGCACCGACCCTACTACCACGATTCGACTTATGAACGATATAACGGATTTCAGCGAGCAGCAGAGACAGGTTATCCACATGACAATGAACTTTCTCGCCGCCGGCAGCAGCCTAGCATTCGTTTCGAGGAAGATGCTGTGAGCCGCGACCCTCCCGTGTGCTACAACTGCGGTTCCACAGGCCATATAGCTCGGTATTGTCGCCAAGGCTGTCAATCACGAAGGACACCACCGATGTTCTCGCCACTCAGAACCCGTACTTCATATGACTTGCGGACGACTGATTCCCTTCCAATGGACCACTTCTCACACGCGACCGGTCTCGGTGATCCGCCTGCTTCTGAGCAGAGTATGACGCCACCAAGTAACCGTCCCCGTCGCTCTCCGTGCCCTCGGCGCCGTTCTTCGTCACCGCCGCCAGGAAACTAGCATCCGAGGCCAATGGAGGTGTGGTCACCGGACGGTCTTTGCAAGAAATACCTCTGCCTGTTGTGATGTTCAAAAAGCAAGTGAATGTCTCGATTGATGGAATACCGACCATGGCGTTAGTTGATACTGGGGCGACTGTGTCTGTGATGAGCCTTGCTTTCAAAAACCGTCTAGGCCACAAAGCTATGTTCTCTTGGTACAACGGTATTACCTTTCATGGAGTAGGCGGCGAGTGGCTTCAACCCCTTGGTGTTTGTGCTGTGATAGTTTTGTTGGCTGGGAAAGTGTTTGTGTCGGAATTCCTTGTTCTTTCTCGTTGTTCGCACGATGTTATTCTTGGTATAGATTTTCTTGAACAGTGCGGTGCTTCCGTGGACTGTGGTTGTGGCAAAATATCATTCAACAAGTTATTTATATCAGCACAGTCCGAATAAGGCTCAGGTGGTGAAGACAAGGACACAGACACACTCAGTGTTCTTGATGAAGTGATTGCACCATCGTGGTGCCTGACGCCCGTTCGTGTTTCTGCAACTACTGTGGATGCTGATTGTGTTGACCTTGTAGTTAGGCCTCTCCGCATAAACTGTGCTAAAAAAGATATACTTGTGCCCTGCTCTGTCGTGTGCATGACGAAGGGAGTCGCCACATTGTGGGCGCTGAACTGTTCCGCCACGCCGGTTGTCCTTCCTCGCGGTATGAAAATCGCTCTCTTCGATAAAACCGCATGTAGCTCAATAGCGGCACTAACTACGGACGTTTCTACAGCTTGCTCTCCTTGCGATAATCGCCATTCTGAAGAGCTAATGCTCGGCATGATCAACAAGGCTCTCGGCACATCGGAACGGCAAGCATTGGTACAGGACCTTGCCGGACATGAGGCTGCATTCGACTTCACGCATGGAGATGCACCCCTTCATTTACCGTCGTCCCGCGCTCGTCACAGAATAGATACCGGCTCAGCACACCCCATCCGCCGGAAGCCCTACCGAGTGTCAACGTCCGAGCGCAAAGTTATTGCAGAGCAAGTCAAGGAGATGATGAACAAAGGTGTCGTTCAAGAGTCGTGTAGTCCATGGGCAGCCCCACAGTAATCCTGGTGCGAAAAAAAGATGGCTCCTGGAGATTCTGCGTGGACTACAGACATCTAAACGCAGTCACGAAGGAGGATGTATATCCACTACCGCGAATCGATGACGTCATTGATTGCTTACACGCTGCTTCTTACTTCTCAACACTTGATTTGCGATCGGGGTATTGGCAAATACCTATGGACCCTGCCGACAAGGAAAAGACCGCTTTCGTGACTCCAGACAGCCTATTCGAATTTAATGTTATGCCTTTTGGCCTTTGCAATGCTCCTGCCACCTTTGAAAGATTCATGGACACAGTACTACGTGGTCTAAAGTGGGAGATATGCATGTGTTACCTCGATGATGTAATCTTTGGCCGCACGTTTGAAGAACATAACGAACGCCTCAGCCTCGTTCTCGACTCCGTTGAGAAAGCTGGACTGGTCCTAAACTCAAAAAAGTGTCGGTTCGGCGAACGTCTCACACACTGGTCCTGGGACACTTAGTCGATAAGGATGGCGTCAGACCCAATCCTCGTAAGATTGAAGCAGTGAGCTCCTTCAAGCCACCGCAGTCAGCACGAGAACTTCGCTCATTCATTGGCCTATGTTCGTATTTTCGTCGTTTTGTTCCCCGGTTTGCCGACATCGTTTACCCGTTGACAAGTATTTTGCGTCAAAATGCATCCTTCCATTGGACACCAGAGTGTGACACATCATTCTCTCAACTGAAGTTTATACTAACGTCAGCACCCCTCTTGCATCACTTCGATCCATCTTGCCCAACTGAAGTTCACACTGATGCTAGTGGAATCGGGATAGGAGCGGTGCTTGTACAACGTCACAGTGGCGCAGAACATGTCGCATATGCCAGCCGTTGTCTGAGCAAATCTGAACGCAATTATATGGTTACGGAACAGGAATGCCTGGCGGCCGTTATCGCCATACAAAAGTTTTGATGTTATCTTTACGGTAGACCATTCAAGATTATCACCGACCTTCATTCTTTATGCTGGCTGGTCGGTTTGCGTGATCCCTCTGGTCGCCTCGCACGTTGGGCGCTGCGCCTCCAGGAATACGACTTTGTGGTATCGTACAAGAGTGGCCGTCGTCACGCTGACGCAGACTGCCTCTCTCGGATTCCTCTTGCGACTACCGACTGCGATGCTGAGAATTTTGACGACTGTCTTGCTGCTGTTACTCCTACGTTCCCTGACGCGGCAGACTTTGAGCGAGAACAACGGGATGATGTTACCGTTGATCCGCTTTTTGTCGCCGCCCGTACTTCTAAAGGGAGCGGTCGCTTTACTGTCCGTGATAAATTGCTCTACAAAACTAATTACTCTGGGCATGGAGCGCGTTTTCTGCTTGTTGTCCCCGAGAGTCTCCGCTCCGACGTTCTACGCGCTATGCATGACGATGTGACATCTGGTCATTTCGGCTTCGTACGAACGCTGCACCGCACGCAGGAACGCTTTTACTGGCCCAAGATGTACGAAACAACCAAGCGCTATGTTGCTAGTTGCGAAACATGCCAACGTCAAAAGCAACCGACCACCGCAGCGCCAGGTCCCCTTCGGTCATTGACACCGCCCAGTACGCCGTTCGAGCAAGTAGGCATTGACCTTTTGGGTCCATTCCCGTTATCCAACAACAAGAACCGCTGGACAATTGTCTGCGTAGACCATCTTATACGGTATGCAGAAACTGCAGCCATACCGTCTTCCACTGCTGCTTGCGTGGCGGTGTTCCTGCTCCGTTCCGTGGTCCTTCGTCATGGTCCACCACATGTCATCATCAGCGACCGTGGTCGCCAGTTCACGGCTGATGCCATTGAAGAGTTACTTCGTTTGTGCACTTCACAGTTTCGTCATTCCACGCCGTATCATCCACAGACCAATGGCCTCGTTGAAAGGACAAACAGAACGCTGACTAACATGCTTGCCATGTACGTCTCCTCCAATCATAAGAACTGGGATGACGTGCTGCCTTTCATCACCTATGTGTACAACACGGCAAAGCACGAAACCACGAACTATAGCCCATTTTATCTCCTGTATGCAAGGTTACCGCGAAGCCCTCTGAACACTTCTTTACCCTTCGTTCTGCACAGTGATGATTCTGTATCACAGACTTTGTGCCTCGCCGAAGAAGCGCGTCGAATAGCTCGTCTTCGTACTCTGGCCTCACAAAGTCGTTCGGAAGAGCGATACGACGACCGTCACGTACAAGTATCGCTGCAAAAAAGTGACTTAGTCCTTCTTTGGACACCGCAACGCAAGCGTGGATTGTGCCAAAAGTTCTTGTCACAATATTCAGGCCCATATGTAGTTGTGGACCGCCTGAGCGAACTCACTTACGTCATAGCTTGCCTACTGTGCAATGGTCGGCGATCAAGCAGAACTCAGCTGACTCATATTGCTCGCCTGAAGCCTTTCTACCCTCCTTGTCCATCCTGACTCGCCCCATCGGCTTCGTCTGCTTGCGAGGAAATGTAACAGATATGAAAGGCATGGACAAGAAGAGAAGAAAGAGAAGACGAAGAGAACGAGGAGTTTGAGAGGCCGTGCTGCGCTGCGATCACGCTACGACCATCGTCAATCTCCTGTAAATAAAACCATATCTTTGCAACTCATCGTAACAATATGTTATAATATGTCATAATACGTCATTATGTCATAATATGTCATAATATCGAGATTTTTGTCAATGAAGTTCATTATATCAAGGTTTAACTGTATAACCAACTGGCCGCAATTGCAACCCAACATAAATACTGTATGCAGTGTTATCAAGTAACACTTTCATTGCCTCGCTGAGCAAATGGTGCACGTGCAGGCTGAAGGATTCTACCGGGTGGCAGCTGGCATTCACCAGTCCCTACCTGGAGCCTGTGATTGAGCGCATCGCACTCAATGCCAAAGTGGTGACGACGGCGTCGGCGCAGGCACCTGAGAGTGGGGCCAAGATGCTGGCTGTTGCCTACGGGTCCCAGGTGCGACTGTGGAGCATCGCCCAGGAAGGCAACGGACGAGCTGAGATTGGTACACACCCCACTTCATTTGATGCATGGGAATCGGAATCTGCCTACTTAAGCTTGCAGACATTCTTTATGTGGCCATGCTGTCAAAGCTACAGAGACAAAGCACACATTATGGGGTCTAAAGCTCTCTCGATAATGAACGAAATGACAACACCATAGCACAGGCAGAAAAAAGGCATCTGTTTCTTCTTTTATTATGCAACAATACCAGCTGCAGTAGAAGTCTCTTAATTCGACTTGGATTAATTTGAGTTTTTGTTACCATATCTACTCGCATAATGAACACACCGCACCCCCCACTTTTCCAATCAACAGGTGAGTTTTTAATTATTATTTTTTTTAGCGTAATGATCACATCCCGAACTTGCTCTGATGTAACACCGGACTGCATGCCTGCCATGAGAAAAAAAAGTAGGTGACACACGGTATGGTTCAGCATCCAATGCGGCATCCCAAGCACTGGAATGGCAGCCAGATGGGCAGCCGGATGGGTAGCTGGATCTGAGACGTTTTACCGGACAGCAACTCCAGATCGAATGCACGTGTCAAAAGTAGGTGCAACATGGTACAATATGGCATTCAATGTTCCGGTTCAGAAGCCAAATCGAAGCATCAATACATGCCAGAGGGCTTACCTGTGCAGAAACACGCTGCGTGCTAGCAACATCACCGATATGTGGCACGTACAGCCAGGCGTGGCTTCCGAGATCGTAGCCTCGGATGGTGCACCTAGCTTCGCCAGCTACATGCTGCTGTGAAAGAGAGCTGCAATAAGATAAGAAAGAAGTGCTGCTTGTGCACCACCATGCGCCGTGGTGAGACAGACCAGCATTGCCCGACGACATATTCGATGCGGGAATTTCTAACTGCTGAAAGATGCTCAGAGCACAACGGTTGGTAATTTTTGTTTTGGAGACGAATCTGGTTTGCCATATGCATTGGTAGAACAATTTCACTTTGTTAAAACAAGGTTTTACATACTTGGATCTCTATGTGCATTTCAAGGGAAATTGAATGTACTCTGTTATATCCATTATTTCATTATATCCTGTCTTGTTTTAACAAGGTTGAAATGCGTGTGTATATATACAGTAGAACCTTGTTCATAGGATTTGGGAAAAAACGTGAGAAGTAAATGTACTAACCGGGAAAACATACAATCCAAAGAACTAAAAAAATTTGCAGGTACAACTATTGTTGACATCTACCTAATGCAAAGCGTTGCACGAATCGTTGCAGCATGAGGCGCTGATGCTCGTTGAGCTAGTTGTGCTTTGGCGACCCGAGGCGCATTGTGGTGTTTTAGAGGGCGAGGGGAAACTGAAACGAAATCGAGCCGGTGGGCAACGCCGGACGTTGCCAAACTGAAACGTGATGCCCACATTGTGCTGCTTGCAGCACGGAATGGTGTGTTTTGGACTATCGCCTAGTAAAAGTGTGCAGTATGCTACCAATTGCACAATTCACCATGTGCTGTAAAACAGATAGGTGAAGATGCTTATCGCAGTAGGTTTGACGGCGATAGCTGTGAATGTGGTGTGCGACGACCCGGGCAGAAATTTGGTGGTACTGAAATAAGAAACTGTGCGCGCCGTGTTTTCACGTGATGCGGTAGGCTATATACTGTTCTCGATCGTGCATGCTTGCACATTTTCTTGTTTGCATAGGATCTAGGAGCCAGAAAACATATATGATCTCAGTCTGCAGCAGGAAACAGTGGCGCATTTTGGTTATCGCCTATTAAAAGCATGCACTACGCTTCTGACAGCACCATGCAGTGTGAAATAGATAGGCGAATATGCTTATCGCAATAGGATTGGCTGTGATAGCTGTGAGTGCAGCGCGCAATGACCCCAGAGAAGATTTGTTGGTACCAAAATGAGAAACTGAATTCATGCTGGCATTTTCACGTGAGACTGGCGGGCAAGTATTGCGGGGAAGCTGCCACGGAGGGCAGCTATATACTGTTCTCGACCGCGCATGCCTCGCGCATTTTCTTGTTTACACGGGATCTACTGGCTGGAAAACGTATCATATGATTGCAGTTTGGTAACATATTCAATGTTGGGGCCAAAAAAATCTTGTTTTCAGGGAACATATGAACCAGTAAAAAATGAGCATAACTTTATTAGGTCATTTTTTGTGTTTTTGATTGCAAACGTGAGTGCCGGGAAAACTTACGTAACGGGAGCATATCAACGAGGTTCTACTGTATTTACATAAATATATTGTGAAGTGTGGAAAGCCGGTCACATGGCAGAGGCACACATACACACACACACATATATATTGTAAAGAAACTGGCAGCCAGCCGTCCACTATAACACGTGTTTTATGTTGCCTCATTGTCTTCCTCTTCTTTCCATTCCCTTCGATTTTTTTGCCCGCACTGCGCCTTGTGCACTGCAACCTTTACACTCGCCCACGCTGCATGATTCCACCGCGGTTTGCTGAATAGGACTTGGCATATGGAGTTCATCGGCTCTGGCGTGAGTGTGCTCGAGTGATGAAAACCATAGTCGATAAGACTAGAGAAGTCATGTCATTGAGTTGTTTAGTGCACAAACACCTTCTCTGGCGGTCGGCACTGATGGTTGCACTCAGGTCAAGGCTTTTGGAGCCGCCTTCTTGCCGAAGCAGCAGGTGGCGTTGTTGACATTGCACAGGATACTGATAACACAGGCGATGTCCGTTTTGCCTGCCTCAAGGGAATGTTTATGCACATGTCAGCTCCGTTGTTCCCTCGTTGACATACATGGCAGGAATATTTGTGGTTCAGAGTAGGCAATGATGTGCGCATGTTTGTTGCTTTAGGTGTGAACTGATGGTGCTTCATCTGACCTGTGAAGAACTGACTTCGCAAGTCTTGCGCCGTCAACACAAGGCGCTGTCTTGTGCTGGCAACACAAAATGCAGAGAAACACGTGCTACAGAGTCATCCTTCTCTGAAGGTGGACTAAAGGGCAATTCCATGGGGCAGATCTTCAATAAATGAGACCTCATTTGTATTGGTCACCTTGGCTTCTTCCAGAGAGACCTCACTCGGTGTGCAGCAAACCGCTGCACCTTTGGCCAATAGCTGCGCTGACATCCAAGGATAAGGTTCCGACGGTTCAGAAAGCTTGTCATTGCTTGAGTCCACAGAGGGGTACTGCGGTGGTTGTGCATCTGCAGTGATTGTGTGTGTAAGAGAGCAGCTGGTGCCTCCATGTGGCAAAGTGATGGTGAAATTAGGGCCACATCACCAACTGCCAGGGTGATGGGGAATGGGGTTGGAAAGAAATGGGATGTGGTCTCGGTATGTGGCAGGGATGGTGAGGTGCTGTATAACAATGCAGAGTCCAAGGCCCGCAGTAAAATTAATCGCCTGCGGCGGCTGTCTATGGCTAGGCAGTCTGCGAACCTGTCTGTGGTGTAGCTGTAGGGCACGGCTGCAGCATTGAGGCGGTGCCCCTCACGAGTCCCATTCAAGGGACAGTGCTGGTCGGACTGGCTGTAGGTAGAGGAGAGTCAGCCGAAAGCAGCCATCAGAGATGCAGTCCATTCAGGCCAGAACCAGTGCTTGACGCCTTCGTACTTGTCCCATGCTTTGGCTCCACCATGAACTCGGTTTGCTGCAACCAACCATCTTTTGTTGTCTAGCCAAACGTGGTGGTCACCTAGTGCATTGAGTTTCTGCTCCCAAAGGTCAGCATCATCAGTGAAACTGTGAAACCTCAGTAGGTCCACAACAACAGACTCTGGGAAGCCGACAACATACTGTGGGAAGCGTATGGTCTCTGCCAGGCTGACTGACCAGCTGGTCAAGAAGTCGGGTGGTGTCCACAGACATCGCAGTGGTCGTGGTACATGCGGCTGTAGAATCTACCACCAAGGAAACGTGGATGGCATTCTTCGGTGGTTTAGAAGTCAAAGCGATCTCTTGTGGGCGTGCATGGTAAGCATGGTGCAAACGATGACAGATGGGAAGGCGCAAGTGATATCCTGAAGCTGTTTTGTTAGCATGACAATGGCTTGAGCAAGATCGTTGGTGTTATCCTGCGCTGGAGCCACCGTGGAGGCCTGGAGCTGTCCCCAGACAGTGCGAGCGGTACTTGCAATGATGGTAGGGCAGTGGGCTTCATCACCAAGCAAGCATGTATGGTGTTCCTTGGCAGGAGTTACACGGAAAGCCGAGGACCCACAAGGACTCGCGCATTCCTCCATACAATTGTGCGTTCGACGACTGTGCCATTGTAAAGAAACAGACAGCCAGCCCTTCACCAGAACAGCTCATTTACTCTGCCTCGTCGTCTTCCTCTTCTCTTCGTTCCTTTTTGCTGCCTGCACTGCCTTATCATAACCCTTCATCCTTTACAATATCTATATAGTTGCTGACCGATTTTTCAGACCTCATGGGGACCGAAAAATAGTCCGAAAACTTTGTTCAGCCCAGAAAAATAAAATTTATTAGGCTTAGCTTAAATCTCTAATAATGCCCTGCCTCATGCTATGCTTGGAGGCGATCAGATTTGCTTGGATTTGTGCAAGAGTAATGTCGTCTCCAGTGTCTCCATACACCGTTGCCAAGAGCGTCACCGCATTGGTGATCTCTGCGAATGAAGACCGCCATGGAGATAGAAGAAACGAGCCATGTTTCTTCGCACCACTTGGCTCACACGAAGGCATACCAGGTGGCACCGAGCACACAAATGCAAAGCTGCACAAATACACACAAAGACCACGTGCAGAATGGTGACCAAAACTTAAAAAAAAAAAAGAAAAGAGTTCGCACCAAGTGATTTTGATGATAGTGCTGACTGAGGAAGAGAAAAATATGTTTCTTGTGTACAACAGCGAGGGAGTGTTCTTTAGTCTCCCTAGGTGGGCAGCTCTCTCAGTCCAGAAAGTCGTTGGCTAATGCCACGGCCCTGGTCCGGTCCACCAGACTTCGCTGATGCTTAAGGCTCTGTGCCGTTAACATGACTGAAGAAAAAAAAAGCTTCTTCTATAGCTTTTTGTCAGCCAGCGAAGAGCGCGCATGGCCTCCGAAACCTGAGGATAGAGCATACTCTCTATTGATAGCATGCACCTCCCAATCTTGAAGGCTATAAAGCAAGCCACTAGAAGCCAAGCCAGTGGAATAATTAACATGGCGGCCTCCAAGATCAGGTAGCCATGGCTCAGAACAAGCAATTTAGTCTGGAAAATCGAACCTTGAAGCCTAAATTAGAAAAATCAGGCTGCACAAATGAGGTTGCTCTATGAGAACCCTTACAGTGCATTTGTTAAGCCAGGAATAACCATCAATTCCAAATTTTTGGAGTCCAATAATTTCATTTGTGACTGTATATACCTATATTGTTGTGGTTCAATGTGAACAAGAGAGAGCAACAACATGTTGAGCAATACAGCGGAGCAGCCTGTTCAAAAACCACCAAAACAAAAATGTTGTCTTCGTCTCTGAATTCCCCCAGACCCACTACGCAGAGTCTGTTGAAGCACATATTCTCATCGTCGTCTACGTGTCTAAATAGAGCACACGTCATTTGCCCTCTCTCTAAAAGAGCATCGTCCCGATGCTAAACAATAAAGTTCATTTGGTGAAAAGGAAAGTCCGCCAACAGTGACTCACTGACATAGGGCTTCATGCACACTACGTGCACAAGTTAGAACGGTGTTGGCGGCACCTTGTACAGTAAGGGCTATCTGGAACGATCACGTATGTGACATCACTTAGCCATCGCAGCTCGTTATAAGGTCTGTGGGGTCTGATGTGGGATATCTCACACCGTACTCTTGGGACAAAGGAACGACAACACACAGTAGGGCAAACAATCACAAGGGCATTTATTGCACCTTTCATAGATCAATGCCTGCTAGCCGAGTTGCTATCCACAAAACATGCCGATGGGCGCGCGACAAATCTAGAAGTCCGACTCACCGCGACCGCAGAGCGAGCGAATATGTTTGCCCCATGCTGGATCCCAACACCTGGTCGTTCGCGTGTATAGTCACGCGAATCGTGGCGCGTTCGAAGGCGGCCACGCGAGGCGGTCTCGCAGATGCATCGGTCGCCGCGCGCGCGGAATGTCCGCACTGTTCGGCGACCCGCCGGGGAAAAGGGTTGCTGCACGTGCAGCACGTCTGTCCTGCTGGCTGTCTCGAACCCAAGAGAGCAAGCGCCTTCCTTTCGGCGCCCAAGTAACCTCGCGGCGTTAGCAGTGCAACACTAGCGCCATCTCTCGCACTGCGCCTGTACCATTCCGACCGCCGCGTGTGCGGCGAAGCCGCACTACAGGAGACGCGCTATGCAGGAAAAACATCAGGGGAGGCGCGAGGGTCGTGCATCCCCACAGGTCTGAAATATCTCCTCAGGAGCTTCTCGGATAGTCCTCGTTTTCGTATAGGTGTCCAGACCCATACTCTGTCACCAGGTTTATAAGTTACAAGTCTATTATGAGCATTATAACGACCTGTATCATACTCTTGCTGCCGATGTATTCGCATGTATACTAGCTGCCTGGCTTCTTCTAGACGCTACGTAAATGCCTCGGCATCCGTGTCAATGTCAGGTTCGTGTGGCAACATGGCATCGAGCATCGTCCTTACCTACCGTCTATAGACAAGGCTGAAGGGAGTCTTCTGTGTAGTTTCTTGTTCGGCCGTGTTATAAGCAAACGTGATATAAGGAAGAATCTCGTCTCAATTTTTTTGCTCTATATTCACGCACATTGAAAGCATGCCTTCGAGTGTTTTGTTCACGCGCTCTGTTAGTCCACTTGTTTGTGGATGGTAAGCTGTTGTCTTTAGATGAGTCGTGCCACTGATCACCAGGACATGGTGGAAAACTGTGGCTGTGAATGCAGTGCCTCGGTCTGTTATGACGATGGTCGGTGTGCCATGTTTCAGGACAACATTCTCTATGAAAAATCCTGGCCAATAATTAGTATGCTTGTTGAACTCTGTTCAGCGTTCGCATGTATCCTAGATGCCCAGAAGGGATCTCGTTGTGACATGCTCCTAGTACTTCACAATGAAGAGCAGTAGGAACGACGAGCAAATAGCTGGATCCACTCGAAGAGAGTTAATTATGCATAGAACTTTGTTCCTTAAGCAAAACGATGACGATCCTCTTGCGAAAGCCTTAGGTGCTGTCTGAGTGCATCCATCCTGGAAATTAACCAAGCTCAGGGTCGTCACATAGTTGTGCGTTGGTAGACATGTCGAGAATACCGAGGAATGCTGTCTCCTCTGCATTGAAAGAAGGAACCATATTTATGGGTGACCGAGACGAGCAGTCAGCACCGGTATGGCATTTCCCCGACTTGTACATGATTGTCATATCAGACTCTTGCAGTCTAAGGCCCCAACGTGCTAATCGCCTGGTTGGGATCTTTAAGATTTGTGAGCCAGCAGAGTGAATGATGGTTGCTGATAACTTTGAAGGGGCGACCGGCCATACAAAGATGGGTGAAATCTTGTAACCACCCACACGACGGCGAGGCACTCCTTCTCAGAAGTAGAGTAGTTTTCTTCTGTGTGTTAGAGCATTCTGCTTGCATAGATGATCACTCTTCTGTGTCCTCCTGGCACTGCACAAGCATGGCTCCGAGACCGACATAGCTGGCATCCGTGTGAAACATTGTAGGAGTTGTCTCGTCAAAGTGGGCAAGCACAGGGGGCTTTTGTAAATGGTTCCGCAAATCGGTATATACAGCTTGCTATTTGTCAGCCCACACAAAAGCAACGTCATTTCTCGTGAGGCGAGTTAACAGTGACGCAATGTGAGTAAAGTCTCCAGTATAGCACCAATAATACACGCAGAGGTCCAGAAAGCACCTGACAGCCTTTTTATCTGAAGGTACTGGGAACTGTGCGACAGCAGCGATTTTGTTATGATCCAGGCGGGCACACGCGTGACTAAAGACATGGCCAAGAAACTCTAGCTCCTCAAAGCAAAAATGACATTTCTTCGGCTTTAGGGTGAGGCCGGCAGATCGTATTGACTGCAGAACTGCTCTAAAGGGCAACTCCGGTGATTATTTTACCAAGTCGAGATAATGGAATATATAGGTTCCCAAGAACCCCCTGTCACACGTCTGACAGTAGAATTGTTCCGCAAATTCCAAAATTATTTTAAGTAAGCAAAAAAGCTCAAAAAACGAAACCGAAACCTGGCCAAGCAGCCGAGCAAACCCCTTTGTGTGACGTCACGAGTGTCCCCAGCGGAGAAGGCGCACTAGGCATGTAGGTCTCGCCCACTGGGCGAATGAAACCAGCAAGGAGCAGACACTCAACTGCTTCGTGACTGCACCGGGCCTTTGGGTGACAATGTGTCAGCTGCACCAGCTCTTTGTATCTGTCAAATATTGACAGCTGTGGTTCTGATGAATTCAATAGCCATGAACTGCCATTCGCATTTGACCCGCCACCACAAGAGCCAGTGCCCATGTGCTATCGTGTTGCAAAATGAAGGCCAAGGGTAACCCTAACCACTCATTCTGTGCATGCCGCTTGCTAGTTTAGTTGTTTTACTTGTCCTCAGGGAAGCACTAAGATGTGGAGCATGACTTTCTGCATTTGCGTCTTGCAAAAATGGCGCTCACAGTCCAAAGCACTGACCAGTGCATTTGTTTACATCGGCAGGCAGAGTGACCACTCGTCATTCGCTTGATATAAAGTGGTGCTTAGGTAGGCAAAGCGATCTCAAATGGTGCCAGGATACTTGGTGTTCTAATACAAGGGCAGCATCTTCACTCCTTGGCTTTGGTCATCTACTTGGTTTCTTGGCTAGCACAGCAGTGTTTAGGGGCACGGTGGAGCTTCCTCACTGCTTGTCTTCCAGTCTTATGCACATTTGCTTTGACTGGAACATAGTGTTTTTATTGCTAATGCAGCCATGGCGGTGCTTGGTGCTTGTTGTGAAGTTGGTCATTAACATAGATGTGTCTTTTGGACACCTCACGCTAGGGGTGTCGTGGTACATAAAGCAGTGCTGATGGACATGATAATGCTCAGTGAAATATCTAATGCAATGCAAGTGGCACATTTAATGCATTTAGTGGCACATTGAACAGGTCAATTTTGAGAGCTCTGGTGGTATGGTTTACACTCGACCAGCCGAATTTGAGTACGTGGAACTTTATTTGCCTGATTTTTTCGGAGCACTTGGAGGTGCTCTTGCTTTTAAGCTAGGAACATGACCCAGATCCGGCAGAATTCCAGTCACGTGGCAATTCTGATTGTTTTGGGAGTGGATAAATGTTCAGCTCGGGTGTGTTTTCTCTGTCTGTGATGTCAAAAAGCCTCTGCATCGCTGCAAGCTTGAGTCAGAGCATGGTAGGAACTACAGTTAAACCTCAATATAATGAACTTTAATATAACAGAATTCTGGATATAACAAAGTATTTAAGTTTTCTTAACCTCTTGTCCATAGAACACCATGTATTTACAACCTCAAATAATGAAGTGTGTTTGTATGGGATTTCAGTATAACGAAATATCACTGCCGCTGCAAAGGAATGCCGAGACAGTAAATAAAAACTTTTGCAAACACAGATGGGCAAATGATAGACTTACAAGCGGCTGCTTGCAAACGAACCTCTCAAATTGCGTGCCGTGTGAAAAGAGCGACAGCCGAAGTGGAGACGCATCATGTTCCGCATAAAGTCCAAGTGCGATAAGATCCTATTGTGCTCTGCGCTGTGTGCAAGGGGAAATGTGCGAGAGTGAGACGAAAGATGGTGGCTTCACGAGTGGTGCCTTCCTATGCAAGCAAACTGAAAGAGGGGGAGGGGAGCGAGCTCACGAGAATGCGATCAAGCGCAGGTAGGGGCTGGGGGGGGATTAGCGGGTAAGTTGGAGCACATCTCGGCCATGGCTGCACATGGCTGTAAGCGCGGCTGAGCATATACATGGCCGCACACCCTGCTTTAGAGGTAATCTGCCGCATGTGCAAAGAGTGGGCATGCTCAGGCTGTGCGGCATCATGTAATCTGTCTTCCCATGCGTTTAGTATTCGAGGTTGCGTAACCTCAAGTTTTGGTGACTCATTGGAACGAGAGGCAGACAAAGCATTCGCTCCCCACTGCTGGCACTTTTCATGATAGCGTTGTCCCAGTCTGGGTGGCACTATAAGTCAGGGGAAAGGAGTGCACGCGAAAGCGTGGCTGGCTTCGCTTAATTTGCACTGCCGATGTGAAGATGTTGCCGACGTGGCATGAAACCATATCATTTGTCACCTACTCCCACATTCATCAAAATGAATTGCTTTCTCATTCAAGTTTGCTTTTATCGATTGCCCAATAATTTGGAAAATTCTGCAGCCCCTTTTCGCGTAAGAAAGATCAGCGACTGTACTTATTTGCATAAACGGTCGAATTTCAATACAACAAAATTTCAATATGACAAAGGAAATTGCCGATTTTACTGACTTCATTATATTGAGGTTTAACTAGTTGATTCTACCATAATGGCATTCTTTTTTGGTTCATTGTCATTCATGCCATAAGTTCCTGATAGTCTAGAGTGTGTCCTTAGGTGGTTTTGTTTTACAGGAGTTGTGGGCAGGGCGGTAGTGCCTATCCCACTCACTTGTAGCACTGTCTTTTCCGGCACTGATCCTTGACTGTGATTGAGGCTCTGTCACGCACCCCCGCTGTTGTGTGTGTTCAGGTGTGTTCCACCTGAGTGTTCCTGTGGATAGCCTGTTCTTCATTGGGAGCCAACTGGTTGCTCTGAGCCACTTGGGCAAAGTGGGCGTATGGCACGCCATGACGCAGCACTGGCAGGTAGGCCCTCTCTCCCTGACATCTCTCTCTCTGACCACACAATTGCAGGTTCAGTGCAGGACATCTCGATCAGCAGTGCACATGCACGCGATGCAGCACTTCTAAAAAGACATAGTTTGGCTTCTTATGCGGCAGAAAACTAAACAGCTATGTTGAACACCCACTCGTGAATGTCCAGAAAATGGTATGCACATTGAACACGGAAGCAAAATAATGGTAAGTGCTGCATTAGGCAGCATGAAGAGGAAAGTATGGTTAGGAAGCAGGTTAAGATAGCTGATATTCATGTTGCAATAAAGAGGAAAGAACTGATGTTGAGCAGGTGATGTGTTAGTGTAGATCAGATGAGCCCTTGTTCCATTAGATTAATATTGTGGATGCAAACACAGTTAGAGCTGGCATGGGATTACCGTATTTACTCGCACCTAGACCAGCCCCGATTCTAAGCCGACCACCAAAAATCCATAGCCAGGAAAAAAAAAAAAGCTTACCTCGAATGTAGGCTGAACAAAGAAGTGAAGACACCATTCACAAAATGAAAACAGCATTTATTTAATGTGAACGTGCCGAGCTCATTCTACGTCATCATTGCTGCTGTGATCCGGTAAATGGCATCCTTATTGGGGTGCAAGCAAAAAGAATCCCCCATTGCCCCCTCGAACAATGGGAATTTTCCTCATCAATGCTGAAATCCCACCCGCTTGGAACGTTTGACGATGCCTCTGTGACTAGCACAACCTTTCGTTTGAAAGCGACACTGTAGTGGCATAGCCTGTTTGGTGCCATTGCGATAACGTCACGTCACACGCCAATACGATCCAGGTCAAAATAGTGACGTCTCTTGTGTACTTTCGTTGCCATACTGGTGCGGTCAGTAGCGGCTGTGATAGTGGCTTTTTTAGATGGTGCTATCATGCACCATATTTAGCAGTTTCAATTAAACACTGGTGCATTTTTTTAAATTCTCAAATCTAAACCAACCTTAGCGTTTGGTACATGATTATTTGAAGAAAACTATCGGCCTTAATTTTTAAAAAATATAGCAGGTGGTGCGGTGAAATTAAAGAATTTTCAGGCACATAGGACAGATTCGTCTGATGCAAGAAAAGAGCAGTGAACACTATTCAAAATTCTGTAAGCGGGCTTTCCCACATATATAACTCGCCCTAACCAAGATGGCCAGATTCCAGACTTGTATGTACAGTGCAGTTCATTTATAACTATATCACATATAACGATATATTTGTTATAATGATGAGCCAAATTAAGAGTATCAAATTATGCATTAGAGCTATGAAGAAAGACATACACAGTCGAACCCAACTATATCGAACCTGTTTACATCGAATTATTCTGGATATCGAACAATTTCTGAACACGGTATAGTTACAATGAGTATATATAGCAATAGTTTCGCTTGCATCGAACAAGAATAGCAGCGACAATTGGTATATCGAACGTCAAGCGGTGCAAAAGTGCACCCGGTAGTTGGCTTTCCCACACAGCAGCGGGGAAACCCGGTGGTGCGGCTCCATCCAACCACTCTTCCTACCGTGACCACGCTGCGTCGGGCGAGCCATCAACACCCGCCTGCAAAAAATTATCCTGGTCCACCCGCAGCGTTTGCTCAGACAGCCAATCGGAGGCTCTTGTGCCCTCGTCGTGCAAAATGGCAAAAGTGCGAGTTGTCTCGCTGCTTTTCTGGTTCATTGTGCTTGCACCTTGTGGGCCTTCTCCCACAGTGTTGCCGTGATGAAGTGGCAGAATTTGCCTTTAGCCGTGAAGCTTGAAATCATAAATCGGGTAGAACGCGATGAGAAGTCGGATGTCCCTGCAGCGTGCAAGATTTCGAGGAGCACCCTCAGCACGATCTTGAAGAAAAAGGGGGAGATTAGGGCTAAAGTTGACAAACTCGCCACCTGGTGCCTGCGGCACCCGACACGTACGCACGGCCGTGTACAAGTAGTTCATCTGAAACTGCTTCAGACATACCAGTTTTCCTGGGCCTGGTGATGGCTAAATTCTGATGAATGCAATGAAGTTATTGCCAGTTTTGCCGAAGCTTTGAGCGAGCTGTCAGAACTTCCAGAAGCCGTTGACGAATCGACTTTCGATGAGTTTGTGAGTGCAGATGATGGTGTCGCCACCACGGGAGAGCCCCAAAACGAAGACTACATTGCTGACATCATACTAAGCAAAAGTTGAAGTGGGCACAATGAGGAAAGCAATGACGGTGCTCTGCCCACATCCTCCGAAGTTATTGGTGCACTCGTACTAGTCCGGTGCTTCTGCCTGAATGTGGAAGGTTGTGGCCTCAGCTGCTTCGACTCTTTAGACAATGAGGAGAAATGCATGCATCACAGGCAGCGAAATTGCTCGAACAGAAGAAAATACAACGAAATGCAAAAACACCCGTGTACTTAGATTTCGGTACACACTAAAGAACCCCAGGTGGTCGAAATTTCCGGAGTCCTCCACTACGGCGTGCCTCATAATCATAAAGTGGTTTAGGCACGTAAAACCCCGTAATTTATTTTTTTTTAGAAGAAAATACAAGACTATTTCATGCGAAACTAAGCTAGTTTCATCAATAAAGCATTTTTATAAATCATATGTGCTTTTATGATGTCCAATGCTTTAGCAGGCTTATATCGAATTATGCTCTATAACGAACTGATAGGCGTTTTTTTGCAAGTTCGATATAGCCAATATATATATTCACCATATATTGAGCGTAACAACCAAGATTTTGCCCAGTGGACACCATTTTCCATGCAGAATAATTGGGACATTTGAATTGTCTCCACTGAAATGAACAATGCCAAGACGGGGCAAAAAGTTTGCTTATACGATTTCGTATGTGCCGCCATTGCCGCGCAGCATGTCCCACTCGTGCACTGATAGAGAAAGCCATGAAGAGCATCACAAATCCATGAAGAGCCACAAACAGGGGGCAGCTGCTTCACGTCCACGTCCCCCATGCTCGTGCTCTACACGTCCGGGAAAGAGAGAGAGAGAAAAGAACTGCAATAAAGACGAAGCAGCACCAATCCCTTCTACACTGCTCTCTCAGAAAGAGAGGAAATGTGCTACAAACAACCCAGTTAGTAAGTTAGTTAATAGCCAATGTATGTGTTTCTCTTCTGTGTGTCCCGTCGAAATGCTGCTCAATCCAACTTCTAGTACAAAGGATGGTACTGCCAATAAAAACGAGGCAAATGATATATCAGGAGCTCTGTGGTGTGGTTAAAACTTTGTTTTCTCTACGGCTTTAGATGTAACATTCAGGTATTCAATGCACTTGTATGGAATAATTTTTATATTTTTAATAACTTCTACTGCACACACGGCACCCACAAAAGTGTCAATAGTTGATACAAGGGCTGCTGTACCAGTTTCAGCGGCACCGACACTCGGAATGGCACCAGTTCGGGTGAGTATCGATACTTGATGGAAGAGCCAACACTACTCATGCATTTCTCCTTGGCTCTTTATTTGAGTTGTTGACTTGACTGCCTGCTATGTTTTACCATCTTGCTTCATCAATCGTCATGAGTGCTACGCGTACAATAAGGATTCAGCACTCGTTCACGGCAACATTCAAGAGGACTGCCATTCTTCACACCAAAGAGAGATACAACTTGCCGGCGGGCTGCAAGTTCGATATTTCGGAATGGGTGGTCCCAGACTGGTGCCTGCAGTGAGGTGAAATTTTGATCCATAATAGCAAACGAAGAGGCTGTTGCGAGTCGAAATGATTTCTGGAGCTGGAGGCCAAGTTTACAGTGTACGTCACTGAAAGTTCCTACTAGTGATGTGCGGCACGGTCATGCAAGTTGGGCCGGTCTGTGCTTTGGAAGCAGGAATACACAGGACAAACACCAAAGCCAGCAGAGCTTTGTCATCGAAGCTTATGGTGAGGGCTGGTTTGTGGGACTACAGCAGTGATGAGAATGGCAGCACTAGTGATGAAGATAGCACAAGTGAGAACAAGTAGACTGGTACTAATAAATTTTCGTTTAATGTGCCCATGAGTATGCCCTCGTTTTATTTAGTTTTCCTGACATGTAGTATAGGGGAAGGGGGTAGTCAGCTTACATTCCCGTCAACTTACAATCATGTAAGTGTGGTAAATGTGCTGTTAGCAGCAGATGGCAAGAAATGAAGATTCTTGTACAAGTAGTGTTTTATTGTTAGTCTATATGCTTTAGACAAGAGCACATGCCAAGCAAGAAAGGCAGTTCGCTTATACGCATTAAGATCTTGCTTATATGCAATAAATGTTATTTTAGAACAATAATGAATCGTGCATTGAAACCTTTATAGTACTTGTAGGGTTGTTGTTGTTATTGCGAATTGGGCATTCACTCTATATTTAACCCTCAGATCCAGGATGTGGTGCCAATCACCAGTTTCGACACAGCAGGCTCGTGCATCCTGCTTCTTGGCTGCAGCAATGGCTCCATCTACTACATCGGTGAGTGTGGGGCCACTTCTTGGCTCAAGGAACCCTGACTGTTTTAGTAAAAGAGGTTGCAAACGAAAGTCGAGACAACATGCTGAGTTTCAGGATGTGTACAAATTCCAAAATCCCAATGTGCGTTTCTTGACATTGGTCACTTTGCTAATCATTTTTTTACCTTGCCAAATAATGTTCTATCAAATCGTCAATTACAGGGACAGTCAAGTACTGAGTAATTGAAGGTCACTCTTAACTGATGCAAAAATAGCAACCTTGCATTGCATTTGTGCAAAAAGTGAAGGATTCATATTGCCACCTGATGTGCTTGCTTCACTTATTTTGTTATGATTGCTCATGCAACATCTTATGTTGTTTTATGTTTAGAAGTTCTTGCATTACTTGTACACATCAATGCAGACCACCTGCCATGGTGGCAAGGTGGCTTTGCCATTGCGTTGCTAAGCCCTGGTTAAAAGACATGTTTTTTGCCGCAAGTTAAAAAACACACAGGAAAGGACGACACATAGAAGACAACATGGGTAGCACCAGTACTCCGTCATATGATGGATGACGCGTCTAGATGTCTTACAGCATCCTCTCCGCTAACCTAACAGTATCTTTTTTTAAATGAACTGCAGTCGAACCCATTTATAACAATAGCCCAGTGCTGCGAAAATCCCATTTTTATAACCGATAATTGTTATAACCGGATTGCATGAAAAAATCAAAATAGGGGATGGCAGAGTGATGTGAGAAAACTATATAGGCAGGGAGGCCAGTGCCCCTCCCCACCACCTTCCTCCGCCCGACTGCTGATTGTGTTCCCTCGTGTAACTGCTTCCTCGGTGCTCCGATCGCGTGTAACAAGCCACGGCTGTCGGCATTAAAGAATGGCACTGCTATAACAACTGCAAAGAGGTGCCACGGATGGCAAGCGATATGCGAGCACTGCCGAGGCATCACTTCGGTGGCCCCAAAAGGGGCCTTTTAAATATTGCTAGAAGGCTGCTGCGGCAGCCTGTCGTCTTGAGAAATCCAGAGGAAATGCTGAGGAGAGATCGCGACAAGCATCTTGGCACATAATTCTTACTGGCTTGCACGAGAAAAGCCTATGTCTGTCAGCCATGCATGCTTTACGCAAAGCTTGTTGACGTCCTTCTCCAAGGCATCCAAGCGCTCCACGTAGTGCGGAGGAAGGTTCCTCGTGAAAACAAAGCTCCGGAGGGACTGAATCATGCCGGGCCTCCTGTGAGGGCAACGTTGAGGCAGCCTACCCTGTCGCTTCTTTGCTGCCGTGATCATCATCGCTATCCGATGCAAGCACGTTCGTGACGATTGTCTCATCGGTTAGAAGCACTTAGTTTTCAAACCTATAACTGTGCACTTTCTTTTCACTCGAGAAATCGCGTGGCCAGAAACAACTTCCACACAACCAACAAAAGCAAAAGTGAGCGATTAAGCTGTTTGCAGAACTGCACTGAATGAGGAGCCAGCGAGCAACATGGTGCTTTTGATGATAGTGATCTAAAGAAAGGAAAGACACTTGATCCTGCAACCCGTGAGGGAGGACAACATGTGAGGAAAATGGTTCTTGCGAAAGGGGGGGGGGGGGGGTTGGCACTACCAGACATTCATTTCAGGGATTGCAAGCCGTTTCTGTGCAAGTGCGAGGGAGAAAATCCGGGGGCTGTTGCTCCTTGAATGCATGATTCTGCCGAGGCACTATGGAGGAGGTTTCTTTAGCGCGTGTTGTAGGTGTTTGTCCCTAGGCATTCCGGCATTGTGGAGTGGGTTCGAGTTTGTTTACGCTCAGACGCTGGCTGCCAGCACGGTAAAATAGGTGGAGCAGCAAGCACTGGCGCCCACTTTGGCAACCACTGTGTCTGACAGACTGTCTCGCACCTGCGGCACTAATTCCAAGTCAGTCGTGGTGGATCATAGCTTGCCACCATAGTAGAGCCCGGGTTGCATATATTGAATATCTAGAAGGCAGAGCGCCTTACAAGTCTGTCCGACGTACCTTCAGAGGCAAAGTTCTGACTGGTGTTGCAGAAGTTGCAGCGCACGGTAGTGCTGAACTTAGCATCGCAACTTAGCGGCTGGATGTAATTATGTCTATTCAACTGTGTTTTTTACTAATTGTAACGTGTCATTATTTTGCATTATTGGCAGCGCCTCCAGGACACCTAAGCGGCAACGGGGACACCAAAGCTAGAACCTGGACAGGTCCGTGGGTTGGACCTCGCCGAGGCCTGCACGTGCCAGGGGGGTGTATAAGATCAGCTGTCTGCTATCATGGACAGCCAATTTTTTATGCAAACATCCCCTGGCACGCTTCTGCCTCCGCGGCCCCAATTCACGGACCGCCCTGCTTCCAGCTTTGACCCCTCCCCCTACCCCATAGGTGCCCTGGAGATCCTGCGCTGCCTGCTTTACTATAACCTCATGTGCTCTCCTGAGGCCTCCGTTTGCAGCTTACATGTGCGCTCCTGGAGCAGTGCTTGTAAAAAATGCAATCTATCATCGCGACTACGATAGCAACCCGCGACGTGTACAACACCAGTCAGAACCTTTTATGTTTCTCTGGGTAGAGCGGCGTAGAGCTATGGGTGCAGCCCATTTGTGTTCGGAGGGGTGGAAGAGTGACGGGAGAGAGCCACGCGGAGAAGACTTGAAAATGAGCGCACGGTGGCTGTTGGAGCGGATCATGCAGCGGCTCAAATTTCTTGTTTTCATTTCTTCTTTTCAAAGATTTTGTATTTGACCAGCTTCCGGCTCAGACACCCAGCAGCCAGACTTCATCGTTATAACCGATAATGCGCTATCGGGGCATTGTAGTAAGCAAGTTATTTCCCCATGAAAAACATACAAAAGTCAACAGTGCAGCAGCTTCTTATTGTTATAACCAATATATTGTTTAAACCGGTATCATTATAAGTGGGTTCGACTGTATACGAATACGACTGTATCCAATCATTAAAAGCAAATGCATTTGTCACCAAAGCTACGAACGCAGTATCTTGCACAGGCGATTACTTTGTCCCCAGGACGATGCAACATGGCCAAAGAGGGCACTCACTTCAGGCACCGTCATTCCTTTCTTCACACAGAATCCAGTGTATCTTGCATGGCAAGTCATTGCGACAATATAGCTGGCGATTGTGTCGACACTAGGTGCGAGTTCGGAAAACGCTCGCAAAAAGACAAAAAACATGTCTTTTAGCAAGCACCAACTAGGCCAACAAGCAGTTCTTTTGCAACAAGCCCGAGGGATCAAACCCAGGCCACGATGGCCACATTTCGATAGCGCAGCAAAAATTGCCATATACCATGCATTGGGTGCATATTAAAGAACCCAAGGTGGTCAAAATTAATTCGAAGTCCCCCACTACAGCGTACCTCATAATCGCAGGTTTCCACATGTAAAACTGCAGAATTAAAAAATATATATCAACGCAACCACCATGTCCTTGGAGCTGTGATGATATCATCCTATTAAAGTGCGTTTCCAACTCGAAGTTTCCAGGTCCTTGATGACCATTCACCATGGTACTTGCCCGTCATGAGAAATTTTTGAGTAATGTAGAAATAATGGCCGGTCGAGAGCCACTTCAGTTGTAATTCACCGACAGCTACTCTGATTGTTACATTTGTCTCTGCTCAGCCCATTTTTTTGCAGGTGCAAGTTCTCCCAATAAAATGTTTCTTGTTATTCATGTAATTACTTCGTGATTGCCTTATTTTTCAGCGTCGCTTGCTGCCAGTCTGTTCCCTATGCACAAGGTGTTAGTAAGGCATTGGCAAGATGTTTTGGCACATACGGCCTGAAATCGCACACAGGCCGACAAACAAAGAGAGACAGAAGCTCGTACATGTGAAAGACCCTTTAGAAAGGCCAATGTTTCCAGGGTAATCTACAAGATTCCGTGCAAGAGTTGTAACGCATCCTACATAGGCGATACTGGGAATTTTAAAAGAATTCAGCAGCACCAGAACGATGTCAGGAAAGGCAATGCAAGTTTAAATGCCTTGGCGCATCATCACATGACTACTAACCACATCATCGATTGGGATGCTGTAAGCATAGTCGAGAAGTGCGTATCTTCAAGACTACTCTTAGAATCTGTACATATTCAAACGACTAGAAACAAGATTAACTGAACGTGAGGCAATCTTCCCGTGATATCCATGCATACTCTGCTCGACCTAACACATAAATAATCACTCCCTCTTGCACTCATCTTCATCGTGAACAAGACCCATAACGGTCTCGAGACATCATTATATGTTTTATTTCCTTTTGAACCTTAGGCGAATGCCAGTTTATTTGACAATGTATCACCCTCACCTGAGGGTTGGACTATAGAATGAGATGGCTTCGACTGTCGTTGATAAAGATGGTAATGAAAGTCATTGCATTTAGTAATGCAGGCAACAGCATCAGCATGAGCATTCCGCAATAATACAGTGTGCCACATAACTATAGCTTTTGCATTCTTTCCTAAAAGGTGGAGCTTGAGCGGAGCAGTTGTTGGCTACTCTCATAAGGCTAGATCGGCCTGCAGACCACAGCATCCTCCTTCTGTTCCTCTTTTTGCAGACATGCAGAAGTTCCCGCTGCGCATGAAAGACAATGATCTGCTGGTGACTGAGCTCTACCGGGACCCGTCAGCTGACCCGATCACGGCCATCAGTGTCTACCTCACCCCAAAGACCAGTCTGTATCCCGTTCACTCACACCTTCTTCATTTATGTTTGCAACACATGATAGCACTTCTTGTTTTCTTACCATATTTACCTGATTTTAACGTACCCTTGAATCTAACGTACCCTTGAATGCAGACCCAATTTTTCTGGATTGAAAATAAGAAAATAAAGTGCACCGTAGTGTAACGTGCTTCTGACCTATAAAACGAAAACGTAACATGCGCCTCGTATCCACAATCAGCCTAAATAAGACTGCAGACTTTACCTTCACCAAAAATGTTTGTTCATCATCATCAGCTTGTTTTTATGTCCACTGCCAGGATGGAGGCCTCTGCCAGCACTCTCCAATTAACCCTTCTCTTGCGCTAGCTGATTCCCACTTTTTCCTGCAAATTTCCCAATTTCTTCACACCACATAATTTTCTGCTGTCCTCAACTCTGCTTCCCCTCTCTTGGCACCTATTCTGTAACTATAATGGTTCTCTCTAATGCTGTACTGGCTTCCTTTGTGCTGCGTTTCCAGCAAAACTGTTCAACATAACAAACTGAAGTTTGCTGCACCTTTAAATGAAATGTTATACAGGGTTTCTACGAAGAGATATTGCCTCTAAAGCAATTAGAAATCTGCCCTATGCATTATATAGCCTGCCCAGCTCCATTTTTTTTTCTCAGAATATCAACTAGAATATTGACTATCCCCCTTTGCTCTCTCATCCACACTGCTCTCTTCCTGCTTCTTAATGTTCTGCCTCACATTTTTCGTTCCATCGCCTTTTGCGGGTTCCTTAATTTGTTCTTGAAATTCTTTGTTAACCTCCATGTTTATGCCTCGTATATTAGCACCAGTAGAATGCAATGATTGTACACTTTTCTTTTCGATGACAGCGGTAAGCTCTCACTCAGGATTTGGTAATGCCTGTAGGCACTCCAACCTTTTTATTTTTCTGTACATTTTCTTACCATAACTTTGGCCCCCATCGAGTAATGGATCTTGATAAATGTACTCCTATGCAGGCTGAAAAGGCTGAATGGCAATCATGAATTCTTGTTCCGTTGCCAGGCTTTTAATCATTACCTTTATCTTCTGCATAATAATCTTCCACCCTACTGTTATGCTCTCTCGGTTAAGGCCCTCAATAATGTGTTGCAATTCATCCCCAGTGTTACTGAATTCCACCATGTCATCTGCAAACTTAAAGTCGTTGAGATATTTGCCGTTTATTCTCCTAAGCCTTCCCAGTGTAATAGCTTGAGCACTTCGTCTAAGAATGCAGTGAATTGCATTGGAGAGATTGTGTATACTTGCCTGACCCCTTTCTTAATAGGTATTTGTCTGCTTCTCTTGTGGAGAAACAAGGTAGCTGTGGAATCTTCGTAGATATTTCCCAAGATATTCACATATGCCTTCTGCACTTCTTGATTATGCAGTGCTTCCATAACTGCTGGTATTTCTACTGAATCAAATGCCTTTTTATTTTTTTGATGAACTTTTACAATGAAAATGGCACATCACTGTCGCCATTAGTGCTTCATTGGACACACCAAGCACACAGGGGCGATATTCTCGAGTGATCACTTTGGAGAGACAATAGACTTAGATTAATTCAACCCTGATGGGACCAACCAAATTGATCAAATTATCTTGGGGGTCAAGGTAAATAAGATGTAGACAAAATGACAAAACACACCGGTGGTTCATTTGGCAGTATTCGCCCTATTCTAATTAGCCCCCGAACCAAATGCATGCCCACTTTCTATGTGTTGTAATTAAAAAACTAGCATCGAAATGACTTTAAAGGGCCTAAACAATGTTCAAATCTAACACGCATACCATTTCTTAGCTAAAAATGGGCAAGGGCGTAATATGTGTTGCACATCGGCGACCGGTTTCCTAAAGTCATATTTGCCACAATGAATCCGAGTTGTGCAGTAAAGCATATAAATGTCGCGAAGACTTTCAGTTTTATACCCTAAACTCATTTTCATTTTCATTACCATCATCACAATATGGCAACATAGTACGTTATCATCTTGTGATGGCGATGACATAGTGAATGCAGCTTTGGTTTCGTATCTGATTGTAACATGCAGGCAATTTTTGGATCCATATTTTCCGAAAAAAATGTGCGTAAATGGGATAAATGATGCAGAAGGTATTCAGAAAGAAGTCAGGGGATTTCCCTTCAAAAATTAACTGGCAAAGTTACATACGACTACATGTTTAGCATGCCTATACTTGTAGTGATCATAGAAAGCGTACTCCTCAATTGCATTTTTTTTTTCTGATTGTCAGAAATTTTATAGCTATGCAGCATAAACAAGATAAAAATTGTGTCTTTTGGGGGTGGACATAGAGAATTCTTTCCCTTTGAGCATTGTTAGCTGCTAACAATGATTTTGAGCACTGTTCTTGAGCCCTTCTGTGGCACTCACAAGCTCACTACGCCATCTAACTTATAGTATAAGAACTACAGTTGAGTTTTCTGTACAGTTTTCTTTCTTTCTTTTTTTCTTTGAAGAGGTTTACGAGGCACGGTAGTCTGGAAGTGAAGATGGCCACTCCTGCAAACTCTGCACACGCTCTGAGAAATGTGGAATCTTGTGATTCCGTTGTGTCTGCAGTTTATCTTTTCGACAGGCAAAGCAGGAGTGAGTCGGAGGATGCTGCCCTTTCATTAGAATTTAATTTGGTGAGAGATGACGGTGGTGCGCCACAAGTTTGGGCTCTTCCACCATCTCAAGCCATTCCGTTCCAGTCAGCTAAAATGAATCCATACCGGACAGAAATTTTTAAAATCCAACGTCCACGAAATCCAGCAAAACATGACATTTCACTGCAACATTTGCAAATTTTTCCTGTGTTTTACATTATAAAACTGCTTTGCCACATAGCACATATAACTGCAGTCAAACTTCTATACAACGAAGTTGTACTTCTAGAGAAAGACTTCGTTAAATTGCGAATTACGTTAATTCGAAGTATCAGAGCAATAAAAACAACTTCACAAATTTCCAGAGCATTCCTGGTGAATAGTATCTAGTTAGCACTTGTAAACAAATCACAAGAAGTTTGGGCCATAATAGTGTAGTTCTGAGTGCCAGCACGTGCGATGCAGATCATGCTGAGAGAAATGCATCGACGTGGCTCACGGCGTCCGAGATTTCCGTGTGTTGTGTCACGCGGCACTGTAAATCTAGCACACCATGGGTGATCGCGTTTATTGCCAGCAGCCGGCGCCCACAAATTAAAAGCGAAGTGGAAGAAGATACAGATATTCATCCTAAGCAACAACAAAAGAAGTCACAGCAAAGAGGCAACTGGGCAAGGTAATGTTCGTAGAGTTATCAGTGTCACGAGCACTCGAGCAAACATAAACAGATCTCACTCAATGACCACGGACTCACTGCCACGATGCAAGCGAGCGCTTTGCACCGTGTCTCGGAGACTTGAGATTACGTGACCGCCAACACTAGGGATGCGGGAATGCAATGTGCATCAAGGCATGAAACGTTTCAGCTCACATTTTGCACTTGTTGGGAGGAGATCACCATCACGAATGGTGCATGGCTCGCGCATGGGAGCGCGTGTGCTAGGAAGAAAAGGCAGATAGGCGCTCGTTCCTGCCCCCGTGCGTGCTTCGTCACGTTATCACCGGACGTTCACTCCCTCCCCATCGCCCTTGTGCACAAGAAATTGTCAGCTCTCGTGTTTCAGAGTGTTGTGAGCGTTGGCACGCCCCGCAACCTCTGCAGCACGACACATCTACCAATGCGACAAAGGGTGCAGCGGTGCCTCCTGCCTACCAGGTCCAGGCGCACGTGCTTTTATGGCTTTTTTTCCGCTCAAGCTTTTCATACAGAAAGATGCCTCAAGCAACTTTTGCCTCAGCTGACATTTTTAGTTGTTTTGCTAGGTTTACTAGCCATACAGGCTCCAAGTGCATGCCTAACTCTTTCATTACCGTGCCCATTGGGCATCGTTGGCCTGCTAACGATGGTTTGAAACGCTGCGTTCAAGACCTTCCGTGCTGCTCACGGGCGCGCTGCGTTATCAGACATGAAGGAGGAGAACCACATGTTTGTTTTCTAAGCAGTTCGCTTTTTAGCCGCCAGGCTGTGATTTTCGAATGCGCTCCAAAATTTCGCTATCGTCAAAGTAGAAAGCAAAAATTGCTTCCTGCTACCGATAATTTGAAATGCCACGTTCGAGACTTTCTGCGCCACTCGTGGGCAGACTGCACCATCAGACATGAAGGAGAACTATATTTTTGCTTTCTAAGTAGTTGGATTTTTTCCTGCCAGGCGGTAATTTTTGAACGCGCTCCAAAATTTTGCAATTGTCCAAGTAGAAAGCAAAAATTGCTTCCTGCTACCGATAATTTGAAATGCCACGTTCGAGACTTTCTGCGCCAATCGTGGACAGACTGCACCATCAGACGTGAAGGAGAACTATATTTTTGCTTTCTAAGTAGTTGGATTTTTTCCTGCCAGGCGGTAATTTTTGAACGCGCTCCAAAATTTTGCAATTGTCCAAGTAGAAAGCAAAAATTGCTTCCTGCTACCGATAATTTGAAATGCCACGTTCGAGACTTTCTGCGCCACTCGTGGGCAGACTGCACCATCAGACATGAAGGAGAACTATATTTTTGCTTTCTAAGTAGTTGGATTTTTTCCTGCCAGGCGGTAATTTTTGAACGCGCTCCAAAATTTTGCAATTGTCCAAGTAGAAAGCAAAAATTGCTTCCTGCTACCGATAATTTGAAATGCCACGTTCGAGACTTTCTGCGCCAATCGTGGACAGACTGCACCATCAGACGTGAAGGAGAACTATATTTTTGCTTTCTAAGTAGTTGGATTTTTTCCTGCCAGGCGGTAATTTTTGAACGCGCTCCAAAATTTTGCAATTGTCCAAGTGGAAAGCAAAAATGGCTGCCTCCGCGAGCGGTGCGCACGCATCGAAAGATCGCAGATCCCTTAATTCTGCTGTGTCTGCGCCTGATTTTATCGATGTCTCAAGCAGCAGCGGGTCTGACGATGGTGCCTTTTCGTCGGACGTTGGCTGAGAGCGACGACGATGCAGACCAGCCCGTAAAATTGCCAGCCGCAGCCTTGCACACACAGCTGTAGTTCTTGCAGTTAAATTTTTGTAGTGGAAGACTTGCCCAAGGAAAAAATTTTGATTTTTTTCGGAAATAGTGCCTAATATTTGCAATACATTTTGTATATCAGCAGCAGCAGCAGCCTATTTTATGTCCACTACAGGACGAAGGCCTCTCCCTGCGATCTCCAATTACCCTTGTTCTGCGCCAACCGTTTCCAACTAGCACCTGCGAATTTCTTAATTTCATCACCCCACCTAGTCTCCTGCCGTCCTCGACTGCGCTTCCCTTCTCTTGGCACCCATTCTGTAACCGTATTGGTCCACCGGTTATCTAACCTACGCATTACATGACCTGCCCAGCTCCATTTCTTTCTCTTAATGTCAATTAGAATATCGGCTATCCCTCTTGCTCTTTGATCCACACCGCTCTCTTCCTGTCTCTTAACGTTATGCCTAGCATTCTTTGTTCCATCGCTCTTTGCGCGGTCCTTAACTTGTTTTAGAGCTTGTTTGTCAGTCTCCAAGTTTCTGCCTCATATGTCGGCACCGGTAGATTGCATTGATTGTGTTGTGTCCGTGATTAGTTCGGGTTTCGGTCCTCAGATGTGGACGGGTGCAGCGGCATAGTGGGAGTGTCCGGAACTACATGTGAACGTTCCCCACTGTGCCGATGGGTGGCACCACATCCCTGGCAAGCCCTGGAGTGGGACAATCACGTGGACGGTGTGTTCGCGACAAGTGACGTAGTGTGGTCGCCATCTCTCCGGCAAGGCGACGTTCTTTAAGTGTACTATGTGTGGAACAAAGTGATTCCCAGTACATAACATTGGCGACGAGGCGGATCACCCGTGGCAGGGTAGCCCAGAGGGCATCGTGGAGCATCCAGTGAGTCATGGCTGAGCGCCAGCATGATTTTTCTGCACGTTTGAAGGAGTTTACTGGCTCCAACTGGGCATCGTGGTTCGGCCGGCGACAGTTTTTCTTTGAGGCCAACAATGTGACTCACCCTGTCAAGCAACGAGCACACTTGCTTACACTGTGTGGTGCTCAAATTTACGACGTGGTTTGTGCGCTGCTTCAACCGAAGACGCCCGACCAAGTGAGCTATGCCAAGATCATGGCCGCACTTCACGCATACTACGACCTGCGTCCGTCCGAAGTCTACAGTCGTGTGATGTTCCAAAGGCGAGATCAGCTCCCAGGCGAGTCGGTAAACGACTGCATTGCCACTCTACGCAAGTTGGCTACGAATTGCAATTTTGGTAGGCAGCCGACGGCAACAACAGCTACGGCGACGCCAGTTGAGGGACGGCATCACCAACACAGCAGGCAGCTACGGGCTGCAATCCAACGCTTCTGCCATTAGATGTGATCTTGTGCGATCGCTTCGTGTGTGGTCTTCGCGACCAGAATCTTCAACAGCCACTGTTTGCAGAGAAGGATCTGACCTTTTGCAAGGCTTATGATTTCGCCATTAGAGCGGAAAGCGCCGTCCAGCAGCAACGACAGATAAAAGCTGATCATGCGGAAGTCAACAAGGCGGCAACGCGCACCGGCGACAACGCTTCGATTTCCAAGACGCATTCTGACCAAGGGTAGCGCTGCTGGCGTTGCGACGGTTCGCACAGTCCCAAGACGCGCAAGTTCAGCACAACTATTTGCAATTACTGCCGGAAACGAGGGCACATTGCCAAGGCTTGTATTTCCAGGAAGAAGGCTGAGAAAAATGCATACCAGCGTAGCATCTCCTTAGAAACTTCAAGGACTGCAGAAGTGACTAACGAAACCAAACATAAGGTTTCAACATTGCATGACCTCTGTGCAGTGGTAGACGGATTCAGCGCCCCGAAGTTTACTCTGACGCTTACAGTGCACGGCAAACCTGTGACTTCTGAGCTCGACTCCGGTGCAGTGTGCACCATGGTTAGCAGACACACATTTCAAACCGTATGGCATGCACACCCACTCTCTCTCTGAGGCAGGACAACATACATCTGCGCACCTGGTCAGGTCAGCAACTACAGGTTGTCGGAACCGCGACAGTAATGGTTCGTCACAACGACGCAGCTAGCAAGCTACCACTTCTCGTTGTCAAGGGCACTAGATGCAGCTTGTTGGGACGCAATTGGTTTGACAAGTTGGGCATCGGGCTTCACGGCATTCACCAGACAACGGAGGAAGGCAGTTTGACCGAGTTGCTACAGAAGCATGAAGACATTTTTCGTGAAGACACCACAGGACACACGGGTGCGTCAGTGAATCTGGAGCTGAAGGAGGGGGCAAGCCCCAAATTTTTGAAGGCACGGCCTGTGCCCTTTGCCATGCGCGCATCAACAGAGGCACAGATTGACAAGTACGTAGAAGATGGTATTTGGGAACCAGTCCAACACTCAGACTGGGCTACACCACTAGTATGGGTGCGGAAAAAAGATGGAAGCTTGCATGCCTGCAGTGACTACCATTGTACAGTGAATGAGGCTGCGAAAAAGGCTTCATACCCCCTGCCCACAACAGAGGAAGTGTTTAGCACATTGAAAGGTGGCCGGGTTTTCAGCACCTTGGACTTGGCTCAAGCTTACACTCAACTTCATGTGACTCCAGCGACAGCACAGATTCTCACAGTAAACACTACAAAAGGGCTGTACAAGGTAAACAGGCTTCCATTTGGTGTTTCAGCCGCCCCAGCAATTTTCCAGCGGTTTATGGAGACCACCTTGAGCGGCTTGCCGGGAATTTGTGTTTACCTTGACGATATCATCGTGAGTGGAGCAACAGCAAAAGAGCACAAGGACCGCCTAGTGTCAGTTCTCCAGCGGCTGGCTCAGGCAAACCTACGATTGTGCAAGTCCAAATGTCAGTTTGGTGGGGCGGAGGTTAAATTCCTGGGTCACAAGATTGATGCAGCAGGGATTCACACATCTGAGGAAAAAGTGGAAGCTATCGCGAAGGCACCAGCGCCCACAAATAAGCAGACACTGCAGTCATATTTAGGCATGTTGGCCTTCTATGATCGCTTTCTGAAGCGTCGTGCTACAGTGGCAGCAACCCTGTATGAACTTCTGGCAAAGGATAAGACTTGGAAGTGGGAGCAAAGACATCAAAAAGCGTTTGATGAGCTCGAACAGTGCTTGTTGTCCGGGACTGTCCTGTCACACTATGACGAAAACAAGCCCCTTTTTATTTCATGTGATGCTTCACCTTATGGTGCAGGTGCCGTGCTTGCCCAGCTGGACAGCCAAGGCCGAGAGGCGCCGATTGCGTTTGCATCCCGGACATTAGGTGCTGCTGTAACTATGCACAACTTGACCGTGAAGGACTTGCTGTAGTTTTTGTAGCCACCCACTTCCACAAGTACATTGTGGGTCGAGAAGTCCCATTCAGGACTGACCACCAGCCGTTACTGAGGATTCTTGGACCACGGAAGCCGGTACCGGAAATGCTTTCGCCCGGAATGAAAAGGTGGTGCCTTAAACTGTCAGCATACAACTACAACCTCCAATATCGTGCTGGTAGTCGTCATCAGAATGCAGATGCGCTGAGTAGACTGCCTCTGCCAGACCGCATTGAAGAGCCTAACCCACCTGGAGACGTGCTCATGTCCGAGGCGTTACCACGACCGCTGTTGACAGCTGAGGTTGTGGCTACACAAACGCAAGAGGATCCAATTCTAGCAGAGGTCTTTTCAGCAGTACAGAATGGCACCATGCAGCGTCTGCAAGGAGACAGTTTCACCCCATACCGCAGAAGAGCCACCGAACTTGCTATCCTTCGAGGATGCATCAGCTGGGGCTCAAGAATTGTCATACCGGCAGGAGCACGAGAACAGGCCATTTCATTGGTTCACGCAGGCCATCGTGGAATTATAGCCATGAAAGCTTGTGCGCGTAGTTATCTTTGGCGGCCTGGCCTGGCGATACAAAAAAGGCTCCAGTTCCAAATTGGATGCACCCAACGACACCATGGCACACATTGCACATGGACTTTGCAGGTCTGGTAGAAGGACATACCTTTTTGGTTGTTGTCAACGCTTTCACCAAGTGAGTAGAGGTGCGACTGGTGAACAGCCCAACATCAACAGCAGTCATTAATGTGCTGCGCTCTTTGTTTGCCACATTTGGCATACTACGCAAGGTTGTGTCGGACAATGGGGCTGCATTTGTGTCTTTCGAAGCATAATGTCAGCCCCTTACCATCCTGCTAGAAACGGGCAAGGAGAATGTTATGTTGGAGAACTGAAGAGGGCACTGGCCAGAGAACCATCCGGTTCGCTCAGTGTTTGCTTGTGGCGTTTCCTGTTTCGGCAGCATACCACTGTACATCAGTCAACCGGGCTAACTATGGCTAAAGCCATGTTCAGGCAGGAGCTGCCAAACCAGTTGGACCTCATCATTGCATCGGAAGGACAGGAGGCTGCACAACCTGGCCTACCCAAGAGTCGTCAACTTATGCAAAGAGAAGCTGTATGGGTAAAACGATTCGGCAAGGGGCCAGACTGGACAGAAGGAACTCTGGTTAAGAGGATGGGCCACAGATCCTGGCTTGTGAAATGCGCAGGAAGAATTGTGAGACGCCATCTAAACCAGCTCGGGAAGCGCACCGGCGAAGTTAAGCTGGACAGACAAGCCTCAGCAACACTCACGTGGGGCATGGACAGTAATCCAGTGGAAAGCACACCAGCTGTGCCTTCTTCACGTCCACTCCAATCTGAATCGAGCATACCGAAACGACCAGCACGGATCAGACGACAGCCTACTTGGTACAAGGCATCCTTCTAAGGGGGGAAAAGTGTGGTCACCATCTCTCCGGCAAGGCGACATTCTTTAAGTGTACTATGTGTGGAATAAAGTAATTCCCAGTAGATAACAGATTGTACACCTTCCTTTTCAGTGATGGTAAGCTCCCAGTCAGGATCTGACAATGTCTGCCGAATGTGCTCCAATCCATTTTTATTCTTCTGTAAATTTCCTTCTCATGATCAGCGTCCCCTGTGAATAATTGATCTAGGTAAACATACTCCTTCAGAGGCTCTAGAGGCTGACTGGCGATCCTGAACTCTTGTTCCCTTTCCTGGCTATTGATCATTATCTTTGTCTTCTGCATATTAATCTTCAAGCCCACTCTTATACTCTCTCTGTTCGGGTCCTCAATCATTTGTTGTAACTCGTCCCCAGTGTTGCTGAACAAGACAATGGCATCTGCAAATCTAAGGTTGCTGAGATATTCGCTGTTGATCCTCACTCCTAAACCTTCCCAGTTTAATAGCTTGAATACTTCTTCCAAGCATGCGGTGAATAGCACTGGAGAGGTTGTGTCTCCTTGTCCGAGTCCTTTCTTTATAGGTATCTTCCTACTTGTGGAGAAGGTAGCTGTGGAATCTCTGTAGATATTTTCCAAGATATTTACGTAAGCATCATGTACTTCTTGCTTATGCAATGCCTCTGACTGCTGGTATCTCGACTCAATCAAATGCCTTTTCATAATCTATGAAAGCCATATAAAGACACTGATTGTACTCTGGAGATTTCTCAATTAACTGATTGATGACATGGATGTGATCCATTGTAGAGTCATCATCATCATCAGCCTGGTTACGCCCACTGCAGGGCAAAGGCCTCTCCTATATTTCTCCAACAACCCCGGTCATGTACTAATTGTGGCCATGCTGTCCCTGCAAACTTCTTAATCTCATCCGCCCACCTAACTTTCTGCCGTCCCCTGCTACGCTTCCCTTCCCTTGGAATCCAGTCCGTAACCCTTAATGACCATCGGTTATCTTCCCTCCTCATTACATGTCGTGCCCATGCCCATTTCTTTTTCTTGATTTCAACTAAGATGTCATTAACTCGCGTTTGTTCCCTCACCCAATCTGCTCTTTTCTTATCCCTTAACGTTACACCTATCATTCTTCTTTCCATAGCTCGTTGCGTCGTCCTCAATTTGAGTAGAACCCTTTTCGTAAGCCTCCAGGTTTCTGCCCCGTAGGTGAGTACTGGTAAGACACAGCTATTATACACTTTTCTCTTGAGGGATAATGGCAACCTGCTGTTCATGATCTGAGAATGCCTGCCAAACGCACCCCAGCCCATTCTTATTCTTCTGATTATTTCTGTCTCATGATCCGGATCCGCAGTCACTACCTGCCCTAAGTAGATGTATTCCCTTACGACTTCCAGTGCCTCGCTGCCTATTGTAAACTGCTGTTCTCTTCCGAGACTGTTAAACATTACTTTAGTTTCCTGCAGATTAATTTTTAGACCCACTCTTCTGCTTTGCCTCTCCAGGTCATTGAGCATGCATTGCAATTGGTCCCCTGAGTTACTAAGCAAGGCAATATCATCAGCGAATCGCAAGTTACCAAGGTATTCTCCATTAACTTTTATCCCCATTTCTTCCCAATCCAGGTCTCTGAATACCTCCTGTAGACATGCTGTGAATAGCATTGGAGAGATCGTATCTCCCTGCCTGACTCCTTTCTTTATTGGGATTTTGTTGCTTTCTTTATGGAGGACTATGGTGGCTGTGGAGCCGCTATAGATATTTTTCAGTATTTTTACATATGGCTCGTCTACACCCTGATTCCGTAATGCCTCCATGACTGCTGAGGTTTCAACAGAATCAAATGCTTTCTCGTAATCAATGAAAGCTATATATAAGGGTTGGTTATATTCCGCACATTTCTCTATCACCTGATTGATTGTGTGAATATGATCTATTGTTGAGTAGCCTTTACGGAATCCTGCCTGGTCCTTTGTTTGACAGAAGTCTAAGGTGTTCCTGATTCTATTTGCGATTACCTTAGTAAATAGTTTGTAGGCAACGGACAGTAAGCTGATTGGTCTATAATTTTTCAAGTCTATGGCGTCCCCTTTCTTATGGATTAGGATTATGTTATCGTTTTTCCAAGATTCCGGTACGATCGACGTTATGAGGCATTGCGTGTACAGGGTGGCCAGTTTCTCTAAAACAATCTGCCCACCATCCTTCAACAAATCTGCTGTTACCTGATCCTCCCCAGCTGCCTTCCCCCTTTGCATATCTCCCAAGGCTTTCTTTACTTCTTCCGGCGTTACCTGTGGGATTTCGAATTCCTCTAGACTATTTTCTCTTCCATTATCGTCGTGGGCGGCACTGGTACTGTACAAATCTCTATAGAACTCCTCAGCCACTTGTACTATCTCATCCATATTAGTAATGATATTGCCGGCTTTGTCTCTTAACGCATACATCTGATTCTTGCCAATTCCTAGTTTCTTCTTCACTGTTTTTAGGCTTCCTCCGTTCCTGAGAGCATGTTCAATTCTATCCATATTATACTTCCTTATGTCAGCTGTCTTACGCTTGTTGATTAACTTAGAAAGTTCTGCCAGTTCTATTCTAGCTGTAGGGTTAGAGGCTTTCATACATTGGCGTTTCTTGATCAGATCTTTCGTCTCCTGAGATAGTTTACTTGTATCCTGCCTAACGGAGTTACCACCGACTTCCATTGCACACTCCTTAATGATGTCCACAAGATTGTTGTTCATTGCTTCAACACCATTGTAGAGTATCCGGTCCTGAAACCTGCCTGTTCTCTTGGTTGACTAAAGTCCAGTGTTGCTCTTATTCTATTGGAGATTGTTTTGGTGAATATTTTATATAGTATTGGAAGTGAGCTTATAATTGGATATTATATAGTATTGGAAGTAAGGCCCATAATTTTTCAATTCTTTAACATCTCCCTTTTTTTGTAGACACACTGTGTAGACACCCGAACTAACCTTTTTAAGTTTTCATTCTTCCCTCGCACTGTAAAAGATTGGAACAGCCTGCCATTATCACAATTGATAAACACCGATTCTATTGACCGCTTGTGTCTTTGATACTGGGGGTATTGCCATATGGGCAAACCTTGTTACTGTTTTCTTCTTTTTTTACACGTGAATATTGTATAATACTTCCACATCATCCTTATTCTATTCAGTATTTTGCAATGAACGCTCGTTCAACTTCTGGTACTTTTTTTCCCTCTTTCGATAGTGGTTGCCAGTGCTCATATATGCGTGTGATACTGTTCTAATGTTTGTCAAGTTGCCTTCCTTCAGTGTACCTTCTCTTAATCTTATTAGTCGTCGCTTTCATTTTTTGTTTTCTTATAATATTTACATATGTTGCATTGCTTTTGTATTTTCTGTTCATGTCTGTATGTATATATAAGTACGTGCATATGCAAATATTTATGTATTCTGCCCCTCCTGCTTGGGCCCTCATTTGGGCCTGCAGTATTGTATAAATAAATAAATAAAATAAAATTAGTATAATGTTGGCATTCTTTCAGTTTTCTGGGACCCTTGCAGTCGATAGATGGTTTGTATGAAGGACTGCTAGTTTTCCAAGCATTATGTCTCCTCCATCTTTGATTTAAATAGACTGTTATTCCATCTTCTCCTGCCGCTCGTCCTCATTTCATGTCTTGCAAGGCCCTTCTGACCTCATCGCTAGTTATAGGAGGAGTTTCTGTATCCTGTTCATTGCTATTTCTAATTGAGGTAGGCTGACTCCTATGGGTACTGTACAGGTCAGTATAGAATTATTCCACTGCTTTTACTATATCTTCAAAATTGCTGATTATATTACCCTGTCTATCTTTCAGTGCATACATCTTGGTTAGTCCAATGCCTAGTTTCCTTCTCACTGTTTTCAGGCTGCATAAATTCTTTACTGCTTCCTCAGTCTTTCTCACATTATAATTTCGAATATCCCTGGTTGATTAGCTTTGACATTTCTGCAAATTCTACCTGATCTCTTCAGTTGGACACTTTCATTCTTTGTAGTTTCTTTATTAGGTCCTTTGTTACTTGGGAGAGCTTACCTGCTGGTTGCCTTGGGGCCTTACCTCCCACTTCAACTGCTGCTTCTGAAGCTAGGCTAGTCGTGGTTTCATTCATTGACCTAGGTCATCTTCATCTCTCTGTTCTAAGGCTGCAAATTTGTTTGAAAGTGCCAACCTGAATTAGTCTACTTTTACCCTTACTGCGTCTAGGTTGGCCTGTTTCTTCTTGACCAATTTTGTGCTTTCTTTCTTCAAATTGAGTTGAATCCTAGCCCTCACTAACCTATGATCACTGCACTGTACTTTATCTAACACTTTTACATCCCGCACTATGCTGGGATCAGCAGAAAACATGAAATCAATCTCATTTCTTGTTTCACCGTTAGGGCTTTCCAGGCCCACTTTTTGTTCTAACGCTTCCTGAAGAAGGTGTTCATTATTCGCAGCTTATTCCTTTCCAAGAATTCTACCAACATCTCTCCTCGAATGTTCCTAAAATTCACGCCGTAGTGGCCAATTGCTTGTTCACCAGCCTGCTTTTTCTCCACTTTTGCATTGAAGTCGCCCATGACTACAGTATAGTGAGTTTGTACTTTTCGCATGGCTAATTCAACATCTTCATAAAACTGTTCCATTTCTTCATCATCGTGACTGGAGGTTGGAACGTAGGTTTGTGCTACTTTTATTCTATACCTCTACTCAAATGATATTGCGCGACAAAAACAACACGGACATGAAAAAAGCCGAAGGCGCTTCGTGTGTCGCTTTCTCTCACATCCGTGTCGTTTTTGTCGCACAATATCATTTGAGTAATGGATTACCAACTTGCCCGGAATGCTGCTCTCATTCTATACCTCCTATTTAACTTTATTACGACTACTGCTACCCTCTCAATAATGCTGTCGAATTTGTCAGTGTTACCCGCTATGTCCTTATGGATTAGGAATCATACTCTGAACTGCTTCTTATCTGGTAGTCCTCTATAGCAGAAAACATGGCCATTTATCAGCAATGTATAAGCTTCACCAGGTCTAACCTCACTAAGGCCAGTGATATCCTAAACAATGTCTGATATCTCCTCAAAGAGTCCTGCTATGCTAGCTTCACTCAAGAGGATTCGGGTGTTAAATTTTGCAAGGGTCAGTTTCCATAAATCTCATAAATTTTGTTACATATATTTTTTAGTAGATGCAAGCCTGTCTTTAAAAACTTTGTGCAATTTTATCCCACAATCTTGAATCAGGTATATCTTATTTTGTGACATCTTCTTAATAAAACATTTATGCATGAAAAGTGCATTCATTCTGCTTTTTGTTTATGTATTATATTAAATATTGACACGACTATATTTGGCAGAACCATAATTCAGCGGGTATGCGCCAGTGGGGACAACGCTGAAGTAGCGCGGGTTTTTAGGTGAAGCAGGGGAAACGAAGAAGACGTTGTTGTTGTTCCCTTGGACGACTGATAAAGTGCGTTTCTTGGCGGTGCTGCTACGCATACTCGTCGATTCCACGTCGTTACACTGGTGGAGGTGCGGGGTATTCTTCATGCTTGGCACCCCTGCGCGGAGCCGACGATCGAGCCCGGAATCACCATCGCGCATCGAAACACCGGTCCACCGCTTCAGTCGTCGCCTGCTAGGCTTAGCGCCCGAGTCCAGTCCCCTGCAAGAAACTTCGAGAAATCGTTTGCCTCCTACAAATAACATGGCCACCGCAGCTCCATCGCAAGTAACACTACAGAATCCTGTGGTCCCGGAGAGCTTTCATGGTGATGCCTTTGAAGACGTCCAAGATTGGCTAGACCAGTTCGAGCGCGTCGCCCAGTATAACCACAAGACCAGCTCGGCGGACAAACTCTCGAGTGTATATTTCTATTTGAAGGACAATGCTCGTACGTGGTACGTAAACCGGGAGAGGAGCTTTGCCACGTGGGACGACTTCCGCGCACAGCTGCTGGATACCTTTTCAAGCATCGACAGGAGGGAAAACGCGCAGCGTCTCCTCGAAATCCGCGTTCAAAAGCCCAATGAGAGCGTTGCTATGTTCTCGGAAGACATGGCCCGTCTTTTCCGAAGGGCAGACCCAGACATGCCAGAGGAAAGAAAGCTGCGATATCTCCTGCGAGGAGTGAAGGAGCAACTGTTTGCTGGCCTTGTGAGAAATCCACCGACAACAGTGGCACAGTTCACAAAAGAAGCTACAGCCATTGAACGGGCCCTGCATCAACGATACCGCCAGCATGACATGGGCTACTCGACGGCGAACACTTCCGTACTGGCTGCGAGTAACGACATGTCTCTGCGTGAAGTTGTCCGAGAAGTGGTGCGAGAAGAGCTTCGGCAGCTCGGCTTTGTGGTTGCGCCTACGGAACCGACGCCAGCGTTATCTTTTGTTGCTGATGTTGTCCGGGAGGAAGTCCGGCAAGCTTTTTCAGCGCCAGACTGCGGCAACGTTCCGCGGCGCCTCACTTATGCGGAAGCTGTTCGCCGTCCACTCAACGCAACTTCAACGCTGTTGACACCGATAACTACAACACCACCTACGCCACAAGTAGAGCCGACATCGTCACCCTCGTCGACTCTACCGACCCCGCCGATCATGCCAGCACAAACAACGCCGTATTTTGGACATGCGCACGCCACTCCTTGGCTCCATGGAGAGTTACCGCCGAACTACCAGCGTCGGAAAACCGATTTGTGGCGCACCGTCGATCGTCGACCAGTGTGCTACCATTGTGGTGAAGCTGGACATGTCTATAGAGTTTGCCGCAAATGGAACAACTATCGCGCCACTCAACACCCAAGCTTTCCTGCCAACTATGCTTACTCTCCGTACGACGGTCGACGCGCTTACAACGACGCCCCTGTGAACAGTCAGCCACCAAATACGACGACGCCCCGACCACGTTCTCCTTCTCCATCTCCGGCGCGCTACAATTCGCCGACTCGTCGCAGTTTTGCCGACGTCACTAGGGGCAGGTCGCCTAGCCCTTGACGGGGAAACTAGCCGCTGCGACCTCCGGGGGTGAGGTTGCCAATACTCTAACTGCTCCACATCCCCCGTTATGGACGAACAACGACGTGAAGACTACATTGACGAAAAAGACGCCCAGCACAACGACGAATACGACGAATGGAAGTACGAAAGACGTAACTGACATCGTCAGCGCCGAGCTCATCGTTTACATTGACGGCCACGAAATAGCCGCTCTGGTTGACACTGGCTCCCATTTTTCTATCCTTAGCTTACAGGTCGCTGACAAACTGAGGAAGGTGAAGACACCATGGCACGGGCCCAACATAAGAACCGCCGGAGGTCAGTTGATGACACCTGTCGGGAAATGCACGGCCCGACTCTTAATCGCCGGTTCAACCTTCGTCGTCACCCTCGTCATCCTTACTGAGTGTTGTAAAGAACTTATACTGGGCATGGATTTCCTACGGGAGTACGGCGCCGTGATTAACATCCGTGACAGAAGCGTCACATTTGCCACGAGTTCGGATAATGTCACCGATGAGAAGCCACAACAACCTCGCTTACGTATTGCCGCGGACGACGTCATACTTTTGCCGCGGAGTTGCTCTCTCGTACAGGTGCGCTGTGACAGCCTGCAAAGTGGGACTGGAGTAGCTGAATACATCAGTGCGCTAGCACTGAATTGCGGTGTGTCCATTGCCAGAGCCCTTATCAATGTAATCGACGGAAGCGCCGAACTCTTGCTGACAAATTTTAGTAGGGAGCGCCGACACATCGTTAGAGGCACTGCTGTCACCTATTTCGACGAAGTGACAGAAATACAAGACTGCCACTTAGCGCAGGAGTCGGCCTCTACAATCCACACAGCTGCACCTATTGTAGACGTTAATCCGACGTTAACGGCCGTTGAGCGGAACCGTCTGTTTGAGCTCATCAAGCAGTACCAGGGCTGTTTCTCCTCTGCGTCAAGAGTTGGTCAAACGCCACTTACCAAAAACCGCATCATTACTGATGTCGACGCCAGACCCATCCGGCAAAACCCTTATCGTGTGGCCCCAAAGGAACGCGAAGCAATACAAAAACAGGTGAAGACGATGCTAGAAGATGGCGTTATTCGAACATCTAATAGTCCGTGGGCATCCCCTGTGGTTTTAGTGAAGAAGAAGGACGGTAGCCTGCGCTTCTGCGTCGACTATCGGAAGCTCAATCAGGTCACAAAGAAGGACGTTTATCCACTGCCACGTATTGATGATTCCTTGGATAGGTTGCGAAACTCGTGCTACTTTTCCTCAATGGACTTGAAAAGCGGTTATTGGCAGATCGAAGTGGATGAGAGAGACCGTGAGAAAACAGCCTTTGTGACGCCTGATGGACTTTATGAATTTCAGGTACTTCCCTTCGGTTTGTGTTCGGCGCCAGCAACATTTCAGCGTCTAATGGACACTGTGCTCTCCGGACTCAAATGGCAAACATGCCTGGTGTACTTGGATGACGTGATTGTCTTTTCCGCAACGTTCGACGAACACTTACGAAGGCTGAAAACTGTTTTTGAAGCGATACGCTCTGCCGGTCTTACTTTGAAGCCTGAGAAGTGCCATTTTGGTTTTCATGAGCTTCAGTTCCTCGGTCACGTCGTCAGTAGCCAAGGAGTCCGACCTGATCCGGATAAAATTGCCGCCGTCGCTAATTTTCCGATTCCATCAGACAAAAAAGCCGTGCGACGTTTTCTGGGACTCTGTGCATATTACCGGCGATATTGCGAATTTCTCGCGTATCGCATGGCCGTTAACACAGCTCACCCGCGAAGATATGCCTTTTACTTGGGGCGAAGACCAGGAGCGGGCATTCCACGAGCTCCGGCAACGCATGCAATCGCCTCCCGTATTAGCACACTTCGATGAGGAAGCCCCGACGATATTGCATACAGACGCTAGCAATGTCGGTCTAGGGGCGGTGCTAGTACAATGGCAGGGCGACAGCGAAAAAGTGATTGCTTACGCCAGTAGGACACTATCCCGAGCCGAAGCTAACTACTCCACCACTGAAAAAGAATGCCTTGCAATGGTATGGGCAGTTCTGAAATTTCGTCCGTATTTGTATGGTCGGTCTTTCACCGTCGTTAGTGACCACCATTCCCTCGGCTGGCTCATTAATTTGAAAGATCCTTCCGGCCGGCTCGCACGCTGGAGTCTTCGACTCCAAGAGTTCGACTTTGTTGTTACATACAAGTCGGGAAAACGGCACGCAGACGCCGACTGCCTTTCTCGGTCTCCTGTTGAGCCGGCAGCACAAGACGATGTAGACACCGTTTTTCTGGGACTCGTGGATGCTGCCGATCTTTCACGCCAGCAACGGGATGACATTGAATTGCTGCCGCTTATTGATTACCTCGAAGGACGAACCAACAGCGTGCCGAGGCTCTTTGCAAGAGGGGTGGCATCATACTGCTTGCGTCGCAACGTCCTCTACAAGAAGAACTTCTCGCCCAGCGGCAGCAACTACTTACTTGTTGTTCCATCACCGCTTCGACGTGAAATCTTACACGCCTGCCACAACGAGCCGACTGCTGGGCACTTGGGCTATACTCGCACATTGGCACGGATTCGGCAGAATTACTACTGGCCGAGACTTACTGCGGGCGTTAAACGTTACGTTCAGACATGTCTGGATTGCCAACGTCGTAAACCGCCATCCGTCAAACCAGCCGGCTTACTGCACCCTGTTGACGTACCAGCCACACCATTTGCGCAAGTAGGCATGGACTTTCTGGGTCCCTTCCCTACGTCTACTACTGGTAATAGGTGGATAATCGTTGCCACGGATTATCTCACTAGATATGCCGAGACAAGTGCCCTGCAACGGGCAACAGCAGATGAAGCGGCACGATTTTTTCTGGAATCCATCGTTTTAAGGCATGGCGCTCCCGCCGTAGTCGTCACCGACAGAGGTACTGCGTTCATGGCCCAGTTTTTAGATATCGTTCTACGTCTAAGTGGTACCGCCCACCGGAAGACAACAGCGTATCACCCTCAAACGAATGGACTGACAGAACGACTCAATAGGACATTGGCTGATATGATAAGCATGTACATAGATGTAGAGCATAGGAACTGGGACGAGGTTTTACCTTATGTCACCTTCGCGTACAATACGGCTCGTCAAGAGACCACTCGCAAGACGCCCTTCCGTCTCGTATACGGCCGTGAGGTTACAACAACATTAGATGCAATGCTCCCTCATGAATTTGACGACAACGAGACGGGTGCTGAAGAGATAATACACCGAGCAGAGGCAGCTAGGCAGCTTGCGCGTCTGCGAATCCACGAGCAACAGGACATTGACGCCCGACGCTACAATCTTCGGCACAAAGCCGTAACATACAACATCGGCGACAAAGTGTGGGTGTGGACACCTATTCGACAGCGTGGGCTCTCTGAAAAGCTCCTACGCAAATACTTCGGGCCCTACATAGTTCTCCGACGCATCAGTGACGTCAACTACGAAGTCGTTCCAGACAGCTCGCACTGTTCAAAGCGCCGACGGCATTTACCCGAGGTGGTTCACGTGCTGCGTATGAAGCCGTACTATGAGGACTGCCAAGACTGCGCAGTTCTTTACCGCTGCTTTCCAAGCGTCTATCATCGGGACGATGATCTTTTCTAAAGGGGGAGCAAGTGACACGACTATATTTGGCAGAACCATAATTCAGCGGGTATGCGCCAGTGGGGACAACGCCGAAGTAGCGCGGGTTTTTAGGTGAAGCAGGGGAAACGAAGAAGACGTTGTTGTTGTTCCCTTGGACGACTGATAAAGTGCCCTCTTGCCCTTCTTACGGAAGGGCAAGAGTTTGAAATGGCTGAAAACTTTGTTAAATCGAAAGCGCGTCACGAAATTACTTCATTGAATTGCGGAAAGAAATACACAGTTTTCGATGCAACTAAGATTGGGAAATAAAAATAGTTTGGTACATCGCAAATTTCGTTAAACCGAGGTTTGGGTTTATAGGGCTTCCAGCAAATCTTTTGTACTGGGAGTACTGTCCAGAACAAACTATTGATTTCTTGTTTATAGCATTTTTTTTTCATTTTAGATATAAGCATAACCTAAAGGGGCCCTGAACTACTTTTTATCAAAGTCAGGGAATACATTCAAAGGTCAATTAGACTATTTCAGAAATACTTGACTGCAAAAACTTCTTCAATGCATTCAGCAGGAGCAAAGTTATTGGCAGTCAGACATACCGTTTGCGGTGCTTCCACTCCTTCTTCAATGCCTTGCACTGCTAAGGCCATGACAGAGCGGGGCGTGCCCACAGCGCTCTGCCTGCTGAGTATCACTATTGCATGTAGTTCAAATTTGATTTTGGATGTTCATGTAGATGTCACTACATACGATTTTGGCACCTACGGCACACTAAACGCGGTTATCCTGAGCAAGCTGCAGTGCACTCGGCGAATGGACTCGTTGCGGCACCCCGCAGCAGCAGCGATATCTATGCTAGGTCGCAGACGGCAGCTACATGCAACAATACCACATGTGCGCAGTGTTTGCTTTGTGCACAACAGGGCTTGAGTGCACGCTCATATGCTCCAGTCTGGCATGCTGTGGGGTGTGGACCGGCTTTGTCCTGCACCAGCTTGGCTGGCAGATAGTAGCCACATCCAACGTGCAAATTTTGAGGTGCTTTCTAAAGCTGAATATGGAGTGAAGTCTGCCAAAGTGTCTAATGAGGAGTGGCCAGTTGTGAGCACGTGCTGGCAAGCGTAGGTGTAGTCTTTGTGTTTCGCGTGGTTCGAGACTGGTTGAGTGTTCATAACTACTAGAAATTAGCGAGACCCGACAACTACGACACTGATAGGCTTGGTGGCTGAAGTTTAATTCCTGTGAGAGTGGCCAGGCATGAGCAGATGATATTCAGCTTCTTCCAGAAGTACATGATTCTTATTGAAATTATAAAGCAGATTTTGGCTTATTTCGACCAGTTTATTAACTGCGTCAATAAATGTACACAGTAAGAGTAGGAAGAAGCACACTGATCCGAAAACTACCTTCTTGATTGGCTTCGGCTAGGGGCCAGTACTAGCCGTCTTTGGGAATCTGCTATGGGAAACCATTACTGCCCAGGAGGAGGTTTTGAAAAACGGCCCTCTGCGCCGTAAGCAAGAAAACACCACAACTTTAGTCTCCCAAATGAATGCGGGGCTGCAGGAAGCACATTGTTTTTAAGTTTTATGAAACTGTAACTTAGTGTAATTGGCCTGTTTTTCTTGGTCGTTTCTCTCAGTGTAAATGTTCAAAGTAGTGAAGAAGCTACAATCATCGAGGATGACTTTCCTTTTGAAAAACACCTTAGAAGGGTCTTGCGCAGAAAACTGTATGAACGCCGTGCACCAGCAGCTGCGAGCGTATAACGGCGGTCATTTTGCGGTACGGTTGCAAAAGAATTGACTCACTGTAAGAACTCTTTGATGCCAAACAACTCGAGAATGCTAGGATTGCATATAGATTTTTTAGGTTGAGAAAATGATACCTGAGGATGACGGTTCAGGATTTCGGCGAAATACAATATACGAGTGAAGAAGCTATAAATGCTGTCAGAATTCAAGTAAGTGGTCACTTGTTCCATTTCTGCATATTCCAGATGCAAATAAAGACAATTCCTTCGTAAGCAAAGTTACATTGATTTCCTTAAAGCCACTTATGGTGTCCATGGCGCCAGAATTGAGGGTGCATCCATATAGTGACATGGCAACTCTCCCTGTCACACAGAATATCTCCCTGCTAGATCTCCCTGTGGCACAGTGACATGGCCATTCAATGACAGGCATAAGCATAGAGGTTTCAATCTGCCAGGGGGGTTGGGGGAGGGGGATTCGCACCCTCACTTTCTTCATTCATTCCCCTCCTCCCTTCTGCACCTGCTCCTTGACAAGAGGTATACATAGGCAGAGAGGCAACATATGTAAACATCAGTTTTATTTAGCCAATATGCAAGAAGAATGACCTCATGGTTCTTAAAATACGAAATAAATACCGCATTTACTCGATTCTAACATGTCCTTAGTTGTAATGCGCACTCGTTCGCCATGGCCTAAAAAAGAAAAGTCCTTTACAATATCACGCATCTCATTCTTCCATACAGAACTACACCTTTCTCTCATTTGGAAAAACAAAGGTTTATTCCCAATGCACTAAAGTTGCGATAAATAAAAATGTCGCAGTTTCGCCCCAAAAGGGAAGCATCGATTGCGATTGCAAATTAGTAGACAGTTATGAAAAAAGTAAGGATGGTAGTTTTATCGGCCATATAAACTTTTAAACATTTGCTTACTAACTAAATTAACGAGCATGGTGTCACGGGTGCACAAGCAAACATGAACATACATCACTCAATGACCGTTGAAACTCTTTATCAAAACGTTTGAGTGAGGAAGTGTGGTAGCTAGAGCGAGCTAATTGATTTTTATGCAGCCTCTCACTTCAATGCGCCCGAAGCAACACAGCGCGGTGCGCCTAGTTGCCTAGACTGTCTCCATCGTGGATGGCTTTCAAGATAAGGGCTGGGCCGTACACAGCAGCCGCCGCCGGAGTAGAATGCCTCCTATGTTCACATTAGTCCCGCACGCAAGTTTCGGGAAGTCCGAACGCCCGTGATGCGGCCTGATTTCCGTCTGTCTTCACACGCACAATCTCTTTCCCTTTAATTGCAGCATCCTGTTGAGCTCAGCGTGTCTTTGCAGTCGGCACTTCCATGCTGATAGAGCAAATGCACAAAACGGGAGGATGGACGGTGGAGTAACCTAAGCACACGTACTACAGCACGTGGAGGAAGCTAGGCCAGCTACGCTCGAAGCGCATACAAGGTGGCCATTTTGAAATTCCGATGGCGATATGGTAATGCAGATTTAGGCTCATACCAAATTCTAACGTGCACGCAATTTTTGGATCCGTTTTATCGGAAAAAACTGTGCGTTACGTTTCAGTAAATATGGTCACTGAAAAACATGTAAACTCTTGGTAGACATATATAATGCTCTTAGCCAGAATGAGAGAAAACACTGGGCTACAAGAACATTTCCTCAACAAACTAGCAATTCAAAACAATCTACGCTCATTACAATGGGCCCGTGTACATCAGACTTTCACATATAACGGACCATATTTCAACCTCAGTTTGCTCTACCTATTTTATTAGCGAAGTTAGCTTTTAATGGACTGCTCTACAACGGACTATCGGCTACAGCGCATGAAATTAGTGGCAATTTTTGTCGAAATTGGGTGTATAAAACAGACTTTTGTGGTGTCAACACGGGCTGGCAACTGACTTGTGAGGGAAGGAGGGAGGAAGGTGGGGCAGAAGTGCAACGTCTTTCATGTGCGAAGCACGGGGGGAATGGAGGGGGTTCTACTCCAGTGGCCACTATTAACAGCGCGGCTGCACTGGTGCCCTATTTGAAAGCGGTGTGCGACGTAGACAAAGTGCTCCCAGTTCTGGTAGCTTTGTATGTGCTGTGCTTTCTACATTTAGTTCACTTTAAAGCTAGAGACAATACCAAGGTCAATTTGCTTGCGGTTGCTGCCGCACTTGCTCACTGCAGCGTTTTGACAGCAACTTTCCACGGTCATTGAGCGAGATGTGTTCATGTTTACCTGCACGTGCGTGACACCGTGCTTGTTAATTTAGTTAGTAAACAAATGTTTACAACTTTATACCACTGATAAAACTACTATCCTTACTTCGCATAGCAGTCTACTAATTTGCTATCGCAATCGATGCTTCGCCTTTCGGGTGAGACTGCTACTTTTTTTTTTTTCTTTGGACGTTCATTACTCACTCTTTGCAGTAATGTGGTTACACATTGCAATCAAAGATTTGGAAGTGAAGCATTTTGGATATTACAGACTTCGGATCAAACAGATTTTTTTTGTGGATTATCAGGGTCCATTGTAATGAGAGTCTACTGTATCACGGACTCATTACAAACCGTTCGTTTATAAGAACCACTGGACAATACAAACATTTCCACAATAAGCTAACAATTTTTTAAAAAATGGAGATTTTAAGCTCTTCGTTTCTAAGAAACACTGGGCAGTACAAACATTTCCATAATAAGTTAACAATATACCAAGCTCAATATAAAACAAAAAGGCACAAACAATACTCAAAGGGCCGGGGTTGTAGTAACGAAGTGGCAAAATGCAGATTTTATGGGAGAGGATATATTAAGTTCAGGAGCTGTGACAGCTAATACTGGTGCTTTATACTGTGATCAAGTTCACTGTCCTTTTATACAAAGGATACCATACAATCGAGAATGTGTTTCTATGCACAGTTGATTTCTGGGTAAACTCATCCGCGATGTCACTGAGATTTATTTTGCAGACGAGCTCTTTGTGCCCATGGAGAACTACTTTGTGATTTAACCGCACTTGTCACATTGTTGACCTTAGGTACGTTTTGACGCAACGGAGGCATGAAAACAATCTCTCAGATGTGCATGACGTGACTGGGATAGGCAAGCAATTTTGACAGGCGTAGCTACCTTGGGCAGAAAGTCTTGCAGCGGCTCACAGTTATGCTGTGGTGAATGTTGAGCTGTTCAAGCTCAAGATCTTGCCTGTATAACTTCAGCAGGTACGTGCCGTCACTATTCCCAGGGAAAAACTGCTTAATCTGTGTGATGCATTCCCACATTTCTGGTGGATTTCCGTCGTCCAGCGAGAAATCTAGTGTGTCTAATAACTCGTAGAACTGCTGGCGATACATGTTCTCTGCTGAAGGAAATAAAAGAGGTACAGATCTGGTGTCATACCATTGTGGAGCCTTCCTTTGCTTTGGGGCAAGAGCTGCTTTCTCTTTACCATTCAGTTCCAATTTACGCACCTCTGTGTCTGTCTCGTTCCAAAATTGTCAAAATCCTTCCTTCCTAATTCCGCTAAGACTCTCTCTGACGTCCTTGACCATTTTTTCTGCTTGATCAAATCTCAGTGCTTCTTTCTCCAACGCAGTACTTACTGTTTCTAATCACAAAAATACGAGTGTCAGGAGCTTGAGGATGAAGTATGTGTCGAATTTTGGCAGCACTTTCAAAAATCTACTGGCTTTGGCTCCAGCCTCGTTTCGTTCTTCTGATGTTAGGCCATAAAGAAACGACATCAGGTGGCTATAGTTCTGAACAATCGACTTCAGAGAACTGGGCCTTAGTGTTCACCTGTGGGAAAAAACTTCCACAAGTTTACGCTCTCATCTTCTTTCTGAATTGCCTGGAATATATCTAGGGGCTTTGGGGACCACGTAACAAAGTTTATCATTTCTGATATCATGCCCCAGAAATGGCGACACATTTCCACTTTCTGATGCATGACCCACAGCACCAGATTAAGTATGTGTGCAAGACATTGTATGTACAGTGCTTGCGGCTCTTCCTGTTGTACGAGGGCTTGCAGCCCACCATGCTGTCCTCATATTTAAAGCGCCATCATAGCAGGGCCCCAGTAATTGTCAGTGCTAAGATTAAAACAGCAGAGGAGGTCCTTTAGAAGGGCAAAAAGACTGGCTGCTCAGGTGTCTGCAGTGTTATAAAATCCACAGAACAGCTCACATGTTTTGAAGTTCTTTTGGACAATACGAAAACAGATTGACACTTGCTCCTTGCCAGATATATCCGCTGTCTCATCCATGATCACATTGTAGTGCCCCGCTCTGCTTCATAAATCTGATTGACCTCAGTGACTGAAGACCATCATGAGACAAAATTTCAAACACTTCGTTTAAGATGTCGGGAGAGAGCCACCTGTACTTGGTTCGAGAAAGCCATGATTGCTGTTCTGGTACATCATGAACGCAAATTTCCAAAAGCTGTCTTAGCCTACTTTCAGCATCATCACGACCACTTACCGCCAATCCCTGGCGTGCTAAATACTGCAATGAAGGTGATGTCGCTATCAGCGCTTTCCTTGCATCTTCCATTTCCTTTTGCTTTCCAGTTACGCAAGCAGTTGCTACATTCACCCCCCTTTTCACAGCTGCAGTTCTGCTCATGGCTGCACGGTGCAGAATCGAGGCCTCATGACTCTTAAATCTTATGAGAGCTTTCTTCTAGTTAGAAAACCCATTTTGCACAAACGTCAAGCAAGAGTCCTTATCCCTGGACGTATTTAGAAGAAAAATGTTCACTACAAGCAGTGCGACAAATCTCACAATATACCTTGTCTGCTGATGCGTCCTACAGAAGCCATTTGTATGCATGTTTCCAAACTGGTTGGTAATGTATTCCCGGTTGTGCTTTAACTTTATGAACGGGATCCTCACCAACAATTCACACACGTGTAGAGGGAGTGGTTACAGTGGCAGATGTCAAGTCTGTGTCACTAAGGCAAACCTCAACAGGTTCAGTAACATACGTTGAAAGTCCCATGCTGGCTGGATTGCGTGTCCTTTTGTTATCCTCTATAAGAGATCTGTTCTTATTGATGAGATATCTGGCCATTGTTTTTCACAGTTTCCTGAAGTACAATACCAGGAAGGTGAGACCGCCAAAGAATTGAGTGCCAAAAGCGTGTTCTGGGTTTAAGAGAAAAATTGAGGGCCAATTCACTCTGTGAAGGCAGAATGTCAGCGAAGCTGTCATTGTGCTCCCAAATTCGCCCCCAATCCATGTTGTGAACTTGGCTGGACATCAAAGCCAAACGAGTGCATGAAATAAAACACGACTGGCCAGGGCGCAGTACAAAGGAGTGCACGAATCAAAACATGTTTATTTGTAATTTATAATTGAGCATGCTTCTTCGTCAATTAGCTTAATGAAACTTAGAAGGACTAGAGTTTTATTCTATCAGACAAATATGGGGCTGTCCGTTTCCCTCCAGTAAAAGCCCATGCATTGACAGCCGACGAGAATTCAACTTCATCTTCTCTGCTAACTACCTCATTAGGAAAAGTAAATGAAACTCGGCTAAATGATAGAGTCATCCTAGCAGCCATTTGTCATATAATTTTGGGGGATAATTCTGATAAAAAGAGTTACAGCCATTTCCTGTAGAGCATTCGCGATAAAGTTGACTTTGGTGCAAGGCATTCTTGTTCACTACACTGACGCTAGTCAGCCCAGATACCCCCTCTACAAAAGCACACATGTGGCTCATTCACACGGGAGCTAGAGGTAAACTGCTTTGCTGTAAAAATATATAAAGCACGTCAATTGTTTGTTTCTGCTAACAGTGTGCATTCTGTACATACAAAGAACAAATAGTTTGAGTAATATTCAAGGTTCTTCTTTCCTCACTTCGGTAGCTACCTCGAGAGGCACACTGATCTGGCGTGGGACGTTTTGCAGACAAACTTGCAGACGATGCATGAATGACACACACAGAAACAGAACTTGATTTGTATAACACCTGAAAAACAGTACAGTAACACACACAGAAGTAACAAAAGCTTCATACTCGGCTACCAAAGCTGACACAACATTTAACACTTGAGCTCAATACTCACACTTCACAACTTGCCATAAGCTAGGGTTGGCTACTTTGCTGCTCAAAGAACAAAAGCTTCATACTCGGCTACCAAAGCTGAAACAACATTTAACACTTGAGCTCAATACTCACACTTCACAACTTGCCATAAGCTAGGGTTGGCTACTTTGCTGCTCAAAGAACAAAAGCTTCATACTCAGCTACCAAAGCTGACACAACATTTAACACTTGAGCTCAATACTCACACTTCACAACTTGCCATAAGCTAGGGTTGGCTACTTTGCTGCTCAAAGCCTTACCTAAAAACCAAATAGGACAGTGGAATCTCGATAAACGGAAATCGCTTAAATGGAACTGCCTCCTAAACGGAACACCATCCTCATGGCTGGTAGGTTTTGTATTCATGCTATTGTATTCAGCTTTGTCTCTCAGTAAATCGAATTCCTTATAAACGGAACCAATTTTCGTGGTCCCTTGTGGTTTCATTTAAAGAGAGTCCACTGTAACAACATTCAGCACGCCGAGCATGCTCTTATATAACATGGCCTGAAAATTCTAGCAACGGTTGGTGGCACTGAGAAAGGGAGTAGGTGCCACAGCACGCACTCAGTAGCTTCTCTCTCCCCCTTGTCTCCTTAAAAGAGCTTGAGTCTTCTCGAACCGTCTGTTCCCGCGTGCTCTGTCATCAAGGTCACCAGGAGAGGAGGGCCTGGGCCGTACCTTGGGACACGCTCGCGGGCCTTCGAGTTTGTAGAAGAAAATTCTAATCTTTCTATTTCTCTGGCAGCCATGCCAAAAACATCCAATGTTATCCACAGTGGCCCTACAGGTCATTTTCAGCGACAACGTTTGCATACTTTTCAGTGAGCAGAGCAGGAGTGACGTTGCAGGGATGCGCGACTCTCACGCGTCCCCTGATATGTTGTTTTCCCGCACGACTCGCATGGCCTGGCACCCGCGGCGGTCAGAGTGGTTGAGGCGCAGTGGGAGAGATGGCACGAGTGTTGCGCTGCTAACGCCGCCGACCAACGGGGTTACTTGGGCGCCGAAACATAAGGCGCTTCCTCTTTGGTTCGGGACAGCAAGCAGTGCGGACGTGCCGTGCCGCGTGTGCGCCGATCCATGCTTCTGCAAGACCGTCTCGCATGGCTGTCTTTGAAAGCCTCACCGTTCACGTGACCGTACATGCAAACGACCAGGCATTGGGATCCAGCATAAGGCGAACATATTCGCTCGCTATCCAGTCGCGGTGAGTCGGACTTCCTAGATTTGTCGCGCGCCCATCAGCATATTTTGTGGATAGCAACTCGGCTAGCAGGAATTGATCTATGAAAAGTGCAATAAATGCCCTTGTGATTGTTTGCACTACTGTGTTGTCGTTCCTTTGTCCCAAGAGTACGGAGAAGAACGCCACAATGTCAATCATTCACGGAATATACAGCCGTCGCCTGTCGAGTCTGCAGTTTTAATGGCCATGTTGACTCCGGATGTCGATGACGCACTCGATTTATTGTCTCGCAATGGTTGCAATGCCGACAGTTGGCAGCAGATTTCAGTTCAATTTCAATTGCTCTGGTTGATATATTCTCTGAATCCAAAGCGGAAGAAGAATATGTATGCGCTGGAACTGCTGCACAACAGGCTGCGACGCCACAGTGGCGAAGAAGACCCAGGCGACAAATGATGGCTTCTTGTAGAGACCGTGGGAAACACTCACTGGAATGTATCAGTGATAAGCTATCGGAGCATTCTGACCAAAGTGTGTGTGTGGCCAATTCCCGGATGGCACAATACCACTGCGTAAAACCGTTCCCAGTGTCTGGCACTGCCATTCGCTCAAGATGGGCTTTAATGCTGTGTTTATTATGGAGCTCAGAGTCCCATTCATTTTACTATAAACATTTGGTTTATATTTGCAAGGATGATGTGTAGTCTTTGCATAGTTGATGTCTCGAGTAAGAGTTGATTTGGTTGTTCGAGAAGGGTTCGAAGTCTTCGAAGAGAATGTGCACGAAAGAAACACTTGAACTCATAAAGTGGCCTTTCATTTGATTTGTGGGGTTCTCACACCCATGCTTTTGGGACAAAGGAACGACAGTAGTGCAAACAATCACAAGGGCATTTATTGCACCTTTCATAGATCAATGCCTGCTAGCTAGTTGCTATACACAAAACATGCCGATCGGCGCACGACAAATCTAGAAGTCCGACTCACCGCGACTGGATATATCGTGCAAATAGGTTCGCCCCATCCTGGATCCCAACGCCTGGTCGTTCGCGTCTACGGTCACGCGAACGGTAGCGCGTTCGATGGATGCCACGCGAGACGGTCTCGCAGAAGCATGGATCGGTGCACGTGCGGGACGTCCGCGTCGTACCTCGACCCGCAGCCAAAGAGAAAGCGTGTTCTCCCTTGCACCCAAGTAACCCCGCCGCAGCGCAACACTCGTGCCATCTCTCGTACTGCACTTCAACCACTCCGACCGCCGCGGGCGTCAGGCCTTGCGGCGAAGCCGCACTGCAGGAGATGGAAGCTATGCGGGAAAACAAGATATCAGGGGACGCGTGAGAGTCGCGCATCCCCACATATTCTGCACAGAGACTTGGTACAGTAGACGTTCAGAGCACTGAGGTTGTCAGTCGGAATCCCTGATGGTGAATTGCATCTAAAACTCTTGGTATTGTCATCCTTCTTTGTTAGTGCTAGACAAATCTAAGTAGCCACGGCAATTTAAGGCTGTGCTGTTCTTTCAAAATTTAGGCAACTGTAGTCCTTCAGTCGATTTCTCCAAAACCGTACAAAAGGATGATGCCCCCGAACCCATCACTAGTCTCCGGGGAGGGGGAGGGGAGGCACACCTCCCTGGAAATATTTGGGGCAGGGGGGGGGGAGGGGCTCAAGCACGCCAGCCCCCCCCCCCCGCCCCTACCTCTCGTAGGCAGCACCCATGGTCAGAGGAGTGGTCATAGCTACACTCTCGCGTCACAGGCAGCCTCGCCATCGCTGATGGCTCCCCGTTGTTACTGTTCACTTTGTGCAGCAATGAATCGAACAGGTGCGAAATGCCTGAGACAGGACGTGCCTAATTGTCACGCTCGTCAACATGAGAAGACTTGTCCGTCGTGTGTGTGCCCAGGATTATGCACCAGTGGAAATCCTACTCTCCTTTGTCCTATGTTCAGCCTTTTTATGCCAAAGAGTGGTTTCCTGCCATGTTCCTTTGTGTGGCTTGACCTGACGTGATCTACGTTCAACCTTTCTATGCCAAAGAGGTGTTTTTCTCTGTGTTCCTTTTCGTTGTTGACCCGACGGGACCTACATTCAATCTTTCTACGCCAAAGAGCTGTTTCTCTCCGTGTTCCTCTGCTTGGGTTGACTCAACATGTCCTAACAAGGCCCACTACTAGGGAGCAAGAGAGAATAAGGTTGCCCGGATGGTGGAGGGTATAAGAAGGCCAGCGAGATGCCACGTGGAGTCCCATCTTCTCTGCCCTTGTGTACAGGTGCACGCATGCTGAATGTTCTTGTATTTTCCTTGGAGCCCACCGCTCACCCGTACCAATGCATTAAACTTCTGTTATTTGTTTTTACATCACCTCTCCTTCCCTGCTAAGCCCTCTCCAATGCTCAACCTGGTTTGAGCTCCAAGCAGATGTTGTTGAAGGCTGCCGAAACTGCACCTGAACTTGATTTGTATCGGAACTCTCATTGGTGCTAAACATATCACCATAGGCATGGTGAATAATAGAATTATAGGGCTATATTACGGCTTTTCTAGTTGTGGCGGCAATTAACCACGCAAGAATAAGAATGGCCTTGAAACTTTTTTTCTTTTCTTCATGGGTTTACCTTCACCGTAGCACCACTGGCTATTTCCTTCTGTTTGTATGACTAAACCCTGTCCCCGTAATAACTGGTGGCAGCCTTAACACCACCAATATGATCATTATGCCTTCTACAGTTGGTTTCGAACCTGTAGCTGGCAGCACTTCTGCATGAGCAATGTAATGTTACCGTTCTTGCCGCTTTACTCTCTGCTCGCAATAATTTCACACACGAAGAAAACGTGCTGATACTGGTGGCGCTGGTAGCTGCAATGTGAGCACGGCCGAGCCAATTCACTGTGCACCATCGGTAGCCATGCACTGCACCTGAACTTGATTTGTATCGGAACTCTCATTGGTGCTAAACATATCACCATAGGCATGCCTTTTAATAAAATGGACAATACACGTCACTTTACTCTAGTGGACATCATTTTTCCTGAATAAAAGCTGCATAACCAATGTTTGTGTGGCCAGTCGCGGTTAAGCGCCAATGCATCAATGCGCTGTTTCTGCAGTAAACACATAGTGCTCACCATTTATGTTTGCTGTGAGATTGCATGATGAGCGTTCTCATTTTCTTCCTTTTCCTTTTGTCACCGGGCAATGCCCAAGGCACCACGCACTGCTGGGAACCCAGTGGGCACTTATGCGGCGTCTTGCACTAATGTTACACATAGCGCCCCCCAAAATATGCTTTTGTATAATTCCTGTATTAAAAACACATGTATTTTTATACAAGAAGCAATGCCATTCTCGCTTTCAATAAAATCAAATGCACACGAATATTTTGCCGGAGAAGCTCTAAAAATTATTGAAGCTGCGTGCAATCACCCATGCCTGAATCCAATGTTGCTGTCACTCATACTCGTTGTTTTCACGAATAATAATACAATTATAGGGCTATATTACGGCTTTTCTAGTTGTGGTGGCAATTAGCCACGCAAGAATAACGATGGCCTTGAAACTTTTTTCTTTTTTTCCTGGTTTTACCCTCACCGTAGCACCACTGGCCATTTCCTTCTGTTTGTATGACTAAACAATGCGAGCGATGTCTGCAAGGGGCTCTTTATGTCTGCTCGAAACTCCAGCTCTGGTTCCCCATATAACAAAATAAAGCAGCCCAAAAAGCGGCTACGGTTGAGAAGATTGTTTGAGAAAAAGATAACTTCGTGCTTTGCTTGTGAGCTTCAAACGCCACGCATGACTGCAAAATTTTGCTGAGATGTTCTCAGCAGTGTATGCTATCCACATACTGTGTTTTTCTACCAAGCTTGTGGGGAAATTTGGGATCCCTTCAACAAGTTTTGGTCAATTTTACTCTACAATCTTGTTTTTAGCAATGAAAATGTTATATTAATGCATACAACTTGTTAATAAAACTGTGCTTTAAAAGCTCATTTACTCTGCTTTGTTTGTTGTGTATTGCATAAAATTTTTAGTGTAATAGTTCCTTCAGGAAAAGAAAATTTATTGTGACCTACAAAAAGTGACCATTTTCTCCCGGTAGGTAAGGAGTAGATGTCTGGTCTACGAAAGCTCGCAGTTGTTTGTTGTCACCAGTGGTCAAACAAGGGATTTCGCTGGAGCACACAGTTGAACAAGGCCACTTTACTGTGTCAGGGCCACTTGTCATAGACATTGTTGATCACTTCAAGCCTCCGTCTCCCTGTGAACCTCTGTTTTGTTTTCATATCATAAGAAGCCAACAAACACTGACACCAAGGACAACATAGGAGAAATTACTTGTGCTTAATAAATGAAATAAACGATAAATTCTCGAAGGTTCTGGGTTCCGTTCCCACCTGTGGCAAGTTGTTTTTTCATACAGTTTAATTTCCTTGAATTTATCGTTTCTTTATTTCATTTATTAAGCATAAGTAATTTCCCCTATGTTGTCCTTGGTGTCAGTGTTTGTGGGCTTCTTATCATATGACTAATAAAGATCGGGCCCCTCGGTTAACCCCCTTTCTTCCTGTCTTGTTTTCAGTTCATGAATCAAAGGCACATTCTCACCAGACATGTCATAGTAACAAAAAAAAAATTGTGTAAAAAGCCTCAACGATGATTGTCGCCGTAAGCGAATAGCTGTATAAATCAGTGTGAAGGTATGCAGGTGACACTTGGCAACATTTTATTTCATGATATTTTTGTGCCCCCAAGTGTGGGCTTTACATGAGTAAATACTGTAGTTGACCTCTCTAAAGTCAATAAGTAAAACAGGCATGCACATGCACAGTTGAACCTTGCGAGGTGCTGCAAGTGGGAAGTCATGGGTTACATTTCCAGCTGCCTCTCCACTTTAATGTTCTTTCTGTGGTTTCAACTGTTGTTGCATGTTCACTTCCCTCTGTGCATGTTCCCGTGCTTTCCTTCTCCCACCAGGTCTATGTGGCAACTGGATCGAGATTGCATATGGCACAAGCGCTGGCACAGTGCGGGTGATTGTGCAGCACCCGGAGACAGTGGGCCATGGTCCGCAGCTGTTCCAGACGTTCACCGTCCATCGCAGCCCTGTCACCCGTGTCGTCCTCTCCGAGAAATACCTAATCTCTGGTGAGTTGGCAGCTCTGCACCTTGGCTCAGTTGGCTCACATAAGGGCCCATCTGCTTAACCCTTTCTCTACCACAATATTATTCCGAATTCTGACCAAAAAATGGTCAAATTATTTTTAAACACCTCAGTTGCCAACATATTTTGCCATAATATACTCACTTTTACGTGTGCTGCCAGCTGCCAAAAGCACGACTAAGCACCGAGACGAAACATGCTCGTTCGTGACGTTGCTAGAAACTGAAAAGTACCGTCGACAAGCTGAGCTCATCCTTGGCTGTTTTTACCAGGAAAGCGTGGACGAACCGAGCTTGTCTAAGGCACGGAAGCGGTTAACATTGTGATAGGCTGCATTATGCTGTGTTTAGAGAACTGGTACTGTGTCATTTTAATCATGTTGGTACTGTGTCATTATTAAAGCCAACAGTATGGCAGAAACGAAGGTGAGGGCAAGCAGTGCAACCTACTTTTCATTTCGGCATTGTAGTACCTTTATAGCAAATACAAAATGATTGAATGAGAAGAATAAAGGGATCTGAGGAGCTCCATTTTCGTTACAACAATATGAAGAAAACAGGCAATGAAGCCGGGGTAAGGATAGGGGAAAACAATTGTCACACTTAATTGAAAAGTATAAATAATCAGGTAAAGGGAATGACAGTGGACAAAGAGGCCACTTTCTGGAGGTGGGGACTGCACCAACATATTTCGCACTGTGCTGTGCTTCTCCAATGCCCTTACACTTTCTTGAGTATTTGTGTACACTCAAAAAAGCTTGCACTCTTTGGGGCTTATTTTGTCTCATAACAATAATTGTCATCTGCCTTGCTTGCATTTTCCTTTCTTGAACAGTCAGCGCTCGCTACTTTCCTGTTGAGAATGCTATGTCAGGCTGATAATGCCCAAGCCGTTCTTGACTTGGAAGTATCGGGCTCGCAACATTAAAAGGAAATGCAGGCAAGACAGATGACAATTATTTTTGTGCTAGAAGGTAAGCCCCAAAGGGTGTAGATTATTTTAATAGTGTATGTGTACGAGATGAGCAATGGGAGTATAAGCCAGTGCCGCTTACAGCCGAGGCGGTAGGTGGAGCACATCCTCATAGCTGCAGGTGTCACAGGATGTGTAATTAACAGCCATCAGGGGGGTGTATTCTGTTAGAATTTTCCCAGGGGGTTTCCGCAGGGTCAATCCTGGGGACTGACCCAAGGAACCTATATTTTCTATAGATGCTGTGGCAGCTGTAATTCTCGTCTACAATCCACCTAGTAAACTGTTCATTTCAGCCACAGCTGATTGGCTGGAGCACTACATGCGAGAAGGATATGGGCTGGGGATTGTCTCCCTTTCACTCCTATAGCTCCAGTCAATCACTGACAGTTTACGAAATGGACTCACAGAATACACCCTTGGTCACTGTCGAGACACCCAGCAACATTCACAAACGCAAGTGTGATGGGTGCCTTCAAAGCTCATCTACACGAAGTAACTGTTTGAGGCACTTTGGATTCAAAGAGTGTTTGAGCACTCTGTTGCATTGACAAAAAAGAGTAGTTATGTATCTTATGTGTAGTAGTGCTTGTAAATCTGCGTTGTTTGCTTGATGCATCTTTGTATGTCTACTTCCACATACTGTTTGGCAGTTAACGTCAGTGTCAGCCCAGCTTTTGTTTTGTGCTTTTATTTCTATGACCTGCCTGTTTTACCACTGTTTGTCTTGAATGTTAGTTTGCCCTTCAGCACGAAAAAGTTTGCTTCATGTGATTAGTACGACAATGTGGGATGACAACTTTCATGTGGTGAACAACAGAGCTAGGAACTATAAACAGACTGTGTTTAAGGGGACACAAAAGTAAATACTTTGCCAATGTTGAACGCGGTTAAAACAAGTTTGTTGAGCGATAGCACGTTTTTGCTTGCTTTGGGAAAGGACACAGATGCTGCTCGGTGCCTTCAGCAACTACCGCACCTACAATTGCACCACAGGACAGCGCACAAACGCTGCTTGGCTCGGCAGCAGCAGCAAGCGAATTGACCTTCATGCTGCGTCTCACTTCAACACGAACTAAGCATCGAAAGCACAGCGCATACGAAGCTACCAGCACTCAGCACTTTGTGCACATGACAGATCGCCTTCAAGATGTGGGTGCCCATGCGGTGTACACCGCAGCCACCGGTAGTGGCAGGTAATGGGAGTCCTAGTTTGAGCTTGGCTGAGCTTGAAGGTTAGATTTACAGAACCAGGCATTTCCTGAGTTTGTACCTGGAGTAGTAAAGCTATTGCTCTAAAGGTTATTTCACCTGTACCAGTGGACTACATGTCTGCAACACCACTCATACCTCAAGAAAAGGCTTGGCAAGCCAGAAAAGGGGCAAAAAGGGAAAAACGGGTGGTGACACCACTTTGATGTTCCCGTACCAGCTCACCATGATGCCGTCTCCTAGGGCCCAGTTAAATGAAAAGTGGATTACATTGTAAAAATTTAACATGGCAAGTTCAGGGAACTTGTACAGTGGAACCCCAATTATACGACTTTGAAAGGACCGCACAAAACCGTCGTGTAATTTGGGCATCATATAAAGAAACTAGGAATGAGGGCAGTGATGCCGAGTCTTGCCCAAAAAATTGGGTACCTGTTGCCCGCAGCACAGACCTGCACTGCTACAAGGCAGCTAGAAAAAATGATTTAAAAAAAATTACAATTAAGCATTGGATTTGAGGTGTGAGCAAATTTTTATTCTCACTTAAAAAAAAGATCAGTTATCTTTTTCTGGATGTTTGCCCAGCTGCGATGCATCAGCTTCCTCTTGAGAGCTGCAACATCCGGCAGCAAGTCACCAACATCGTCGTGTGCACAAACAAACTGATAAATGTTGTAGATGCTGCACAACACGTCCGTGTAAGTCGGAATGAACGTAAAATTTGGAAACAAGTTCTCTTCACTTGTCATCGTCTGAGGTGGAGACAGCTTTCCTTAGGCGATCCCTTTCAGAGATAGTTTCCCTTTCGTAAAATTTCACGTGTCTCGGCACCGAAACCGTTCCCGACAAGTGTTTTTGGCACTGTGTCAAGCTTATCAGTGCCAAGAGCACTATCGGCCATATGCTTAGCGGGGTCGGAGCCAGGATGAGCTGAATCTTGCGAAAGCAAAACTGCCTTCGTAAGTGATCCCACTATTTATTAATTGCGAGGGTCTCGATCTGGCAGCCCCGTGTCAAGTAATTCTTTATTTCGGGAAATCCTCAATACACGCACACACACACGCAGTCTGCACTTCGTCCAGCCGCACCGCACGCGACTTGCACTGCCGATTACTTCTCTCACTCACTTCGTTGTCGTGCGCTCCCTGCATGCCGAATGCGCACATATGCCTTCCATGTTCTCTCTCGCCGCTACACACCGTTGCCTACCGTCCCGTGCCTGCGACTTTACGCTACCTGGCGTTGAGTCGCAGGCACCCCCCTTTTATCCCTGTGGAGAGGGCTACCAAGGCACATGATGACTCAGCTGGCCTACATTACCGAGGCCTTTCTGTTTCCCCGTAGCCGGGTCTCCGAGTCTGTAGGTATTGCGTTCAATGTGTGCAGTCACTCTAGATGGCCCTGTGCGTCGAGGGGCAAACTTGGCTGTGAATCCAATGGCTGCCTTGCTTAGCGGGGGTGTGTCCCGGAGAACTAAGTCTCCAACCTGGAAGGTAGCTGGAGTGCGCTTTTCGTTGCAATACTTTGCCTGGCTGGCTTTTGCCAAAGTTTGGTGGTCCTGTACAAAGGCCCAGGCATCTCGAAGGTACACATCTAGTTCAGCAGCTAGGGCATGAGGCGCAGTCGGGGGCACCTCGGTGACAGCTACCCGAATGTGATGGCTCCACGGGTTCCGTAGTTCGCGCCCACAGCACAAGAAGGCAGGCGTAAAGCCAGTAACTACACTTTCAGAGGTGCACACTACAAATGCCACTTCGGGCAGCCTTTTGTTGCAGTCCCTGTGGAAAGTGCAGTGACCCATCAGGCATTGTTTAACCGTTGCGTTATGGCATTCCACAGTCTGTCCTGCTGGTCTGTACAGGACTGTGTGGCTTTCCTTGATTCCCCAGTGCTGGAGAATGCCTTTCCACAGTTTGCTTATGGATGGTTTGCCATCGTCCCTCGAGATGGAGCTAGGCACACCATGTCAACAAAAAACATCGATCATTTTACAGATGATCAGCTTGGAGGTAGGCGCACGTAATGGGAAAAGCTCCACAAACTTCGCGAACTTTTCCAGCACCACCAGGATGTACTTGTGGTGCCAAGGGGCTGTGGGCAGTGGCCCAGTAAGGTCCACACTTAGCTGCTGCATTGGGTGAGTGGCCCATGAACTGTCCATCAGTCCTTTTGGTTTTTGCCAGTGAGGTTTGAGGGAAGCCTGGCACTGCTGGCAGCTGCGGATGTAACGGGAGGTATTGGAGCGGATACCGAGCCATGTGAACTGGCTCTTCACACGTTTCCAAGTTTTAAAAAAAGCCTAAATGCCCACTTAGAGGGTGGTCATGCTCCATATTCAGTGCCATGTCTCTTAAGTGTTGGGAAAGCCAGGCAACTTTACATTCATCGTCCGTGTACATAAGGATACCATTGTTCGAGATTTCGCCGTCATCAGCTGGGTCCTGTACCCTCTTGGACTCTTTAGAATCACCAGGTAGCAGACCACACTTTAAGTATTGCAGCAGCTGTAGAAGCAGTGGATCCTTGCATTGTTCCAACTGGAACTTTGCAGTGTCGGTGAGTGGGGACACATCAGTCACGTCAACAAGGACTGCTAGTTCAAAACAGATGTTTTTTTGTGGCTCTTGCACTTCGATTGGAAAGCAGTCCTTCGCCAAACAAGGCTGAGCAGATTCGGCAGCAGGAATGGGGCACCTGCTTAGTGCATCCGCCAGGATGTTGGCCTGTACTTTACAATACCTTATGGTACACTTGAACCCTTGTAATCTCAACACCCAACGTCGCACTCTGCTTGATGTCTGCTCAATTGTAAACATCCAAGCCAATGATGCATGGTCACAATGCACCTTGTGGCGACGAGCAACCACGTAGACCGGTAAAGTCTTCGGCTCTCACAGGAGAGGAAGAACTGACACTCGATCTCTTAGAGTAGCATTCTTTTAATTAATCTCCTTCGAAACGCTAGCCCGTGCCGGAGCGTGCCAGCCACTCGTGCCTCGTGTAGACGCGAGCGTGTAGACACGTTCGTGTGCACTGTGTTCTTGCCGCTTAGTTTGTGTTGAATCGAGAGGCAGCACAAAGGTCAGTTAGCTCACTGCTGCAGCCGCACTTGCTCACTCCAGTGTTTTGACAGTGAGTTTCCGTGGTCATCAAGTGAGATATGTTTTTGCTTGTGCATGTGTGACACCGTGCTTATTAATTTAGTTAGTAAGTGAACGTTTACAAGTCTATAGGGCTGATAAAACTACTATCCTTATTTTGTATAGCTATCTACTATTTTTCTATCGCAATTGATGCTTTGCTTTTCGAGCGAAACTGCAACTTTTCTTCAGAGTGCAAGAACTGCCAAAGCCCCATCAGCTTGGGGCCCGGTAGCTGACGACATCACCATTCAGCAAATGTGACAGGAGTAACTGGTGTAGCTGTTGAGAGTTATGTTTTGGACTACTACAGCGTATTCTAAAGAAGCAAAAGAGTGAACTTAGTATGTTTTTGAAACGTTTACTTAGCTACAATGAGCCAAATATGTTCAGAAAATTTTGAAATTGTTGGCACTGTGGTTTTAGGGCGAAATTCAAGTAATCTTAGTTTCACCTTCATTTTGTCTTCTTGTAATAAATGTCTTATATTAAGTTTTAAAAGAATAGTTTGACATTCTAAACTGATGTAGTGTTTCTCTTGAGTGTCCCTTTAAATATAAGCCTTGGCAATTAGAACTAGTGCTGCCACACTTATGACGCATGGTGTCAGGATTGGGGGCTCAATCCCATCGCTCGTGATCCGTTGTCAAGATTGGAGTCCGGCATGAATTCGAAGGTAGCTGGCCCATGCCGTCGTCCAACTTATCCACGCTGAGGACGTTGATGAAGGGAAGAACTGCTTCTCATCGAGAACGAGGAAGATGGGTTTATTTACAGCATTTATATCAGTCTAACATGACTGCTTGAGAAAAGGTGTGTCAGTCCAACATGACTGCTTAAGAAAAAGTGTGTCAGTCCAACATGACTGCTCAAGGGAAATGTGTCGAGCATCCGCACAACAGCAGTTTTTAAACACTCGGTCCGCCGGCGATACAAGGCGACGAATTTTCATTTCGTCATCGCAAAACTAGCCGCCTCCCGCAGGACGGCCTACGCACACAAAGGCACACACATTCCTATGTCCGGAGCCGACGTCAGAGGGGAGCCGTTCCGGGTAGCTCAGAGCCATTCTGGGTAGCTCGTTGTCCTGCGTCCCGGTCGGCGCGTGGGAAGCAACAAAAAAACGGCTTTCCCGCGGCAGCTCGCGCACGCGTAGCAGATCAGGTCCGCGCTGGGGAGTTCGGGCACAATAGTTCGCCCGCCGAACTCATTTCATCACAACGGCGATGGGGCTAGAGGATGGCGGCGGTTTCAGCACAAAGCCCGCTTCATCGAACGCATCCTAGCTGAAGCGACGGAGAGTGGGGGATGCGCGTCTTGTTCCCCATTCGTAATTGGGTGGCAATCCTGCATTGCAGCTCGCCATTCTTAACAATGGTCGTCATCTTGACTGTGCCTACAAAACACCATCGAAAGTTGTTTGAATCAAGGTGTTGCAATGTGTCACACATCTGGTGAAATCTGCTTTGTGCTGAATCGTACAGTACCACGAGATGCATGCATGCTCCCACCAAGACGTGAACATGTGTGTGTGTCGCAATGTCGTTGCAGTGTGCAGCGAGTACAGCCATGTGCGCACGTGGAGCGTGACCCGCTTCCGAGGCATGATCTCAACGCAGCCGGGGTCAACGCCGTTGGCTTCCTTCAAGGTCGTCTCCCTGGAAGACCTTGAGCCCTCAGCCAGCTACCCAGCTGGAAATGACAGCGGTGAGAGCTTGGGATTTATTAATCCATGGAGTGGTCATGCAGCGCTTCTTGGACAGTGTGAATGATTGTGTGTGTTGCATGTAAAGGTAGTGCATGCGTTTTCAGTGGACCATTTGTGAAATGCGTCGCAACCTCTAGCACCAGAATCGGTAACTTTGTGCCTTGCCACATTGTTAGAAAACAAGTGTTCCCGGTAGTATGTGGACTAAGTGACACTGAGACAGCTGATGTGCTTCATGTGTGCGTGTTTGCTTGATGCAGTTGCGCGGCTTCTGTCCTCTGTGATTGAGAAACGCTCTAACCCCATCCCATTTTTACAGACAGCAAGCACAGAATATTTTTGCATATGGTCTATTAGTGATTGTGATCATGAAAAAGGAAAAAGTATGTATTCTGTGAGCATTAAATTATAGAACCAGAACTTGGAAGATAATAAGTAAACATGACTGAAAGACTAAGGTTGTGCAGTGAATGATAGGAATGGAAAGTGATCGGTATGTCAAGAGACAGAAAGTCAGTCAAATAATGTGCAGGTTTTCTTGCTTGCTTGTTTTAATAGTTTTTCAAGTACAACCTACTGCCACTAGGATGTATTAGTTTGTGTACAGCTTTACTTGAGATACAGCTTCATTGCCTGCTTCAAAGTTTGATGGCCAGTCCAGACTTTTGAACCCATTTAAAAGGCTTTTTGTTCACTGACCACAACATCGACTTGAAGATGGGAGTGCTGGAATGAATTAAATAATAATTCAGATTAAGAAGGAAAGTTGAGCTGGGCAACTTATGCCATGTCTACTAGAGTGATAGGCCAAAGAAAGTGAAATGCGGCTGAGATCTGGTGGAGCCCTTTCAGACAAGACAAGGTTAATGGGCGATCAGTGAAGGCGGCCTTCTTTCTGCAGTGGGCATAAAGTAAGCTGATGATGATAGAGGACAAGAATACTGTTCTACTCATTCCTTCACGTTGTCACGAGTGCCTTGTAGCTCACGGATAGTCCTGCTCATATGTGGTATCTCCCAGGTTGCCTCGTACCAAGGTTACTCTAGGTGAACTTGATAGGCCCTCAGCGCGGTTCATCGATGGCTGCGGCATTCTGGTGCTGAGTGCAAGGTCACAGTTAATTTCCTAACCGGGGCAACCGCGTTCCCATGGCATGAAATGCAGCGGCACTTTTGTAGTCAGGCTTGAGAGCACATTAAGGACCCCACTTGTTGTTTCCCCGTCTCTCACTCTACAATTGTTGCTTTGATGCATTACCGTATTTACTAGAATCTAACGCGCACTTATTTTGTGATAAAATGGGTCAAAAAATTGCGTGCACGTTAGAATCGAGTACGACCCTAAATCTGCGTTACCATATCACCATCGACATTTCAACATGGCTGCCTTGTACGCGCTTTGAGCATTGTTGCAATAGCTTCCTTCATGTGCTGTAGTACGTGTGCTTAGGCAATGCTTCCTTTGGCTTAGGTTAGTGCACTGTCTGTCTTCCCCTTTTCTTAGTTTGCTCTATCAGAGTGGAAGTGCCGACTGCAAGGACATGTCGAGTTCAGCACGATGCCGCAATTAAAAGGGAAGCGGTCATATGTGCAGAGACAAGCGGAAATCGGGCCGCATCACGGGTATTCTCAGTTCCCGAAACTTGCGTGCGGGACTGGCGCAAATGGGAGAAGCTGCCACATAGGGAGCCGCCCCGCGGCCCGTATCTTGAAAGCCATGTGCAATGGTAGGAAGTCTATGCATCTAGGCGCACTGCATTGTCTTCTCATCGCCTAGTTCGCGTCGAAGCGAGACGCCACACAAAGGTCAATTCACTCACTCCTGCTACTGCGCTGACCGCATTTCCTCACTCAAACGTTTAAAGAGTTTCCGTGGTTATTGAATGAGATGTGTTCATGTTTGCTTGTGCACATGTGACAACATGCTTGTTAATTGAGGTAGTAAGCGAACGTTCGAAAGTTTACACGGCCGATAAAACTACTACCCTTACTTTCGTCTAGCTGTCTACTAATTTGCTATTGTAATCGATGCTTTATCGTTCAGGCAAAACTGCGACATTTTTATTTATCGCAACTTCAGTGCACTGGGAGGGGTTTTTCCGAATGAGAGAAAGTGGCGTTTCTGTATGAAAGAATGAGCTGAGCAGTACTGTAAAGGACTTTTCTCAGGTCACAGCAAACAGGTGAACATTGCAAACAAGGGCACGTTAGAATCGAGTAAATACGGTAAAACCATCGCTAGTCAAATGTAGCATTGCATTTCTCCAACCACCATGGCAAATAGTCAGCAATATTTAAATTTTGCTGTATTTGATTTTGACTCAACCTTACTGAGAAAGCATGCCGTGTCTTCTTTTATTGATCTCTGGGACTCAGTTATGTTGCATGGTCTTCCTACAGTGTTTCAGGAAAGTGAAATCAGGTTTTAGTAAAATAAGGTGTTTTAAATTTATAGACAATTTACACTCCCAAGCAATTCATTCTGTTACATTAGTTCTAAAAGATTAATAAATGTCAGCTCCTGAGCAAAAATGTGCCATTAAATTTAGATGACATCTGAATAGCGACACATACTATGGGTGAATCTATTGGGACACGAAATATGCCCGCTATATACAGACACGCACAGAGAGAAGAGAAGGAACTTTGAGTGCAACCAACGAGCAGCCGAGTGGCGGTGAAACTGAGCCTTTATTGTACGTGCCTTCCACGGCGAGAAGGCCGCTGGCGCTGCAAACATAAACATCTGCTCGTTGTGTAGACATTGTGTAGACATTCGCTGCTGCGGCGGCGGCATCGGATCCTCTACAGGGCTCCCCCCCTGCAGGTGCAAAGGTCGCTGTTGTCGCGCTGATGCCCAGGTCATGTTTTTTCTCACGGGACAGGGTACGGATGGGGGAGAATCGGGCGGGGAACAAGTGGGGAGAGCAAGAGAAACACACAAGTTTGCCATGTACGCTGGTTTCACATGGTCGATTGCAATCGCATTTTCACAGCCGTTCACAGAAAGAGTAAGTCTTTTCTCTACGCTGTAGCACTTCGAACGGGCCGTCATACGGTGCAGTGAGGGCGGGCTGGATGCCTTCGCGGCGCACAAACACGCGAGTTGAGGCAGCTAGGTCTTTGCTTACGAAAACGTCGTAAGTGGAGCGCTGTCGAGGTGATGTTGGTCGCAAGCGCTCAAAGAGCGACCGAAGTTGCTCAACATAGGCAGGAGGGGACAGGCTGGGGACTGCAGGTGGCACGAAGAATTCACCGGGTAGACGTAGTGTTGTCCCATAGACCATTTCGGCAGCAGTACACGTGCGGTCGTCTTTTATCGCCGACCGAATACCTAGTAGAACTAGCGTCAGGTCATTGACCCATGAAGTTCGAGCGTTGCGGGCAATGAGGGCGGCTTTCAACTGGCGGTGAAGGTTTTCCACCATTCCACTTGCTGACAGATGATATGCAGTTGTGTGATTGTGGCAGATACCGAAAATGCTTGTTAACGCTCCGAAGAGCTCACTTTCGAACTGCCGTCCGCAGTTGGTTGTTACCATGCTGGGGAAGCTGAAATGAGATATCCAACTGGCTACCAAAACAGATGCCATGGTGGACACCGTAATAGCCTGTACGGGAAACACTTCAGGCCAGCACGTGTAGCAGCCAACGCAGGTGAGGATGTAGCATTTACCACGCAATGAAGGCAGCGGACTGACAATGTCGATGTGAACGTGGTCAAAGCGAGAGTCAGGCGGCCGGAAGGGTGTAAGTGGTGACTTGGTGTGGCGGGTCGTTTTTGCACGTTGGCAGCGCTGCCACTCTCGAGCCCGTCGGTGCAAATCTGCGTTGATGCCGAACCACACATAACGGGAGGCGATGAGGCGCTAAGTGGTATGAGCACGAGGATAGCTCGATTCGTGTAGCTTGCCAAAAACTTGATGACGGTGGGAGGAAGGCACAAATGCACGGGCACAGCCTGTTGACATGTCGCGGACAATCGTATCGGAGGAGAACGGCAGTGGCACCTCAGAAAACGAGAGAGACGTGGACCCTGCACGCAGGTCATGCAGCTCGTTGTCAGAATGTTGTGCCTCTGCAATGATCTGTAAGCCCACAGCAGCAGTGGGAAACACGTCAACACATGAAAGGGCGTCGGCAGCCATGATAATGGGTCCTTCGAAGTACCGGAGGTCGACCGTGAATTCGGAGATAAAATGCAGGTGCCGAATTCGCCGGGACGTGTGTGTGTGCTGTGATTTCCACGGAAAGTGAATGTCAGTGGCTTGTCATCCATCAGTACATCCAACACGGTACCTTCGAGAAGGTGGCAAAAGTGGCGAATGCCAAGGTAGACAGCCTGGAGTTCACGGGTGAAAGTGCTGTATCGAGCTTCTGCCAGCTTCATCTTCTGCGAAAAGAAACCGAGTGGACACCACAAATTCTGCTGGAATTGTTGCAGAACTGCACCAACGGCACTGGAGGAGGCGTCGGTGATGAGCTGCATGGGCTGCAGTTAGGGGATGCACTATGAGGGTGGCATCTGCGAGGGCATTCTTGGCTTCTTGGAAGGCGGCGTCTGCTTGAGATGTCTACTCCAAGGTCGCACATGGTGCCTTTGGAGCCTTTAGCATGTTGGGCAGAGGTAGAATGATGCATGCTATATTAGGCAGGAACCGACGGTGGAAGCTCAGAAACCCGAGAAATTCGCAGAGCTTGCGAAGTGACGTTGGGTGTGGAAAATCTCCGCAGATATTGAACATTCCTGTTCAATGGCTTGATTCCCTCAGGTGCGACAAGGTGTCCAAGAAATTCAACGTTGTCAACACCAAAGACGCATTTGGCTGTATTGATAGTCAAGCCATGTTCCTGCAGTCACAAAAACGGCAATTGCAGATGGTCATTGTGCTGCTCTGATGAATAACTTGCCTCCAGCGGATCATCAAGATAGGCAACGACGAAGTGCAGACCATGTACGACTTCATTGATGAAGCGTTGAAAAGTTTGGCCTGCATACCGTAACCCGAAAGGCATGCGGACATACTTGGATAGGCCAAAAGGTGCTGTGGTGGCAGTCTTCGGTATGTCCGCTAGTTCCACAGGAATTGGGTGATATGCCTTGACGAGGTCAGTCTTGGTAAATATGGTTGTTCCAGCAAGAGTGGTAGCAAAGTTGTGAATGTGCGGAAGCGGGTACAGGTCGGGGACGGTGCGAGCATTCAATGCACGATAGTCTCCACAAGGGCACCAATCTCCGGGGTCACGCTTGGGCACCATGTGCAGGGCAGATGACCAGCTGCTTGATAATGGGCGGATTATGCCTAACTGCCGCATGTGGTCAAATTCTCTGCGAGCTGTGGCGAGGTGACCTCCAGCAAGACGTCGTGGCTTGCAGGACGCTGATGGACCCGTGTTGACGATGTGGTGCGTCACAGTGTGTCGCACCGGAAGTTCCAGGTTGCTAGGTTTGGTTCACTGAGGACAGAAGCAAATTCTGATGATGGTGAATGCGGAGCTGCTTGCATGGAGGCCGACAGTGGTGTGAGGATACCTTGCATGGAGAGGCTGGTCGTACAGTCCACAAGTTGACGGAAGCGGAGATTCACGTTCAAACCGAAATGGGTACGAAAATCCGCACCTAGTATGGCGCATGTCGGCGAGGATGAAAATCCAGCGAACTATGCGACGCGGGCCCAGGTCAATGATGAGGGAGCATTGGCTATATGCTGCCGTTATATGCTATATGCTATATGCTATATGCTATATGCTGTGAACGTCTGCCGTGCAGACGTTCACAGATAGTGAATGTATTCACGGCTTGCAAAAGTGCAGTCCTCGGACAACAATGTCGGCGAGGCAAGAGGCAGGAATGTCGCTCAGCTCTGCACTGGTGTCCACTAGAAAGCGATGGCCTGCGATCCTGTCTGTGATGTAGAATAGGCGGCTTCGCATAGCGGTTGAGTCACGTGCCGCCATCAGTGACTCGCTTCCATGTTTCCCTGCCAGCGACAAGGCTGTCGACATTTGGCAACGCTGGCGCCATACCTGGTGTGGTACCAGCAGAAGTCGTCGAAAGTGTGTCTTGGGCGGGAACAGGAAAGCGAATGGGAGCCACCCCTAGCCAGTGGAGAGCGACGAGGCATGTCCATCTCCATTGCTGCCATGGTGTCCATCAGCCTGTCAATTTCCTCCTTGAGGCAAGATTGCCGGGCCTCGAGGTCTGATGTGACAGTGGTCGAGGACACTGCAGAGCTTGAGCCTGAGTAGTCATTGACGCGGTCCGCGAGCTCTTCCAGTTTGTCAAGAGGCATATCATCCGCAGCTACCAAAACCATGACAAGTGTCTGAGGCAAGCGTTGCAGAAATAGCTCACGCAATAGTGGACTCTCGGAGTCTTGGGTACGGTCACCGAGTAGCTGTCGCATCCAAAGTAATAGCTGCGATGGTCGGCAATCGCCAAGTTCTTCCGCATTGAGGAGTTCCTGCAAGCGGCTGCTCTCTGACACGGTTTTGCGTGTGAGCACTATGGCCTTGAACTAGTCGTAGGGTGTGGCCGGATGCGGGGCTCTCATGACGTTGTCGAACTCATCAGCTACCTCAGAGTGAAGTGCTGAGATGACGTGCTGGTGCATCACACATTGCGATGTGATGCACCGTGGATCGAAGAGGGCTTCTACTTGCGTGAACCATATGGCGGGATTCTTCGATCAAAACGGCGGCAGCCGCAGCTGGGCATTGGAAGTGGCATCCATGGCAGTGCTGGGGGCAGGGACGTCGACTGTCACTGTTGGCTGGGGCTGAGGAGCCGGGGCATTGTTGCTGGACACTGTAGTGTTCATTTCGTCTTCCATCGCGTGTGCTTGCTACGTCCAGGTCACCAGGCCATAGGGGCACGAAAAGTGTCCGCTATAGACAGATGCACGCAGAGAGAACGAACTTTGAGTGCAACCGACAAGCAGCCAAGCGGTGGTGAAACTGAGCCTTTATTTTAGGTGCCATCCACGCCGAGGAGGCCGGTGCTGCAAACATAACATCCGCTTGTTGTGCAGACGTTCACAGCACCAGCACCGGAATCAGATCCTTTACAGAATCATTTATTATATTCTGAACAAATATATTTTTCTATGCTACTTCAAGGGCTGTCGACTTTAATTGTTGCATTTAGAAACCTAGGGGTACTACATTTCCCAACTGATTTTTGGACTTAATCGAACTTGATTGGCTGTTTCGACTTCCTCGTGGCACCATCTACTCCACAGAACCATTGTATAACAGTGACTGAAATTCTGGGTGCCGCATGGTGCATCGCCTGATTTTTCAAAATGATTTGGGCAGGCCATTCTGCAAACATGGTAGTCACAAACAAAGTTGCCATCATTCAGGCTGCTATCACTTTCAGTGTTGAAGCAGTTCTTCAGATTTCAAGTGCAATGTGGCCACTACGAAGAGAGCTTCATCGACACAGCACTGAACTGCAAGTTTGGTCCTGTTGATGAAGAAATGATGGTTAGGCCTAGCAGAGGGCATGGTGGGTGATGAGCTGCCGCAGTCATCAGCAGTCTAAACTGACAGCACCACAGCCCAAACTGACTGCGCTGAAGTGTCGAGGTCGTATGCACAATACCTGCACTTCATGACGACATGCAATGCCCACTGGTCTTCATGACGGACAACTGCAAAACACTTCACTGTTGAAAATTTCATGAAATTTCAAGTTGATATTTTGTTTGAGCCCAGCATAGGGCAAGATTCTATTAAAAAATTTACTGTAAATCTGGTTTTTTAACGAACAATTAAATTGATCTTACCCTTGATATTAGCTTTTCTGTGAACATACCAGATCAATTCTGACTCTTTTTATGTCCCATCCATGTCCAAATATTGGTCAGTTACTGTATTAGTGCGAACTGGAATTTCACTAATATTTACAGCTTTGGAGTCGCACAGGGCTACCGCATTTCTGTGCCATTCCCACAACATGATTCATGCTTCTCATCCATTTACACTTCCAATCGCTGAGCTGACCACACTTTTCATCTATCATCTTTATTACTCTCTTAGCAACTTCTAGCTGAACAAACACGGGGAGGTGTGCAAATACTGGAATATCATCGAATCGAATTGAATAGTGAACATTTGAATAATTAGATTTGGCAATCGAATAGTAGATGTTGGATTTTTTTCATTTTCAGTATGTGTGGTGTAGAACCCACGCCGTGGCACATGCGCCACAGAGCCCCTCGTGCTTGATGCCGCCCAACTGAGCGTTTCACTTCGCTTTTGGTGCAAATGGAGTGAGCTTTGTATGAACTTGCCGGGACCCTCCCGATTTCGGAATATTTCACTGGGGGCAAATGACGCTGAACCTGACAATGAAACGGCGAGGACAGTGCTTGCTCATTAGTGTTGACGCCAGCTATGCGCGGAGCGGTGATCGAGTCATGTGATGCTCGGTCCTTTCGTCTGTCGCGCAGATTGGCCTTACAATAACCCACCGGCCATCAAGTTGAGTTCTGTATTTTGGTGAAAAACTGGAAAGCGAAACTTTCTAAGCAATAAGTAAAAGATTGCCACAAAACACAGGCCCACTATTAAACTGAAGACCTCATTGGTATTCAGTACAACAGAAAGTCACTAATTCATTACTTTCAGAGGCAAAAAAGCATTTGGTTCTATTCAATGGAAATTCTATTGATAAAAAAATTTTCCCAGATAGTCATACAGTGCAGTCCACTTATAACGATATTGAGAAAGACGAAAAATGTGATCGTTATAACCAATTATCGCTATATCTGGACTACAGTTATTAAAAAAAAATTTAAGGAATTAAAAACGCGGAACATACCTTTGCAGCTTCGAATTCGCGGCTTGCTCTAAAGAATAGGTGTTGTAGAAAGTAGGCCGTGAAAAACAAACTTTATTTTTAGCGCCAATGACCGTGTCAAGGGTTAGGCGCGCCGAAATAGTCCGAAATCTGAACTTGCTTTTGCGGCAGCTTCAGCTTCACAACCGCGGTGTGCATGGATTCCAGCTGCTGCACGAACACTGGCAGCAATCCTTTAGCATGCATAAAATCAATTAAGCAGTCGATCGACGACAGTGCACTTTGCGTGGACATTGAGGTCGGGGTCAAGGAGCCAATGTCAATCTCGTTGTCACTGTCGCTGCTGCCGTTGGCACTGTCGCACAACTTTGCCGTCTGTCGAGACAGTACATCTTCGGCGATCGCCGCTTCGGTGACCTCATCGCAGAACGAGGCAGCACTGTCTGCAGTCAAAAACTCCTCCTTCGACGCACCACCTGTGTCACCAGTAGGAACGTGCTCCCAGAGCTCGGTTATGTCAGCGGCTTCCACCGTGTTGGTCTCAGTGGGTTAGGGAAGTTCGTCGTTATGCACAAGGGCCGCCTTTTTGAAGCAATTGGGGATGAACCACTGGTAAAGCGCCTCTTCAACATCGGCGTACAGAAGGTCTCTAACCCTTTTCCGCTGATCGGCATGGCCGCTGATAGCTCCTGCCTTCACAATTGCGGTGCTCCCGGTTTTCAAGATGGTTGATATCGTCAACTGGGCGAGCTCATACTTTTTCACAAGGGCGCTCACCTTGAAGCCCATCGAGAGTCCTGCAAAATATCCATCTTTGTGTCAAGCAACACAGCTTTGCGCTTTGTCGGCGGCATTTTCGAACTGGGTTGAACCGTTGGTTGCATGCTGCTTCGGTGGTGTCAGCCTGCTATCGCGAGAGAGAGAGACGCGGGACGGGCGTCACCGCGCCGCTTTGCTTGTTGCTTTTTTTTTCTCTCTCTCTCTTTCGGAGCTACTGTGGGCAACGCGCATAAAGCAGCTAGCGCCATCTTGTGGCGCATTGCGCCTATGCAGCTCCGGTGCGCGGGCGGGGCGGGACGCGCTGCGCGGTAATGGCAGCAGATACGAAGCTACGAAGGTAAACATCGCCTCGCCTCAACATCGTTTGTTTCAGGGAACTAAGCAACGCAAATGTTAAGATTATTTGACACGGAAAACGCCGTTTAGACGACAAAATTTTGATCGTTATATCCGATATGCGGTGAATAACCTATCGTTATAAATGTTTTTTTTCTCCATAGACCTAATGCATAAAATGACACTCTCATGTCGACCCATCATTATAACCGATATATCGTTATATGTGGTATCGTTATAAGTGGACTGCACTGTATACTAGAACTGAGCTGTAATCACTTCTGGCATAATAATTTGATGTTCCCTTTATTAAGAGTCAACTGTACTTTATATCTTGATTTCTATGTACCTAAGTTACTGTTGGCTTGCCGCATTCTTGTTACTTGCTGCAAGACTCATGAGCAGTACAGTACCATATTTTCTTGTCCTCAATTTGTTGGCATTATGTTTAACAAAAATTTTGTGATGTTTATATTCGATTCGGCAGCTTATTTTTGTGATTTGATTCATTATTTGATTCAAAATCTACATTCGGTATTTGTACATCCCTAGTAACATGTTCAACTCTTAATGATGCATCATTCTCCTGTGCCATAAAACACTCGGACCAGTAGACTTGTCAGCATAATATTTCAAGTTGGATCAGCTATCCTTCATTCAAAAATGTTTTAAATCATTGCTCGCTGTGTAGAAACACATACATTATAATTATGTTCAGAGTGTTCTAGGTTTTAAATATCGTGATTAACACATGGACCAAACTTGCAGAAACATCTAATTAATTTTGCCACCTGACCTTGTGTCTTGACCCACTAGGAGGTACAAGATGAATTAATTGCGCAGCCGACAAGAAGCCTAGTATTTTTGCTTAACCTAACTTATAATGCAGGTGAACGATCACTTAATCACATAACAATATTCAAGCTGAGTTAACAGCTGAGAAATATTTAAACCCCCAATTTTAGCTTTCCTGATGGTTATACTGACTGCCCTCTGTTGAAATAAAAAATAAAAGCTAGATTTATATCAGTTTAATGTTAATTCAGTGTTCCCTGTAAAGCCTGTGCCACATCAGCAACAAGTAGCTTGGAGGTAATCACATTTGTACGTAAAATGATGCTATGTTCCACACAGTTCTGTGCAGCAAAAAGTAGCGTCATTTGCATCAGGTAGCTATGATAGTGTGTAAAAGAAAATGTTACTGTGTAAGTGCAAAAGGTGTTGAAGTAGGGGTCCTTAAATTATACAGAACTTTTGGTTTCATTGTAATTGCAAACTTCTATACCACATATGTATAATCTAACCGAATGATCTCATGCATTCAAAGTCTAGACAAGTATTGAGTCAGTTAAGAATCCAAGAAGTTGTCACCCATCAACGTGACCAACTAGTGAAAGCATTATGCAAGTTTGGCCAGCATTGTAGACAGCTATTTCCTTTTTTTTTTTGCAGTCTTGGTTTTTTAACAGCTAATATTAATGCTTTTTTTTTTCGTAATCAGGACATGTGTAGAAGCAAAAAATAGCTTAGTGAGTCATCTTGGTCTAAGTAAGTTGCACTTACAGGTAGCATGATGAAAAGAGCAAAATGTAAAATAAAAATCTGATGTCTCGTATTTTGTCCTGTCCACCCTTTCGTCATATAACCAGTGTAGCGTAACTTATTTGGAGATGGAAGACCTGTTAGCCCCTCTACCAGCCTTGCTGAATCGTCTTGACTCCACTTCATGTCTCCCCGCCAGGGCCCTATGGGGAGCAGGATGACGAACAGGTGTTCATCCAGAAGGTGGTTCCCGAGACCGACCAGCTGTACGTGCGCTTCGCCTCCTCGGGCAAAAGGTGGGCACATGTGACAGTCGGGAACGCATGAAGCTGATGTGTGGTCTTCACTGCATTCCACGATGTTTGTGAAACCTATGTGTGGCACGTAATAGGAACATGTGAGGAACACATCCAGCTTTGGATGCCTGAAAAGAGAAGGTGCTCTTGGAAACCAAAGCATTATGAATTTTGCATTATCCCCCTCAGACCCAATGAAATTCTAGTGACACAGCATTTTTTAAGGTTAGTTTCCACCGACCATAGGGCTGTAGCAGCTTCGGCATTGCGCTGCTGAGCCCAAGGAGACGGGTTCAATCCCAGCCACGGCGGCTGCATTTCGACGGAGGCGAAATGCAAGAATGCCAGTGTGTCGTGCAAGGTCAATTCACATCGTTGCAAAGGCAAGGCTGAAATGCGCTTTTAAACCAATGAGTAGCGAAATCAATTATGGTTGTCCAATTGAAGTGCGACTACATCTCGTGGGGCAAAACACTAGTTGATGAAAATTATGCATCCAATACGTCACCAATGAAAGCATTTTAAAAAGAACTGACAATCTAATTAAAATAGGAAAATGTGAAGTCACAGGCTGTTTGCTTTTACCCACGAATAATTATGAGTACGAAACTGTGCAGGATTTCTGAAGTTTGCTCGTGGCGATGCGTGCTGAGATATGCCGAGAGCCTATTACCATATTTAACAATGTAATGGCGTCAAAACTGTCTTATGCGTAGCCTTAAAAGGTAATGGTGTTTTGTATAGTATTAACCTTATAAGATTAGGTAAGTAACTTCTATTTTTTGACTGCCTTTTCACTAAATATTATGTTTTAGCTATGTTTTCAGTACCAGACAAACTATATAAGTGGCGCGCATGCTGTGTTAGTGAAGATTGAACTGTGCTTTTTGGGAATTATGTCAAAATAATGTGGGTTTCGGTTAATGCCAAAATAACAAATGTGTGCTAGTGCTAAGGACACATGCTTATGGTACTTAGTTCAAAAGATGGGTGAACCCATTGCTCTGAATTCATTCAAAACTCTCAAGGCTCGCCGGTGTGATGTGGACAGTGCCGTTATAGAATGATGGCTATAATACAGATGGGTGTATTTAGGTACGATTGTGACACAATCTTGTGGCAAATATTTTCTCACGTATGCTTCATTTGTACTGTTGTGTGCTCTATATTTGCGAGGTGATGTGAGCTGGTGCAGTAGACAACTTAGCACAACAAGCCTAGAACAACAAACTATTTTTTTTTTCCACCAAGAAGTTGGCCCTGTGAAATGTAGACTGCGCTGCCTTGCCTTCACAAGCCACCATTGCATGACGTATGGGCTTCTACCGCGGCTTCACTACCGTGCGTACACATACACTAGAACCTCATTGATACGTTTCTGTTACGTACCTTTTCCTGGCGCCAACGTTTGCAAAGGAGAACACAGAACATGACCCAATAGAGCTACGCTCATTTTTTCCCAGTTTGTACGTTGTCGGAAAACACGATTTTTCAGCACCAGTGTTCAGTTGGTGCCAAAACGTATCATACAAACTGCGATTGTGTGATACATTTTCCAGCCACTAGATCCCATGTAAACAAGAAAATGTGCAAGGCGCATGCTATGGAGAACAGTATATAGCTGCCTGACGCTGCAGCCTGACTGCAGTATTCGCCCACCCATCAATGCCGACGTGCACTTAATTTCATTTCTGTACCAGCAAATCTCCAGGGTCATCGCATGCAGCATTCACAGCTTATTACCGCCAATCCTATTGCGATAAGCATCTTCGCCTATTTGTTTCACAATACGTGGTGCCATTGGATGCCTAGCACATGCTCTTGATAGGCAATAACCGAAACACTGCACCATTCCCGCTGCAGGCTGCAATCGTGTATAAGTTTTCTGGCCACTAAATCCAATGTGAACAAGGAATGCCACGAGCCGCACGCCCGATCGAGAACATGTATATAGCCACCCTTCTCACGTGAAAATGATGGCATGCACAATTTCCTATTCCAGTACCAGCAATTCTTTGCCTGGGTCGTTGCACGTCACATACACAGCTATCGCCACCAAACCAATGTACAGTTGAATTCGTTATAAGAGACACAAATATAACGGACAATCGGGTATAATGGACACTATTTGCATGCATGGTTGGCCACCCTATCTCTCCCATTAATTGGACCTCTTTTGTAAGAGACACCGGATATAGAAGACAATTTATTCTAAAGGACAAGTTGTCCGTAAATTTTGGTCAATAACCTCGCTTGTAACAGACATTCTAACACGCGGTGCCGTTGGCCACTGACTGCAGTTACGTCCATTGCGGAAGCAAAAGGAAGCAACAGACATGCGCATAGTGGATCAGTCAGCAAAAAAACGTTTAAAGACCACAGCAATGGGGATGCTTCACGGAGAAGCACTTCAAGCTCACCGCCAAGGGTACGTAGCACGCAACTATGCGCCACAGTGATCCGATCATAAAAGATGACGACGAGTACACACAAGCACGCTCCCCGGTGCACTAGCAACAAATCGGCTGTGACAAGACCATGACAAGCCATTTGTAAGGTAGCAATGCAATTGAAACAGAATGATAAGGCAAAATACTACAGTGTATCACTTCTTTCTTTCATTAAGACATCCCCCCAAAAATTCTGGATGTCTATTAAGCCAAGTTCATGCCCTAACATTTTGTTTTCATTTAATGGTCACTTTCTTGGTGATGACTCTGCTGTTTGTACAGCTTTCAGTGGCCATTTCAAATCTGTTTTACAACAGGTAATAATTATTTTCCAATGTTCAGTGTGTCTTTACCATGTATGCCGGTTGTGAAAATTTCTGAGCACGGCATTTTCAACCTTTTGCTAAAACTAGATGTTAAACAATCCCAGCCTGGATGATATTCCCAATGCCTTTGTAAAAATCTTTGCAGAATGGTGCGCCAAGTATTTGTTTTTATTGTTTAATAAATCTCTGAAAAATGGTGTATTGCCTCACGACTGGAGGACTGCCAGAATCAAACCATTGCACAAATTCGGTGACAAATCAAATGTCACAAACTATTGCCCCATTTCTTTAACATGTATTTTTGTAAAATTTTTGAACACATAATTTATAAACATATAGTTGATTTTCTTGTACAACACAAAGTGCAACAAACACTCAACACGGCTTTAGATCAGGTGACTCAACTAACATACAATTAATTGGAATTACGCACGATTTCGCAGCCGCAATAAATGAAGGATTGCATGGATTTTAGTAAGGCATTTGACGAAGTCTCTCACTAGACTACTACATAAATTAAGTTTGGAATAACAAATCACAAACTGATAGCATCGATTAGAGCTTACCTTTCGAACCACTATCAGTATGTTTCATTAAACGGCTCTTCCTCAAATTGAGATGGCATTGATTCTGGTGTTCCCCAGGGGTCCATGCTTGCGTCTCTGTTGTTTCTGATTTTTATAAATTACATCATTACTGACATTAATGTTAATGTTGAACTATATGCGGACAACTACGTGATTTATGAAACAGTTAGTTCAATTGAGGATCAAGTCAGGTTAAATGAGAACCTCCAAAAAGCATATCATTGGGTGAGAAGTAGCAAATGACTACAGTAAAACCTCGGTAATTCGGCCCTCATTAATTTGAAAACTCGGGTAATTCGTACTCGTCCTCTGGTCACGGCAGGCGTATGTATTATTTAATGCAATGAAACTCGTTAATTCGGATGTATTTGGCCGCACATCGGTTAATTCGGACAACTCTCGGAGCTCGGGCGAGTGTGGAGCGCCACAAGTATGCGACACAAAAGACCAAAACCACAGTTAGCGTCCACCGAAACGAAGCAGCAAAGTCTGCATCGGCATAGTCATCGGTGTAAATCGTACGTGAATGACAGCAACGCCAGAGCACATCGTGCCTATTTGGGCCTTTAAATTATTTCCTGCGTTTAGCACCACATTGGCTGCATGCCTTCATGGCTGCGCAGTTGCCATACACAATCGCATCGATAGCTGCCGAAGATTAGTCCACGGCGGTTACAGCAAACAGTAGTTTTGCTTTGACTCGGTGCGCACATTGGCCGCGCATGCCTTCAGAACTGCAAGGTCACCATGCATGATTGCATCGACAGTGGCCGCAGTTTCAATCACAATGGTTGCGGCAAACAGTATTTTCGTTTTGTCTCAGTGCGAAGCTGTCGAGGATAAAGAGCACCGTCTACATCGCGATAGGCGGCTACACTGGTGAAAAAATAACCAGGATGTGTGCGCGGTAGTGAAAAACGTCTCAGATGAGGACGCGTGCCGTGGCCGCGCTGTGAAGGAAGTCACAAGGACTTCGCTGCTGCAAGCACTAATCAGTCATGAGATGTGAATCGCAGCTTTCACATTGCTTTTGTGCAAAATAGAAACAAGGTTTGCTGATTCATTCAGTAAATAAAAGCATGTAGACGTACTTGTATGCATTTCCTTATTGTTTTCTTGACAATCTCAATAATTCGACATTCGGTTAATTCAGACATTTTTTTTTCAGTCCCATGAAATTCAAATTAATGAGGTTTTACTGTATTAATCTTGAAAAAAAGAAAACATTTTTATGCAAATAACTCATAAGGAGAACCCACTCCTCTTTCATTACACTGCGAGCAGCATTACTCTCTCAGAGGTAACAGAATATAAATCGTCATCATGATCATCAGCAGCAGCAGCAACAGCCTATTTTATGACCACTGCAGGACGAAGGCCTCTCCCTGCAATCTCCAATTACCCCTGTCCTGCACCAACTGATTCCAACTAGCACCCGCGAATTTCCTAATTTCATCACCCCACCTAGTCTTCTGCCATCTTCAACTGCACTTCCCTTCTCTTGCCACCCATTCTGTAACCCTAATGGTCCACCGGTTATCTAACCTGCGCAGACATGGCCTGCCCAGCTCCATTTTTTTCTCTTAATGTCAATTAGAATACAGTACCCAATGGATTTTTTGGACTCCAAAAAAATTCGTACTTGTTAGATACAGTAAAAGCTCGTTAATTTGACACCCGTTAATTCAAAAATTCGGGCAATTCGGACGGCTCTATTGGTCCCGGCCAAAGTGCATGTTAGTCTAAGGGACCAAACCTTCGTTGATTCCTCAGAATTCGGCCCTGCAATGCTTAATTCGGACAAATGCCGGGGGCTGCTGCTACACAAAAGTGTGGTAAAGCAGCGCAGGCACCACTGGAGTGAAACCAAAACCTGAAAAGCATCGCCATCGTCATCAATTAGTGGGGGCAATTGCAGTGTCACCAAACGTCGGTGTCTTCTTCATTCCTCTGCGCCTTCGACGCCATTCTCCCTTGTGTTGTCGAGTCGGCATCATCTCTTCTTGCGGAGTGTTCTTTTTTCATTGTGACCATGTTTTGTATGCCACCACCATCGTGCTCTACAGTGATGCCAACGCCGGCAAAGCGGCAGAAGTACGAAGCCATGAACTTGGCAACTAAGCTGGAAATTTTGTAGGCTTTGAAGAACGGCGAATCGCGACAGCACATTATGACCAAGTACAATGTGAAGCAGAGCATGTTGGGAACGTATGTGAAAAATGAACAACAGATTCTTCAAGCCTTCTAAAGCGAGAAGTCTTATGCATCAAGAAAGCTGTTGGGAACCCCAGCTCGTCCCCAGCTCGAAGAAGCTTTGCTCCAGTGGGTTACTGACTGTCGCAACGCACCCCTGCCTTTTAGCGGACTTCTCATCTTGGCACAAGGTGAGAAGTACGCTGCATTGATGAACGTTGGATCGTTCAGAGGTTCAGAAGGGTGGTTCGCGAGGTTTCGGGAGAGACACGAACTCGTCTTGAGAAGTGTGTGCGGCGAAAAGGCAGCGTTGACGAAAGCAGGACCACCCAGTGGGAAAATGTGATGCTGCTTGAGCACATCGCCAATATGAACCAAGTGACGTGTTCAATGCTTACAAAACTGCTGTTTTTCAGAGCTCTGCCTGACGAGACTGTGACTTTCAAAGGGGACCCGTGCATTGGTGGCAAGAAGTGCAAGCAAAGGATAACTATGCTTCTTGCCGCCAGTGTGACTGGCACAGAGCGCTTGCCACTTGTCATCGAGAAGGTGCATAAGCTACATTGTTTTAAAAACATCAAAAGCCTTCCTGTCGGGTACAGAGCGAACAGTAAGGCTTGGATGACCTTGGACATTTTTCGAGGCTGGCTGCAGCAGTTAGACCAGCACTTCATGTCGAAGGACCGCAAAATAATTATGGTTGTTGACAACTGCAGTGCACATAACTGTACAGGCGAACTGAAGAGCGTCAAGGTAGTTTTTTTGCCGCCCAACATTGCATGTGCCCTTCAGCCATTGGACCAGGCTGTCGTTCACTACGTGAAGTCAAAGTACCGAAAGCACCTGCTACAGTGAATGATCTTATGCTCAGAAGTTGGAAAGTTGTATGAAGTGGACTTACTTGGCGCGGTGCACATCATCGCCCACGTGGGGAAAAATACACCTCCACAAGTCATTGCCAACTGTTTTCGGCACAGCGGTTTTGTGAGGCCCTGGCATGCGGCAGTAGCCAACGAGGTGTCAGCCGAGTCCACCGATGATGACTGCCCGACCTTCGATGCTGTCCTTCCCACAGATGTGACCCTTCAGGACTACATCGCGATTGATGACTGTGTCACCACAACTGGTCTCCTGACCGATAAAGAAATTATTAATTATGTCACGGGCGCCCGGGAAGACCATGATTCACACGAAGAGTCATGCAAGGAGGTGCAGCCGCGACCTCATCGCACCTAGCAAGAAGTCACGGAGGCACTTTTGATATTGGAGGGCGTTTGCCTGAGCACTTCAGACAGTTTGCAGGCCACTTGGAAGAGTTAAGAAAAATTATGATGTCAGCCGGAATCTGCTCGAAAAAGCAGATGACCATTGCAAAATACTTCAGTAAATAAAGGTATGCTTGTCCAACTTGATTTTAATGATGTTTTTCCTGTTAATTCATTAATTCGGCATTCTGATAATTCGGAAATTTTTCCTGATCCCGTGAGATCAGTATTAATTAGCTTTTACTGTATTCTGGTCTTCATAAACATGCACTGTGAGGGTTCCCATAGAATTAATACATTTTCGTGACTGATTTTTCGGACGAATTTGGGTGCCGAAGTTCGATTTTCCAGACTAAATCGCTCGTTCCGAGCCATGCTTGAAGTCCGCCATGTTGGATTTCACACTGGCTTGACCGGGCTTGCCTTCGAGTGGCCCGCTCTATAGCCTTCAAGGTTGAGATGTGCACACAAGCCCCACGTCTCGGAGGCCATGCCCGCTCTTCTTTGGCTGACAAAATGCCCAAGGGGACGCACATTTTCTTCATATCTTTTTTGTTAGTACTATTTTTATAATCAGTGCGGGATCTGTTTGTTTCTTTCTTGTTGAAGTTTCGCTTGCTATTTTGCACATGGTGTCCAGAAAGCCGGCGTGTCTCGGAGACGTTCTTTGTGCGTTTTTGTGAGGCTCTGTGTCTGTGTGGTCAGCGCCACCTCCTGAGCCTTCGGGAGAGCCAAGTGGTGTGAAGAAACATGGTTCGTTTCTTCAATCTTAATGGCCATCTCCACCAACAGAGATCACCAATTCGGTGATGCTCTTGTTGGCTGTACATGGAGACGTCACTCTTGCGCAAATCTAAGCAAATCAGATCGCCTCCACGCGATGCCCTGCCCTCGAAGGCAGGGCATTTTTAGGGATTTTCTTAAGCCACTCAAAGCCTAATAAATTAAATTTTTCTGACTGTTCGATTTTTCTGACTATTTTTCAGTCCCCGTAAGGCACGGAAAATCGGTCGGCTACTGTACCGGCTATACCTGCTTGCTCTCTGATCCAAACCACTCTCTATGGGACGTGGAATTTACAGGGCAGATGGATTTTAATTCCGAAACATGGCTGTAAAGTTCTCATAAGCATTTGATGCAAAAGGTGCATTGACACTTCCAAAGTAGTGCTTTAGATTTAAAATTCTGGAATTTGGGGGGTTTAATCCTGTTAAAACATTTGACGCCAAATTTGCCTTAAATTTTCTAAATTCGTACATCAGACCATACAATGAGACAAGCCAAATTGACACATTGTCAGACAAGTTGACAAAGCAAGCAGCAAGGTCCGATGAGACGAAGTGTTGTGGTGATTCTTTCGTGCCATCGTGTCACAGAAATAACATAAACATTTTTTTCACCTGCGCCAAAGCATCCATGTCAAGACACTAAAGCCAGCAAAGGTAACTACCTTCTTATTTATTTTTCTACTTTGACTTTTAGTCACGAGGACATGTTGAGTCCCTTCAATTTTCTTGTTCTCACTACCCATGGGCTGCCAGGGCCAGCCTGAGCACATCAGTTTTTCTCGTGTTGCTCCGACCACCGCGCGGCATACAGTCGCCGACCGTTTATTCGGACCTCACGGGGACTTCGAAAATGTCCGAATAAACAGGTGTCCGAAAAAGCAGATTAAGGAAAAAAAATGAAATCCTTTATTTCCACGCACTTATTCGGGCTCGGCAGTAGGCTTGAAGAAATTGCGAATGCGCGTTGCACGTTGTTCCATTTACACGCAGTCAGATAAGCCTGAATCTCGGAGAGGGTCGTACGGTCACTATAGGCAACTGAAAGCACAGTCACTGCTTGTACATGCTCCGCATGCGACGGCCGCATAGCACATGGTGCGTTATCTTCCGACTCGGTCATCGTCCGGCAGTGCAGCAGAAACCTGACGAATGATCTTGCCGTCGTCGAGTTCTGCGCATGTCAGTACAGCAGTGTCAGCATCTGTGAAACTGTCAAATGAGACGGTGTCCGGAATCACAATGCAACCACTGCGCAAGTCTCGTCAGAACATTTTCCACGTCGGTAGGGAGCACATCGGAAGGCGACAAATCTTAGGCCTCCCGGCACCTGCTTGCCAGCATTCCCCAACGCAGCCTGTGCGGGCACTGTCGGCGCCTTTAGACACTTGACGCGATGTTTCCATATGCCGCGTTGGATCACTTGAACCTCGACACAGCACACCACAATTAGTACATGACCGGGGTTGTTGGAGAAATATGGGAGAGGCCTTTGCCCTGCAGTGGGCGTAACCAGGCTGATGATGATGATGACAGCACACCAAGCAAACACCACCATGCCGACACCAGTCGCACAAACAAAAAACGTGGCATACTCGCAGCGTTGTGCGCGAAGAAACAAATCAGCTGCTGGATTGTCTTGACATGGCTTACTAAGCTGAAACCAGAACTGCTGTAGAACCACTCTATCGAACCAGGCAGAAACAATGATGATGAGCGGGGATTTGCAGCAGCGCCACTTCGTGGGGCAGTAAGGAGGCTCCGTTCAAAACAAAAATGGCGTTCAGCAAGTCGAACCATGCACCGGTCAGAGTCGATGCATGGTGCTCTCGATCGAGTTGGCTCAAGAAGTGTCAGAAAAATCAAATGAGAGGTTGCAAGGTGTCCGAACTTTCGGCAGTTGTTATACATTATGGTCTATGGAAAGAATGGCGGTGCCGCGAAGCAGACCAAATAATCGAGCATGTCCGAATTTTTGGAGTCCGGAAATTCAGTCGGCGACTGTACTTCGGCGCATATTCATTTTTGTCTGGCCAAGTGGATTTTCGCCTGGCAGAGTTTTCGACGCTTTCTAGCTAGCGGACGAGTAAAGAAACAATGGTCGCTTGCCGCCATCACTGCAGGGACTCAGCGGATTGCAACGCGTTTGCTTGAGTACAATCTCTCCGGAAAGTCTTTGTCTTGCTGGTGTAGGATACCAAGTAGCACGAGTATGGTTCTCGATGGACCAAGCGTCTCACATTTTCTTCGATATTCCTTCAGTAGCCACATTAGATGCCCAAAGTAGGCATTTGATTGTGGCCAACATGCTTTTTTTTTTCATTTCGGTGACCCACTCCATGAAAGAAAAAAAAAGAGGCATTGTTGCGGCGCAGCAAATTGTCGCATGGTGAAAGTTCGATTTTGTTGCCTCCTTTACGAAAAGTAATGGGCCACGGGACACTACAGTTGCTGGAGAATCTTCTTATATTATTGCAATAGCAATTATATCGACACTCCGGGCACATTCCTGCTGTCGCTGCCACCCTCATGTTTCGTATAAAGTCCACGGGCGATAACATTGTGACCGCGCGCCACATGCTGTATTTGCGAGCGACAGCTCAGGGGGGGGGGGGCGTGGGGGGGGTTGAACATGGGTGCATGACATAAAGCATGCTCCAAACGTTGAATTGCATGGTGTCATGGGGTTTTTGACAGCTGAGTTGTTTTCGAAAAAAAAATTTAGTCACCGTATGGCGGCTGTCTGCATTGAACATTGCATGTCATTGGCCACTGTGAAGCGTTTGAGCAAACCGTTAAAAGAATGACATCAAATATTCAAAGACAATCCGAGACCGGGCCAAAGCCATTGTGCAATCATCCCCAACACACTTGCAAAGGTTGATGAGCTGATTAGACAAGAACGGAGGATAAGCATCAAGGAAGCGGCAGAGCGTATGAACATCAGTCATGGTTCGGTTCACACCATAATTCATGAGTATCTCAATTATTCAAGAAAGTTGTATCCATCCATCCATCCATCTCAGTTATTGGCTCTTGTGTGCACAATGGATGCCCAAGATTTTGAACCACCGCCAGAAGACGGGAGAGGTTCGGCACTGCCTTGACTCATCTGATCTGGTATCACAATGAGGGCAACGACTTCTTGTCTGCAATTGTGAGCGGGGACGAACCATGGTGCCACTGTTACGAGCCTGAAACACAACGGCAATGCTTACAGTGGAAACATTCGAATTCGCCACCCCAAAAGAAAGCAAAGGCGGTCATTTCCACCGGAAAGATGTTGTCGACTTTATTTTCGATCGTCAGGGGCCATTGCTGATCGAATTTGCTAAACCTGGAGAGGCTGTCAACCGTTTCCAATAGTGTGGAACACCAGATCGCCTGCATGTCACAATCAAAAACAAACGACGTGGAAAATAGACGAATCGGGTCATCTTGCTCCACAACAATGCCCGTCCCCACATCGCTGATGTGGTTTACACTGAACTGGCAAACTTCAAGAGGGAAATGCTGCAACCTCCGCCATACAGCCCAGACCTGTCGCCTTGTGACTTCCACAATTTCGGGAAATTCAAGAAACAGCTCAGGGAACCAGATTTGTGTCGGATGATGATCTGAAAGAGTCAATTACAGACTTCTTGAAGCAGCAACCCAAGGAGCTTTATGAGACAGGAATCATGCGACTCATTAGCCAGTGGGACAAATGTATCAATGCTCATGAAGACTACTTTTAAATGAAGTACCCCGTTTGTCATATATTCGCATTGGCTCACTACCATTTGACTCGCCCTTGGCATATTTCGCAGAACTCCTGCTTTTTATATGTGCTCTTTGTTGCAACTAAAATTTAGATGCAAACTACTCATAATACACGACCAGTCACAGCTGCTCCTGCTTAATACATTGTAACAAAGGACAGTGTCACTGAGATTTTTCCTGGCCATTACATGTGTACAAATATCTAAACAAAGTTCTTGAATAAGAAAGTTTCTTTAAAATATTTGTCCTTGACATTTTTGTTTCATGGCCTTTACATTTTCCATATCAGCGACATGTACTGCTTTGCTGGTTGCAAACTGATATAGTTCTAAAGTTTGTGTGATATTCCCTTTACTTATTAAATAGACAAAAAACACGGAAGCATTGATATCAGTTACTTCAGGCACAATTTTTTGGACATACAAGCATATTGTTTATGAAAAAATACATATTTTACTTGTCTTGACAGTGCGTAGCGTTCAAAAATTCGTTTGCAGCATCTTTGGCAATGGCAATGCAGTTATTATTTGTGTATGTGATCCCACGACAAATTCTATAACGAGGAGGCCGAGATGCAATGCGAGGCCCCCCCCCAACCCCCCACCCTGAACGAAATTTCTTCTACGCTACGGGTAGTGTGATATATTTATAATTCTTACGGGTGTACATCAGTTACTGAACTCGTCAGGCGAAGTGGATTACCTTCAGTTATCAACAGGAATTGAATTTATCGACTAAAGTTCTTCTGCCAGCTAGTAAAAGGATATTATATCACATATTATCACCTACTCTGAAGACTATGCTACCAGATAACGGCATTTTTTTTTTGCAATACCTTTTGTTTCACGTAATAACTGCCTTAAGAACTCTTTTATTCCCAGAACCATTGTAGAATGGAATAGCTTTGCCAATGATGTAACCTAGGATTCATTGTCTTCGTTTGAGAAATACTTACAATAATTCTTTGAGCAGTGTTACTTATGTTTGCGTACACCTTTTTTGTTGGGCTATTTAGGGTTTGTTAGGTGTGCAGTGTTATCTGGTCTTGTTCTGCCTTTTTGGTGTTATTTGGAGTTTGCTGTTTTTGCTAAATAATTTGTTATTCATCAATGATCTGCTTTTGATATTTAATGAGTTCTAATGTTCATTCGCTGTTATATACGTCTTATTTTTATTGCATCATGTTTGTGCATTTTTATGTAAACACTTTTTTTATGCATCAAACCTGCTATGATCTCTCGCAACGCGAGAAAAACAGATGCGCTCTGGCTGGCTCTGGCAGCCAGTGGGTATGTAAATAAATAAAATAAATAACAAAACTCGTCTCGGGCTGCCGGAGCACCACAAGTTCAACCCACGCCGGCATCTCGTGCCGCAATGATCCGCGCGATGCTTCGCATTACCAATAGTTGGGTCTGTCAAATTTTTTTACCTGCTTACATTCTCCTACATTCTCCCAGTTAGCACGTTTTTCTCGCTTTCTTGTTTTTCCAGAACGTATGAACAAGGTTCTACTGTACCTTGTATCATGCATTGGGTGCACATTAAAAAACCCTGGGTGGTCAAAATTAAGCTGTAGTGCCCCACTACAGTGTACCTCATAATCATATTGTGGTTTTGACACACAAAACCGCAGAATTGAGGTCAGTTCCTGTTGTCAACAGGCTTTTATGATATTCAAAAACTACATGCTTGACCAGATGGCACAGGTGCCTGCTCACTGCAGTTTCTCCATATATGAGGACAGAGTCCATTTGTCCAGTTTGTTCAGGTGAATGCATGTTTTCTTGGCCTGAACACAGAGATACAGGTTTAACATAACTTGGTGGTTTACTGCCTTCACTTTTTGTCCTGGAATGCCGTGTCTTCTAATAGCTTTCGAATGTAACACACATTAACTTTTTGCTGTACTTATGATGCAACAGCGCATCTTGCACAAAGTAGGAATTCTGGATAACCGGTGGAAACTAAATAATTGAACGTTTGACATATAGCACCACCTGCATCTGGCTTTACATTACACCAAAATGTTTATTTTATCATAGACCCAACACTGCAGCCTAGGGGCTATAGCGTTGCGCTGCAAAGCTCGAGAATTCGATCCCAGCCATGGCAGCTGCATTCCAAAGGGGGCGGAATGCATGAACACTTGTGCGTGCACCGTGCATCGGGTGCATGTCTTCTAGGTGGTCGAAATAATTTATATGATTTGCTGCCGCAGGATTTGCGTGATCAAGTCTGTGGATGGGACCACGGTGACATCCTTCTGCGTGCATGAGTGCGAGGGTTCCAACAGGATGGGATCCCGACCACGACGCTACATTTTCACAGGTCACAGCAGTGGTGCCATACAGGTATGCGGTTGCGGCAGACTGTTCCGCGGGGGAGGGGGAGCTGCCATTCTGTGCAAACGTGTACTGTGGGCAATTGTCGCCACCAACTTCATGCATCACTAATTCCGTTGCACATTTGCGGGGTTCCATTCTGAGTAAGCATGGGAAACTGTCATCTGCAACTTCATGCTTCATTCATTTGTTCAGTGAAATTTCATTTACTTGACCTTTGCTACAATAAAACCTTGTTAATTCAGATTTTACGACGCCAAAACAATGTCAGAATTAACCGAACGTCGAATTATTGAGCATATCAACAAAACAATAAACAAATACTTCCTAAATCAACAAGCTTTTATTTACAGAATGAATCAGCAAAACCTGTTTCTATTTTGCACAAAAGCAGTGTGGTAGCTGCAATTCTCTTCATCTCGTGATTGATTAGTGCTCGCAGCGGCGAAGGCCTTGCAACCTCCTTTGCGGCACAGCTGCAGCGTACGTTCTCACCCTGAGACACACTTTTCACAATTGCAAACACATCCCAATCTTTTAAATGGACAGGCGGATCATCTGTCCATTGCAATGTAACCAATGATCTTCGTCCTCGACAGCTTTGCTTTGAGTCAAGACGAAACTGCAAAGTTGCTGCAACTGCTGTGGACGAAACCGCAGCCACTATTAACGAAATTGTGGATGGATTTGTGGCTTATGGTGGTGTTAGGGCAAGGAATCCACCATGCCCATCAACTGCTATGTCAGGTTGTAGAAAATGAAGGAAAAAGGCTTTGTTGGCTTAGTTATGCGGCCCCAGTTACGGAAGCCGACTCCACACAAGAGCAAGTTGAACGTCCTAGTTCACATCTGGACCCTCTGTCCACTGCTCGAAAAGTCTCTTCTTTTAACCCTTTCGCTGTCGGACCTTTCTGGCTGTGACGCACCCCCAGTGTCGGCTTGGTTTCAGGGAACGAGCATAACAGGGAATGAACATAGCAATTTCTTTTTCATTATGATTAGTATACAAATAACGTAGTCAATGCAATGTGCACATTTCAATGTTCTGCAGCTGTTGTTAGTAAACATCATCATCAGCAGCCTGACTATAACATCCATTCAATATCCGAATCTGACGATGCGGAACTCGCCTCTTCCTCGCATGAGACTCTGTCCGAGTCCGAATCCGAGCTCGGCTCGTATTCTGAATGGGAAGAGCCACCGCTCCAATGAGCCAACGAAGGTCCCACGCACTCAGCCATCCGAAAGTAACCGCATGCAGGGAGGATGCACTTTCATTCGCCCGCACAACGGAGAGAAATGGCACGTTGTGTGATCAAGAAGACAGAGGGAGATGGAAAAAGGCTAAAACAAAGTTCGAAGGGCTTTGCGTTTACTGCGGCAAGTTGGAAGCGAGGGTGCGGCAGGAGAGCAAAAGCAGCAGTCGAGTCACTCTTTTCAGAAAGGCAACGGCGCATGCCCCTGAACTTGACGCGCCGTACCAGACACACCAACAGAAGAAAAATAAAAACCTTCAAACCAGCGGAGATGGCAGAACAACCCTTGAACCTGTAACCACACGCGCGCAACGCATGATCCAGCGAACGTGGAGCCATTGCGCCACTCAGCAAAGAGAGAGGGGCGAGTGGCAGTCGCACCATACTTTTTAATACATGTACCAACACAGGTCGGTGTGAAAATACGAACTTGTAGAAAGAGTCAACAGATGGTGTGGCCAGTCCAGGAGCACCAGCTTTGCGCTAAGGCGCGAAATTTTGAACGCACGATAAAGAACGTACCGGTGTGTTTGTGACAGCGAAAGGGTTAATGTCGTCTTCCCTAGACGATTTGACTAGGGAATCTGAAGACTGTCCAGCAGCAAATCACAGTCATCAACTCTCTTGTGATACCACGCCCATGTTTGCAAAACTCTGCAGTAACTCCGCGTCCAAAGCCCGATGGTTTGGAAAATGTGGCAAGAAAGCAACCTTCGAATGCAAGCTCGCCGTCATTGTTTGGTAGCCTTGGATGGGGCCCCCTTATCATGTTTAGTTCAGGCTGGCAGGTAATGGTGGGCTGATTGCCTTTTTTGGGACCTGTCAAGAGTCGGTGTCCACACTGCGTTGACCTCTGGATAGGCACTGATGGATTAGTGGTGCTTTGCCTCGGGGCAAACATCTAATTAACTGCAACTCCAATGTCGTCGTTGTTGTCCCCCCCCCCTTTCATTCTTAGCTCAGGCTATACCAGTGGTGGGGTGATGGCCTTTTTTGGGACCCGTCTAGAGTTGGTGTCCAGTATAGAGTAGAAAAAGGGTCGGTAGAACAGTGTATACCCTGTGGCACATACCCAGAGATCCAAGTTTGCGCCAAAGAGGTTCATTTAAGAGTGGTGCATATCCAGTGGGCCATAACCAGTGTTGCATAGGCAGTGACCCAAGTTGACATCAAAGAGGGTCTGTAAAGAGCGTCGCATACCCTGTGGCACATACCCGGAGATATAAATTTGCATCAAAGGGTCATTGAAGAGTGGAGCATGTCCAGAGGCACTCCAGGGTCAGTGAAGAGCGTTGCATACCCTATGGCTCATACCCAGTCATCCAAATTTGCATCAAAGGGTCATTGAAGAGCGCAGCATATCCAGTGACACTCCAGGGTAAGTGAAGAGCGTCACACACCCTGTGGCACATACCCAGAGGTCCAAATTTGCATCAAAGGGTCATTGAAGAGTGGAGCATATTCAGTGACACTCCAGTGTAAGTGAAGAGCGTCACATACCCTGTGGCACATACCCAGCGATCCAAATTTCCATCAAAGGGTCATTGAAGAGTGGAGCATATCCAGATGCACTCCAGGGTCAGTGAAGAGCGTTGCATACCCTATGGCTCATACCCAGCGATCCAAATTTGCATCAAAGGGTCATTGAAGAGTGGAGCATATCCAGAGGCACTCCAGGGTCAGTGAAGAGCGTTGCATACCCTATGGCTCATACCCAGCAATCCAAATTTGCATCAAAGGGTCATTGAAAAGTGGAGCATATCCAATGACACTCCAGGGTAGGTGAAGAGCGTCACATACCCTGTGGCACATACCCAGAGGTTCAAATTTGCATCGAAGGGTCATTGAAGAGTGGAGCATATTCAGTGGCACTCCAGGGTCAGTGAAGAGCGTTGCATACCCTGTGGCACATACCCAGAGGTCCAAATTTGCATCAAGTTTGTTGAATAGTGCCGCATATCCAGTGGCACATAACCAGTGTTGGATAGCCAGTGACACAAGTTGCCATCAAAGAGGGTCATAAAGAGCAGTGCATACCTTGTGGCACATACCTAGAGGTCCAAGTTTGTGTCAAGAGGTTCATTTAAGAGTGGTGCATATCTTGTGACACATAACCAGTGTTGCATAGCCAGTGTCTTAAGTTGACATCAGAGGTTCGGTAAAGAGCGGTGCATACCCTGTGGTACATACCCAGAGATCCAAAATTGCATCAAAGGTTCATTGAAGAGTGGTGCGTGTCCAGCGGCACACAACCAGGGTTGCACAGCCAGTGACCCAAGTTGACTTTAAAGAGGGTCGGTAAAGAGTGGTGCATAACCTGTGGCACGTACCCAGAGATCCAAATTTGCATCAAAGGTTCATTGAAGAGTGGTGCATGTCCAGTGGCACACAACCAGGGTTGCACAGCCAGTGACCCAAGTTGACATCAAAAAGGGTAGGTAAAGAGCGGTGCATACCCTGTGGCACATACCCAGAGATCCAAATTTGCATCAAAGGTTCATTGAAGAGTGGTGCATGTTCAGTGGCACACAACCAGTGTTGCACAGCCAGTGACCCAAGTTATCATCAAAGAGGGTCGTTAAAGAGCGGTGCATACCCTGTGGCACGTACCCAGAGATCCAAATTTGCATCAAAGGTTCATTGAAGAGAGGTGCATATAGGGTGGTGAATAACCAGTGGCCCACGTTTTTGTCGGAGAGGTTCATAATACCTAGTGTTGCATACCCAGTGACCCGAGGTGGCACAGCGATTGTTTTCAAACTGGTTCCCTTAGCCCAGCTGCCAAATGCACCACCCATTCAATCATAGACAGCCCAGTGACCTATGTTTGTGAGAAAATGGTTGGAGTCATACATAGACAGATAGATAAATCGACACTTAGCCCTTGAAAAGTGCATGAAGTATTCTGAGAATGCTAATTGCATTAAAAATAAGATAATAGATAAGACAGAGGGAGCAACAAAAGCATCGCATGAGAAAACTATGGCGGCTTGTGTAAAGAACGGGCCAATTAGCCACCATAAGGCACGCTAATCACATTGAAAATGCGAGTTTACTGTTCATGCAGTTTGGAGCTTTCTACCTGCATGTGAGCACATAGATGAACTTGGCATGCGTGCTTACAGTAGTTGCTGGAGGGTCTACCAGAGACCTGAATGCCACTTCAGAGGGCCTCAATCTAACCGGTACGCGTGATTTTGCTAAAAATTAGTGGTGAGTCACCCGTAGAAACTTATAAGAGAGTTTTAGTTTGTCTGGTATTCTGGAAAATGGGAGCGCTTTGGTTGGATTGCCAGACAGACGGGGGTGTAAACATGAGCGGCTTGAGCGTTGCAGCCTCCTCGTGGCTTAAAGCCCTACCAGACAACTACAGAGCTAATATTTGAGTAACCAACTATATTCTACTTCGTTGTTGGTGCAAATTTTCGGCAGTGGCATAGTGGTGAACATGATTATGCTATTGTCAAAAATTTACTCCAGCAGCAAAGAAGAACATGGTGTTTGGCTCTGTGTTAATATGGTTGAGCTTTCTACTACAAGCTGGCACTACCAATTTCACCGCTCACTTTTACGCCACCACACATCCAGAAAACTGCCTGTGCATGCTGTCATACTGGACACTCTAAAGCTCTTTATTAGCGACAAGCTTTGTGCAACAGTTTGTGGCCCGTTGTTATATCAGCCGGCGGTGAATTTTCGTCAAGGCCACACCATTGGCTGCACTGTCTAGCATGTTAGGCCTGTGCTTTGTACATATTAATAACTGAATTTTGTTTACTTCCGATGTGCCATATTTTCTTATGTACCACTCCCCTCTGTAATGCCTCTGGCTCTGAGGGCATGTTAAATAAAAAAATAATAATGATAATTGGAGACACGTCATCAGGTGTCAATGACTAAGTTATAGTGATATATGAGATCTGCAGAAAACTAAAGTAATGTTTAACAGTCTCGGAAGAGAACAGCAATTTACAATAGGCAGCGAGGCACTGGAAGTCGTAAGGGAATACATCTACTTAGGGCAAGTAGTGACGGCGGATCCAGATCATGAGACGGAAATAATCAGAAGAATAAGAATAGGCTGGGGTGCGTTTGGCAGGCTTTCTCAGATCATGAACAGCAGGTTGCCATTATCCCTCAAGAGAAAAGTGTATAATAGCTGTGTCTTACCCATACTCACCTACGGGGCAGAAACCTGGAGGCTTACGAAAAGGGTTCTACTCAAATTGAGGACGACGCAACGAGCTATGGAAAGAAGAATGATAGGTGTAACGTTAAGGGATAAGAAAAGAGCAGATTGGGTGAGGGAACAAACGTGAGTTAATGACATCTTAGTAGAAATCAAGAAAAAGAAATGGGCATGGGCAGGACATGTAATGAGGAGGGAAGATAACCGATGGTCATTAAGGGTTACGGACTGGATTCCAAGGGAAGGGAAGCGTAGCAGGGGGCGGCAGAAAGTTAGGTGGGCGGATGACATTAAGACGTTTGCAAGGACAACATGGCCACAATTAGTACATGACCGGGGTAGTTGGAGAAGTATGGGAGAGGCCTTTGCCCTGCAGTGGGCGTAACTAGGCTGATGATGATGATGATGATGATGAAGATGATAACAAGCCCTTGTCATATGCATTCAGACAGTCTTGTCAGAACCCATATTCTGCAGATATGTGCAGATTTCATTGCAGCGCTACTAAATGGTGCAGCATGTACACAGGGAAGGGTGACAGTGGAGCCTGGCTGCATGCAGGCAATGTGTACATATGTTCCACTCTTCAGTGAACTTCTTTCACGCCAGCATGGGTCACTGTAGATGCGGGGCTTGGTGGGTACTGCTGTTCGAAGAAATTCTTTGACACCATCTTGGAGCACTGAGTATGTGCCACTCAATCTGTGCTGTTCTTCACTGCATCTCTGTGATGCCAGCTGTGGTCACTGAGTGTGTGCCACTGAGAGCGTGCCACTCTGGAATGACCAAAAATTTCAAAGGGCGCTTACTTATCCCTTGTGGGTGAACCCGAGCCCGCTCAATCGGGTTGAAGCCTGAATCCGCCGATTCCACTGCTCGCGCAACATCGACGTGCTGGGCATTGTAAGAGTTGGAGTCAGGCATGTAAAAAGGGGTAGCTGGCCCATGCCGTCATTGGACACATCCACGCTAAGGATGTTGTTGAAGGGAGGAACTTTTTCTCATCGAGAACGAGGAGTACTAAATTTGTTTACAATATCTACATGAAGAGTGGAGAACGTTACATCTCATCGGTCTAGCATGACTGAAAAATGAAGCACACCGATGAGCCGAAAATGGCTTCTTAAAACCCCCTCTGTCTTCCCTAGATCCCTAGGCCAGGGAAACTGCCATCTAACCTTCGTCTAATCAGAGCGCCCAAAGTTGTCGAAGGACCCGCTTTGAGGGCGTGGGTTCGTGCACTAACTCCCGCACCTATGTTCACTGAACACACAGAAAGGAGGGGAGCTTCGTAGACAGGGGTTGTAACGTTTGACTCAAGCTGGCGCGTCTTGTTTTCTGGGATGACCTCGCAGTTAGCTGGGAATTTGTCAAACAACCGTGACAGTTATCGGACTCCGTGAGGGAACGCCATAGAGCACCATTTTCCAGGAGTTTTCTTGCTCTTATTGGTCTGTGAAGGCGACAGTGAACCAGCTAACAATACTCGGTTCGCCAAATGTTTCTCGCCTTGGTGGCACGGCATGCTTGTCCGAAGGGGGCGCATTGTTGGCTTCACGAAGTGATTCGTCGCAGCGGGGTCAGAGAGGGCCAGACGGTCACTACCCCGGCTGACTGGTCATAACAGCATGTCTTCGCCATCTTTTGCGACTGGTCCATTGTGGCACGTAGTAGTGCGCTACAGGGCCCCCCTTCTAGCGAAGAAGCTGTGATCTAGATGAATGGCGAAGTGCCAATGGCGGTGGCGCGAAACAAGGATTCGATGGTAAGGAACAGAAGTTCCGAATTCGACGAATAGAACTCCGGGAGCTTGAGAGCGGAAACTTCGGGATCGCGGGGCATTAGCATTGACGGCAGTACTTCATCGGGAGAATCCAAGGCCATGGCCGACTAGATGGAAGACGGACTCCAAAGACAGCGGGGCACGAGCTCGTCGTGGCACTAGGCCCAGCGAAGCGACTGAGGCATGTGAAGCTGAGAGCGATGAATGCAAAAGCATTGCTACCACATCAGCAGAAATGCAGCAACGTTACCGACAGTGTTCATCACAAGGTGTACATAATCCAAGCTCGTGGGTTTGACTTCCACCAAAGGTCGTGGGCCTGAGTGTCTTAATTGGCTATGTCTTTACTTTGCCTTAAGTAACACCAAAGGTCATGGATTCGATTGCCTTCATTACCCGCCGTGGTTGCTCAGTGGCTATGGTGTTGGGCTGCTGAGCACGAGGTCGCGGGATCGAATCCCGGCCACGGCGGCCGCATTTCGATGGGGGCGAAATGCGAAAACACCCGTGTGCTTAGATTTAGGTGCACGTTAAAGAACCCCAGGTGGTCAAAATTTCCGGAGTCCTCCACTACGGCGTGCCTCATAATCAGAAAGTGGTTTTGGCACGTAAAACCCCAAATATTATTATATTGCCTTCATTAACTCTATCATAATTAACTTTGCCTTAACACCAAAGGTCGTGGGTTCATAGCCTTTATGTAAACATGGCGTGGTCACGCCAACAACGCCAATACTGGAATACGTGCCTCATGAGCCATGGAATGCTTTCGCATTAAAAGATCCTTTAACTCTCTCCGATGTTGAGCGGAATCAAACCCACATCACAAGGGTTCCTCAAGCACTGCAACCCGATGCTTTAGTAGGCTGTTCCACAAATGCACTGGGTATGCTTGGGGTTTTTTATTGAATGTCTTCCATGCCAACAGTTTAGCGAGCTGGGCCATGGAGGCTCTGGGTATGTGCCGCTCGTCAATGAACCCCTCGCAAACTTGGGTCACCGAGTATGGACCACTGAGGGTGTAGCAAGCGAGGGAACAGTCATCAGCATTCACGGGCACTGGCGCACCATGCGGAATCTTCTCGACTGCCCCACTAGATGGCTGTACATTATTTAATGTTTGTTTTTTCGAACATTCCTAGACTTCCGTCCATTAGGCGCAGACTTTACCTCCTCTGATTAATTGTTTAGCAGCTTTGCTGACATATTTGGGTTTTTCGTGCTTGCTCCACTTAATGCACCATTGCAAGCAGGAAAAGATGGCTATTGAATATACACTACCTGCTCACAGTATCGGAGCAAATACACTAAGCCCGTTGGCTACAGTAGGTAGGTTGAGGAAGAAAGCAGCCGCTCATACCCAGCGAATCCTTGTGAGGCAATCGCTTGCACAGTATGCTAGGGTTGAGGATTGGGCAAGTTGGTATTGTATTCTAAATGTGCTACAGCGCAACATAAAAAGGAAGAATTAGAAAGAGTTGCAAGTCAGCGCTCTGTTCTTTCATCTGGCCGGCTCGGCTTGTTTCTTCCTTTCTATGTTGCGCTGTACCAGTTTTAGATTGCACAGTATGTTTGCCACCTGTCCCTCACAAGTGAATGCTACGTCAGTTTTCTACCGTGAAAATGGTCTACACATATTTACTGCATAAAACAGGTCATGGCTTGTGAACAATTTTTAGTGCCCATTTCAGCTCCTATCATGCCTAAAATGAGGCTTTAATGTGCCAGTTATGGGTGCCTAAATATATAGTCCCTACTTATCAGTCACAAGAAGAGCATTGCAGCTTCCACGCTTATTTTGTGCCGAATATACCGTACTTACTTGATTCTAAGCACCCCCTTTTTTTCATGATCATCGCGCGATGCCCAAAGTGAGGGGGGGTGCTTAGATTTGAAAAATCGCTGCGACATCACGACCAGGTTGGTGCGAGAAATAACATTTTATTTTGCAAGCATCCAAAAGAAAAATTGCTGAAATCAGTGAACCCACCGCTTGTTTCGGATGCTCAGTCACTATCACTGCCGCTCACGAGTCCGCACGGCTCTGCAGTCCGGCTGTGCGGCAAGATCGCGCTGCCGACTCGATGACAGAGCGAGCAAGCGCGCTTGGTGGCCTTGGCTGCATGCTCTTCCTAACAAATAGGGGGGTGCTTAGATTCGCATGCAAACTTTTCTTCCCAATTTTTTCGTGAAAATAGAGGGGGATGCTTAGAATTGGGGGTGGAGGGGGCTTAGAATCGCGAAAATACGCTAAACGGGAGGGTTTCATATTCTGTAAAGGCATGTTGATCTAGTACACATTTGTTAATTGTTTCCTTTGTCCATTCAACAAATCGTTTGGTTTAGTCATATATTTTTTCTTGCCTGGTGAAGCATGAATTAACAAGCTTTTACTGTAATACTTTCAGGGGACAAGTTCTCCATTACACAGAAGAGAAGCAACTTATAACTGATTTGAAAGCACATAAATACTAACCTACTAAGTTCAACAAAATACACTACAAAATTCACTGCATAAAAAAATACCTTAATATCTTTAAACCTTAACAAAACAAGTGGGGGGCTAGTTGTTGATGCATTATTTTTCTTTCTTACGAAAGTAATGCAGCGCTACTTTTTAAGACCAGGACACAGAAACAGTTGAGAGGACAGCGCCCATCCTGTTAAATCTTTCTCAGTCCTTGTCTTAAAGGGTAGTGCTTGATTGCTTTCATAAGAAAGAAAAATAATCATTAAACATGTAGAAAATTTAGAGTGCCAGAAATAGGCAAAGAAGGCACATTATAATAACAATTCAAAGCGTGACACAAAGCAAGAAACAGCAAAACAGTTCTTGTTGATGTGTTAATTGATTGATTGCGTGATTGATTTTTTAATGCTTCAAGCTTAAAGGCTAACTCGAACAAAATTTTGGGCTGCGTAAGAAGCCTAGCTTTAGACGGTGCAAATATAGAGCAGCGTTTGTGCAAAATCTTGTGTTTGAAATGCGTTTGGATGCATCAGAAAAGCTTGTGAAGTTAGAAGTTTTGATACCGAAACTGAAAAAATAAACCATGCCACTACTGCACGCCAGAACTCGGGGATGACTCGGAACTTTGGCATGACCTTCAAGATAGGCGCCGGTGCTCTGAAGAATCTGAGACAACGTGCTGGGACCTAAACAGCCACTCACCAGGCTTTGCCATTTTAAAGAAACAAGCGTAGTGTATCAGCACTTCACACTTCTTCCAAGGTTCAAAATCACTGAGCCAGACACTTGAAGGGCTGTTGAACTTAAATGTTGCGTAATAGTTACATAGTAATAAATGTTATGCAATAGTTATGTTCAAAGCTAGTTTATCTGTCTGCACCGTGTGCAAATTTGGTCCCGACCTGAAAGTATGAGAGAAAACTGCACAACCACTGCAATTCGTGTTGCACTTTAGTGCATGCAAGGTATAAAATGGTATTCTCTAGTTGCATACTTCCAGTGCAGCTTTTCAGCTGTCGTGGTGCATGTTCTTTTGATGTTCAGATGTGGGACCTGACCACGGCACTGGATTTGGCATCCAAAGGGGAGCCAAGTAAGTGCATGGCTGGTTTTATACTTTCTCGTCAAGTGCATTAGCTGAGGCACCTGCTTTGTCACAATAAGGAAATTTTAGTAATGATAGGCAAGTACTTGAGAGACAGTCTAGGATGCAAGAAGTGCTACTTACAACTCATCTAATTCCTAGAAAGACAAGTTTATATAGGTGTAACGCATGTACGATTCTTGCTGGTGCAGATTGTGTCCTTTTCTGGAGGGTTCTTGCTGGTGCAGATTGTGTCCTTTTCTGACAGAGATGTGAAAGGCACACTGACACATTCACTGCATAATTCTCTTATCACCATGGCTTCATACTGTGGCCCTATTACACATGTCTTTGCTCTGGCTGGTGATTGGGCACTTATCAAACCTTGGTCTGCATAAACAGTCTCTACAGCGAATGGCAAAAACAACCCCCTGCCCCCGCCTTAATAAAAGGTGAACGAAACACCTTTCAGATTCTATGGAAAGAAAAATGAGTCGAGTAAAGAGGTGTAGTTAGTATTATCAGTTTTCTGCATTTGGTACAGCAAGCCAAATAGCAATGTCTGAGGCCAATCGTTTGAACTCTGCTCTGCTTTTATTATTTTCATTGGCCACAGCTGTCAGGGGCATATGTAGCCAACGGACAGGAGGCCACACCAGGCACATGCCTCATCCCTTCCCCAAAAATTTTGTGTGCCAGTCATACCTGGCATGAAATAAAGCACACTGGCATGCACCTTTCTCCTGCCCCGAAATTTTTTGGCTGGTCACTGCGTCAGCGATGGGCAGGCATGCTTAGCCCTCCACACAATCTTAACTAGCATAGCTTATTTTGTTGTAGCACAAGCTGAACAAGGACAACAGAAACGCCCATTTGACACACACAGCTTTTGTCTTCATGTTCTTTTTCGCATGCAGTCTTTTTTGCAAACAAATTCATTCATTGCATCGCAGGTTTGGTATACCGCATTCCTTTCGGGTGTGCATGATGCTACATTGGTCAAACAGGCAAATGCATAAATGACAAGCTACGAGAATACAATAACGAAGTAAACAACTTGTCTGCTGATGGCTTTCTTGCGATCCATTGCCAGAGAATCAAATGCACCTAGATTTAAAGAAACAGTCATAATAAGTAGAAGCACGTGTGAGATGACATACTTGATAATAGAAGCTAGACACACATCAACATTCGGCGACGTATGCGTCAGTAAACCTTCCATTTCATTATCCTCAAAAGAGCTCAATTATCTTTGTTCGCGCTGAACGTGTACATGTCTGTGAATGTAAGAGTCAAAAATCTGCTTACATGTGGTTCCCAGTCTAGTTCTTTTGTTCATATTTATCGAAATTTTACACGTGCTGTATGACATTTCGAAGGTGTATATATAGCGACGAGAACGGGAAATAAATCTGTTGTTGAAAGTGAGCGCTGTGCATGTCAGACGTGCCTTTCTGTTGTCCTTGTTCAGCTTGCGCTACAACAAAATTAGCTATGCCATACCAACAAGCCCCTATAGCTATCCTCATTAACTAGCATATTAAGGCCAAACAACTGGATTTAAGAGCTATAGAGTAGGGAGGAGGATCCTGGAAAGACAAAACGGAAGTGTAATGCCTTATAGTATCATAAATTTTTTACGTTGACTCGCAGCTTGTTGCACACGTCAGTTGATGCAGTGTCCTGGTTATGGTTCAGGCATAGCACACATGGGCACAATGCACCAATTTTGTCCACACAAAAATGTTACATTTTGCTGAGCAATGCACGCCGAGGTTGTTTTAGTCAGCCTCTGGTACCAAAGCTTTCTCTGTGTTGAACGTGCCAGTATAAAAAAATGGTCAGGGAAATGCGGCTGTTTCAATGTTGTCAAATACAGATTCGTCTAATTGCCCATGTTGTTGACATTTCATGAAAAATTGATGCTTGATGAAAGGAAAGTCTCTCCTTTCACAAAAATTTTTTGGTAAAAGAACCTTACCAGCTAGGTTTTGTAGCTTGATATTCCCGAGTACAGATGTTACTGCATGTGGAGATGTAGCATGCCAGAAAAGTTATGTTAGGGCTAGCTGTACCAAGGTGGCACACATACTAGTGCCCTGAGACATCATGTGGGACCTGTTGCAACTGGGGGTCCGAAGATGTGGAATTCATTTTACTCATGGAGAAGTAAGGGAACATGAAGCCGGGCCCGATATTCAGGACGTTTGACAAACATGTTTATATTTACATATGTACAAGAAAGTTCAGAGTAATACAGAAAAAGTTTATGATGAATTTGTAGCAGCTGATCACTCCCGCCGTCTGTTGCTCTTTTTATGCCCTGCGTGGTCATTGTTCAGTCATTTCCCCCAATCTGGCCTCAGGAGACCGATGACATCAGGCCCCACCAATCCGGAGATCTGTTGCCCTTTTCCTCCAAAGAGAGCTTTGTCGGAAACGCACACACATCACTGGGCACAAACAGAGGAAGAGGGATCGTACAATGACTTTGCTTCTCCATTGTCTCTGCTTGTCCACTGCTCGGCTTGTCCATTGTCTCCGATCATAGACTGTCCCCAATCGTACACTGACTCCATCCCCGGCGTGGACATGATAATTTGTGCAGCTGACAAGTGATGGACCATATCACTGCACTGACCGCATCTCCGGCGTTTACATGCCAAATTTTGCAGCTGGCAGGTGATGGCTGTATCCTTGCTAATTGCCCAAACCTCTCCTGACCGAGGTACTCCCACACTGGTCATAAATCATCCGTTTTGAGAACCATTTTAACGAAGCTGTTGGCCCGTTCCCTACATTCGCATGAGCCGTGACCGGAGGGTGTCGCGGGGTGAACGGCCCATCACAACAGACCTCACTTAGGTCATCTGCATTAAAATATTATTGTAAACACAGCCTGGCACATTTAGTACTCCATCTCTCTGCACAAGAGAAGTTCAAGTACTTATTCTTATACTTTGTCTCAGTAGTTCTGTACAGCACTGGAAGCTACGGGCATCTCGAAACAATCAGGAGGGCCAACCTATCTAAAGTTATCCATCCCTTGCTTTGTTGCCACCGTAAGCAGCTGCATTAGTATTGCCTTGCAGTCTTCGCCCTGCTGCACGAAGGTACCAAGACAAGCTATAGTTTTGTGAATCCATCATATCATTGGCGTGAGATTATAGACTAGAAGCAATTTTCGGATTTAATTCTCTCTACTAACAAATTTATCCTTTTACATTGCACAAATGCAGACAGTGTATTTACAATAAATAGGGCTAGTTGATTTCTTGGCTTCTTTAAGTATGCTTCATCAAAAAGCACAACATGAAGAACAGTGACAGTCCTTTCGTACTGATGTTTCTGTCACTGTTCTTCGTGTTCTGGTTTCTCAATTCAGTGTGCCTCAAGAACAACCTGCTGTTATGTGACACCTTACGCGGTATTGTTTGATTTTTTAACTCTAAGCAAAGTGAGCGAAGGGCATGTCATAGTATTGTCTTCTTATGCCCAATGTCAAAATAAGTAATCAGACTTGCACCATTATAAATCGACTGAACTGTAATGTGCACGAGGCAACACTACACCCTCCTCTGCTGCAGCCTTCGTGCGTGACGGCGGCCCTAGCCACGGGGAACTGCTGCGTCTTTTGGAGCAGTGTGACCTGACCAACTCGCGCTGCTCAACACCTTGCATCAGTCCGTCGCCTTCGCTGCTCGGTGGCGCTGCCACACTGGCACGCCTGCGGGCTGCCAACCTTGTGCTGCTTGGACAGCAACAAGCACAACAGCATGCTCACGATGAATCGTCGTCTTCCGGACTTCCCGAGGACCGGAGGGTGACGCGGTGCTGACAGTGAACGGCACCGGCAGCCAGCAGACACACCGGTCACTTCTCACTGTGTTGGACGTGCTCCTTGTGGGTGTACAATGCACCCCTCCCTCGATGGATGCCCGGCGCACAGTCTTCCCTTTGACCGAATGTCTTGGCAGCTGGTGTTGTTGCTCGTCAGGGCTGCATGAGCATCATCGGACAGTGTGTTGCTTGTTACAAGTGCACTCATCACTTTTATTGTGCGCACTGTTTAACACAGATCTACCCAGTGGCATCCTGAGAACACTCTTATGTACCACATAGTGTCTAAAATGCAACTCCTCGATAGATAATAATGCACATGTGGCCTTTCCCGGTGTGGTTAGCTGTGAATGCCTGAGCAGGTGCCGTTGTGTGCTGATGACAGTGCCCTGGTGACACGCTGTCACTCCTTTCTTCCATTGCCTCTCGTATCCTGGTGACAAGTAATCGTTCGTGGTGGTCGTGGTGTGGCCTTGTAACTAGACATGCTACTTATGGGTGCAGTGCACACATGAACAGATCTTTTGAGGTTTGTGGTTGCAGGCAGCACATAAGAAATGGCCACCAAGAATGTCAGCCTACCCTAGTTTCTGCAAAGCCGTGTCGCTGTAATAATACTGCAGTCTCAGCCTTGCTTGCTGTACACAAAAGGTTCTGCACCACTTAGGTCCTAATAGTGAAGTGCCGACGTATTGAGGTACACAGGTGCATAATTAGCTTTGCCTGAATTGTATTGCAATGCGAATTGTTCTTTTGTGATTTCCGACACTGCTCAGCCATCACTCTCAACAGGCCATTTGCCCTTGTGCAGCTGGGGTGAAGTGCTATCCAAGGACAAGAGACGCCCCAATCCAGTGTCGCCGAATTTTATGATGTGTTCTGTACCTTGTTCATCGTCTGCCCACCGGCTGTTGCGTCATGACACGTTCGCATTCACTGGTGTTTGCTTGTTGACATAACTTGTGCAATAGTGTTCTTCGATGTCATGGAAGCTGTACCGATGCATTGCCTCTGCATTGAGAAATTTGAATAGCGTGTGCCCTCCCTCTTTCACTGCATCACGGACAGGCTCGCAAGTTTTTTATTGTGTGAGTTTCGTCTGCCTGAAGAACTGTTCCAAGTTTAATGATATAAGGCTTCTTGCATGGACTATTGCTGTCAACATGGCTCGGTTCTTTTTCAGTCTTGCTTTGTTGGTGTGTCTGTTTTGAGAAGAGTAGCTTGGCCTGGTTTAATAGGATCAGCCATGACAATAATTCGTGGACAATGTCATGGACTACAATTCCTATTTTGTTATAGCCCTAACATCTATGTAAAAGAAATGTGTTGTGCTAGCAGAGCTGCATTGTCGAGAATCCACCTAGGGCAGTGGAGGATGTGTTTCCTTTGTACATTGCTCTTGTTGTTTCTTGTGTCATCCATTACAAATGCATGAGAAAATCCAGGTGCTCAACCTCCACTGTTGAAAAAGTGATTTTAGTGTGACTGCAACAGTTAGCCTGCCAGTGTTCATGTCGAAAAAATGCACAACCTCGACCAGCTATTTGAAGCTTAGTCAAGCCTTAAATATGCAAGACTTTGTTATGCTCGCAGTACTACAACTGATGTGGCCAAAAAGCATGAGCAGAGTGGAAATGTTTGATGACCGCACTGGAGTTTGTTCCTTGTTTGTATAGTCGGAGCATGCCTCTGGTTGTAGTAGCCGGGCGAAATGATTACTGAAGTGACATTTCTTTGCCCCAATTTCGTATTTATTCACATAATTAAATAAATTTAGAGTGACAATTGCTGAGCAATAAATGCAATTGCTCAGGAATTGTCACTCTAAATGGAGGTGCTGAAGTGAGCCATAAATGTTTTAACAGAATTCGGGGTTCATAGCCAGTCCTTGGAAATGCTTAAATTTCATGACATTGCTTTAACTTTTTAAAATTTTGGTTTCTGCTAAGCTTACTAGGTTTCATATGACAACCTGGTAACAAAGTAGGTGCTATACAAAAGTCGAGCCAATCCAGTCCTGCTAGCAGCAGCTGTGCTGTGGTCGGTGGTGGTTCACTTGCTAAGCACTACTGGTGTGCCTCCTTCATTGGACATGCAGTTAAAAAGAAAGCTTGCTTTTTGTTGACAATACTTTGTTTTCAAGGTGTCACTCGTAAGGTTATTTTGAATCACATTTCTTCCAAACCTAGAGATACTTAAAATATCCTTGAACCTTCTTTTATTAAGGCTGCCATGAACCCTGTCCATCAAGCAAATCATGTGGGAAGGATGGACATGCACCTTTACACCTTTAAAAGTACTTGGCACTGATGAACATTGTGGATCATAAAAATGTTGCTCTGTGTGTTGTTAATCTTGCTTTATGCTTAAGCACAAGGCCTTCAGGTGCTTTACATGCATAGCATAGTGCTAAGTTTAACTTATTTTTATTGTAAAATATTAGTTATCTACTGCCAGTATTTTTGTCTCAAGTTAGGCGGTGAGCCCTTAAGAAATGTTGTGAAAGTGAAATATGTTAAGATGTGTTCAAATAAACGTGTTATAGATTTTTCAGTATTTCTTATTGCATCACTATAGCTTGCCGGCTGCACTGGCAGGCACCTAATGAAGACTGCGGGAAAGCTAGAAACTTAGTGTGCAAAAGATTCCATGCACAATGCAATGCTGCATTACACCAGTTTGTATGCCATTTGCTATGAAGGTTGTCCTCCCTCAAGTCAATATTACCTGCCAGGCAGGAGGAGGGATTGTTTTCTGCCGTGTCTTTGCCAGTAAGATTACATGCTATTTCTGATGCAGGAGTGGGACTTCTGCACCACTTGCGCAGGAGTACAATTGCGCATTTTGATACATTCGCCAACTCCTGCGCCAAACGAAAGAAATTGACAGAAATTACGCCGCGCTGCGCAATAATGACTTCGGCATTTGTGCTCCGGCAGTGGCAGTGAAGAGTGAGCAGATTCTTTCTCCGAAAAAGAGTGCAGCTGCTCACGTGCCGCATACCGTGCAACGGCGCCTACTGCGCAGTTTCTCGTTACTATAGTGTACTAGAGTAACCCCTACTAGGCGCGGGCAGTGCGCGTGCGTGTAGCAGAAAATCCAGAAAGTCTTTGAAGGCCGCGAAGCGGTGCTATGGAGCCTTTCACCTGGGACCCACCATGCCATCGCTGCGCTCGCACGTTGGCCATCTATTTGTGTTGTTCTGTGTTTTGTGCGCGCATTTGTTATTCCGTGCGCAGCTTTAGAGTGAAGCTCTTTGGCACCCGTTCCCGCGAAACTCTGTAACCGAGGTCACCATCCGCGCGCTGCTCTAGCTACGCACACTCCTGCTGCCATCTCTCGCGTGCGGCGCAAGTCTTGCTCTTCCTTTGACCTCCAAAGTCAGATCGCATGTTCTCGCCTATCCTCTCGCCCCCTTCCTCTGCGCAGCACCATTGCGGTGGCCCTCGCCGTTACCCAATGGCCGCTACCATCCACTTCGCCCTCGCCACCCCTTCTCACGCTGTCGCGGCACTGGCGTGGTGCTGGCAGCAGGCGCTCCTTGCTGCCTCGCACGTGATCCACGGCTCTCCGGTCTCCCGTCTCCCCGTCGTGTTACCATAGGTTGGCAGTGTGGGACAATACTCACTCACACTCAGTTACCATAATTTTTCCAGGCCCCACACTCACTCACGCTCACCTCCACTCACACTCACAAGTGCCAACTCACGCTCGCACTCAACTTCACTCACTCGCACTCGCGTCCATTCACGCTCACTGGCACTCACTCACCTTCGCTCACACTCACTCCAACTCGTGCTCACCTCCACTCACTTGAACTCGCACTCAAGTCCACTTACACTCCTTGGCACTCACTTGCACTCGCATTCACCTCCACTCACACACACTGGCACTCACTCAGACTCGCCTCCACTCACACTCACTGGCCCTCGCTGGGACTCGCTTCAGCTCACACTCACTCGCACTTACGGTACATTCACACCGGCGACTTGAGGAGGTCGCGCGACCAAGTTGGTCGCTTTGCCACCAGTCGCAAATGGTTGCAAACGGTCGCCTTTCTCGAAAAGCGTCCATTTTGGGCGAGTCGCTCTCTGCGCGATTTTTCAGTCGCGCGACCGTGGTCGCGAAACTGATAAACCAATCAGCGGCGCTCCTGAAGTGATCTTTTGTGTGTCTACATCCGGCCTCCTCCGGCGTCGCATTCAAATTCCGCGTAGATTCCGAGAGTTCTCGCTGAGAACGATAATCTCCGGGATTGCGACTTGCGGGTCGCGCTCAGCCGGGCTTGCCGGTGTGAACATCAGTCGCCTTCGGTCGCTTTTTGATTGCGAGTCGCAAATGGTCGCGCGACCTCCTCAAGTCGCCGGTGTGAATGTGCCCTTACGCTTTTTAAATGAGTGCGAGTGAATGTGAGTGAGTGCACTTATGAGTGAGTGTGCTGCCCTCTACCGCTCACAATTCGTGTATATTCAGACCGAACCTTCCAGTTTAGCACCTATTACATCTGGAGTGCGAGAAGGCAGTGTTTTGGGCCCAGTTTTATTTTTAATATACATAAACTATTCGTCTTCCCATTTACATGGTAACATCCGCCTCTTCAGTGAAGGTTGTTTTTCGTATCGCGAAATAATTGCAATGATGATCACCATGTACAAAATTCTACCTTTTCTTGGTCAGGAGTGGCAGATGACTCTAAATGCCAAAAGATAAGTACAGTAAAACGTCGTTAGTTCGAACCTCCGTTAATTAGGAATCCCCGATAATTTGAAGATTTTCTCCGCTCCCGTATTTTCCAGTGTAAATTTGACCCGATACTCAAACGAGTGGCCTAGGCCGACCCGGTTAATATGAAGATTCGGGGTACTATGCGGCAATTCCCGATCCCCATTTCACCGCAAACCCGACGAAACGATGGCCATTCGGAGCCGCGAGGCGACGCAACATAGCAATCGCGATTAGTGTTCCTGTATATGCATATACAGGGACACTAATCAAGATTATTTATTGTTACATTCCACGACAAGCATGCACAGAAACAAAGCACGATCTCTTTATTCTTCTTCCCCCCGTTCCCATGCCATCTGTCCTTTGTCATCACGGCCCATTAAACTCTCCCAGGCTTTGTTTCATCCATCCAATGTATATACAGGATAACGTTGGCATGGCTTCTATTTCCATCGCACCGTTTTCTGTCATGTAGCCGATGGTCTTGAGTACTCGTTGTTTTGTAGCCAATTTTACCACTTTAAACGGACCCACAAGTTTTGTGTTAGGACAGCCATATCCCTTCCGCACCAGAACCATATCACCTAATGCAATTGCGGGAATAGTTGTGTTATGACGTTTGTCAAATGCTCTCTTCATCAATTCCCTGTGCTTCCTTTGCTGTTCTGAACTCTTCGTTTCCTGCAAGTTAAGCTTCTCTGTTATGCCAAGTATATCGTCCGCAGGCAAATAGGCAGGCTCCTTCAAGGGGGCGTATTGAGGGCTGCATCCGAGAGTGCTCGTATGAGATCTATTGTGGTGCGACACAGCTGCTTGTAGGCAACACTTCCACACTCCTGGGAATCCTGCGTACATACTTATATGTTGTTTTATATCTTGGATAGCTCGCTGTGCTAGTCCATTAGCTGATGGGTGGTATGGTGCTGTGAGCTTCAGGGTAAAGTTTGTCTTTTGCCCACCTTGCAAATGCCTGACTCTTGAATGCAGGGCCATTATCATGTACGACACATTGCAATCCTTTAAACATGTCCCTATTCAAGAGAGATACGACAGCATCAGCATTTTCTTTTCCTGGCTTGGCAGCTAGCATCCTTGAGCATTCATCAATGTACACTAAGAAGGAGTGCGTTTTCTTCACTCCTTCGCTTTTTTTCTTCAGTTCAGCGTAATCAACATGTACGGATTGAAATGGCACATTTGAATTAGGTGGAAAAATCATGCTGTCTGTCTTCTGCTTATATTTTGCTTTGTTCCGTTGACATTGTTGACAAGAGCTAATGTAATCGCTAATATATTTCTTCATACCAGGCCATGTGAATCTTCTCATTTTGTATTATGTTCGCCAGAAGCCGTCATGCCCTCCTGACATTGCACTGTCGTGATAGAGGTTGAGAACTTTTGTTTTCAGTGTATCCGGTGCGTGAAACTTTCCATCGAAGTACATCAGCTGTTCTATGCCTTCCCACATTTTCAATGAGTTCACACTTTCCTCGTTCCCACAGTTACTAACAATGGGAAGTCGAGAAAGTTCATCAGCATCTGAAAAATCTTGTCTGCTCCTGTGTGCCACCTCAAAATCAAACTGTTGAATTTCACTGATCCAGCGAGCAATCCTCCCTTTCGGTTGACTACCATTCAGCAAATGAATAAGTGCCTGATGGTCAGTGAGCAGTTCGAATTTCGTGCCTTCTAGGTACTATCGAAAGGGACTATTTGCTAGTACAACAGCCAATGCCTCCTTTTCAGTTGTGCTGTAGTTTTGTTCAGATTTTGTGAAAGTATAAGACTAATATCCAACCACTTGTCTTCCTCTTTTGCTGCCACTTGTGCTTCGTTGGTACAGTACACCACTTGCTTCGTAGTTCGATGCATTCGTTCTAAGTTCAAATGGAACAGTGAAGTCCGGTGTTGTGAGGACCAGGTCTGATGATATGGCTAATGCCAAATCTTTGCACGCCTTCTCACATTCTCAGTCCAAATGGAATCTGTATTTTTATGGAGTAGGTTGTTCAACGATTTAGCTGGTGCTGCAAAATTCCTTATGTAATTTCCAAAAAGTCCTGCAAGGCGAAGAAAACTCTGACTGCATGTACATGTACATTGTCTGGCTTCTTCATCTGTCGTACACATTCCATGGACTCCTCTTTCATGCTTTTTTTGACTCCGTCCAAAGTGCGACCGAGAAATGTAATTTTGTGTTTAAAAATTCACTTTTCTTAAAATTCACTTTAAGTTTGGCTTCACTTAATGCCATCACATGAGATGTCAAGTGTTTGGCATGTAATGTTTTATCCATGGAGTAGACTATGGTGTCGTCTACATACACATTACAGAATAATTAGAGAAATGGCTTGAGAACACTATTCAATATTTTTAGGAACCATGCTGCACTCTTTTTCCATCCAAAAGGCAAACGACTATATTCGTACACATCAAATGGAGTGACAAAGGCTGTATACATTTTCCTCTTCGAGCGGAATCTGCCAAAATCCTTTGCAAAGGTCTATATGGGAGAATATTTTGCAGCCTCTGGTTTCTTCAATTATCTCACCGATCTTTGGCATTGGAACAGGAAAAATGTCCATTTGGCTATTCAAGATCCGGTAATCAGTACACATTTGCAGAGATCCATCATCTTTCGGAGCCAGAGTAATAGGTGAGGCGAATGTCGACACCGATGGCCGTATTATTCCAGCATCTTGACATATTCTGGATGTCATTTTTCAACCAAAGTTTCTTTTCACATGGCATACTGTAAGGCTTTTTTCTGACCGGCGTAACATCGCTCAGCTTAAAGGGAACAGTGGATTGTTGCCTAGATGGATAAGTTCAGGGAATTTTTCACGAATGTTTTTCACACTTAACAAGGCGGTCCGTGACGTTCAACGACTCGTACCTCTTTTGCGCCACAGTTACTTCATTCCAGTAAAGGTTTAACTTAAGTTTCTTCATATTTGGTCTCGAAAGTAAGAATTTATTGTCACATCTCTTCAGGACAAGGGCATCAATACTAGTCCTCCGGCCTTGATAAGAGACATTAGCTTTCGCCCATTCATCATATATTTGTCTCGTCCCAGCAAAGCTCTGTACCTGCACCGGTCTTACTCTAATTATTTCGTCACTTTTAACAAGAGCCTCATTTATTTAATATCGTCTCCATTAATATTCAGTTTAATGCAGACAAGGCTAAGGGCTGTTAGAAAAACAGTTTAAATTATTGTCATCAGGTGGGACTGGACACCCTCTTTTATTAGTTTTTGGTTGCGCTTCCTCTGAATGAGAGGCTACTGGATCAGCGTCACTGCTGTTAGTGGAGATTAAGTTAACGACTCGATTTCTGCCATGAAGATTTTCGAGATTGCGAGACCTCCATGGTGCCCTTTCGAAAGTTAGATCTGTTCGACGCGCATTTCGTGGTGTAAAATCAGTGCAGATGTGAAACATCCCAACAGTTCTTCGATAGTTTTAGGCGACTTGCACCTTCCTCTGAAGTTCCTTGGGTAAGCCAGGAACAATCAGTGGCACTACTGCGAACTCCGGTAGTTCTGCGTTCGCCATCTGAAGAAGACGTCTTTTTTCGTAAAAATATTCTGGGGCCTTTCCTGAAGGATATTTATAAAAAATAGCTCGGGCCCAACTTTCAACCGGGTTTTCGTCAAAAGCTGCCGAAAAGCTCGTTCTCCACTGCTTCCATGTATCCGTCATATGGCCAGCGTAATGGATGTCATACCACTTTTTGGCACGTCCGCTGAGAAACTGACGCATGTTCCTGATGCGATTGCAGGGTTCCTCCCAGGAGTTCTTCTCACACGCTTGTTCGTAGAACTGGATCCAAGTCTTGGGGCTTGAGCTCTCCATCAAAAAACGTCGGGCTTCACCATCTGCTTGTTTTGTCGTTGTTGGGCTTGGATGACAGTCAGAAAATTTTCCGTGAGTTGCTGCTGGGCGTGTTGGTGCTGCAGGCGAAGCATTTCCAGCAGGCACGAGTCCGTGGAAGAATCGGTCTTGCTCAGTGCAGTTCTAGCTGTCAGCTGCACCAGCAGCGTCATGATGTGTTCTTGAAATTCAGAGTGCTTCATTCTTCACTTCACTGAAGCTTGAGCATCAATCTCCTGCAATGTTTTCCCAGCCTATTGGGCGACGTACTCGTGAAGCTTAGGAGTCGTGATGTTCTCGGGCAAATCATAAAAAAAATTATGGGGTTTTACGTGCCAAAACCACTTTCTGATTATGAGGCACGCTGTAGGTGGAGGACTCCGGAAATTTTGACCACCTGGGGTTCTTTAACGTGCACCTAAATCTAAGTACACGGGTGTTTTCGCATTTCGCCCCCATCGAAATACGACCGCCGTGGCCGGGATTCGATCCCGCGACCTCGTGCTTAGCAACCTAACACCATAGCCACTGAGCAACCACGGCGGGTGGACAAATCATACTTGACGTGTTCATCCACTTCACACGTTGAAAAATGCGACTGATGTTGCTTGCCCCTGGCTATACTCAGCGTTATCCACATAATAGAGGCTTCTATCCTATCGTAGACTGCGCCAATGTTACATTCCACGACAAGCATGCACAGAACCAAAGCACAATCTCTTTATTCTTCTTCTTCCCCCCCGTTCCCACCAGATATGCGCTTTGTCATCACGGCCCACCACATTTATAGACTAAGGGCCCGACCCGTAGTACTGCTAGCAAAAAAAAAAAAAAAAACAGTCCACGTTACGCCCCGCGCACCGCCGAAATGTACGCCTGCAGAGAAGACGTGCTTCACTGCAACGCATCCCGAATACCGCTTTTTATCACGTGCTCTCGTCCTCCACTCCGCCGTTGACTCCGCACGCTCCTCGCAGTCGCAGCGGTCGCAGCGTCAGCGCGTTTTTCGTGCCACTGCCACTGGCTGCCGTTCGCACGTCTGCGGCGACGCGTGTGCGCGCAACGCCGGTCTGCGCCGTTTCTTTGTGTGCGGAGGTTAGAGGTGTTGCAGCTAGCGTGGTGATTTTTTTTTTCTGAACTGCGCAGAAGTGCCAGTGAGCGAAGATGCCAAGCAGAAATGCTGCTTGATCCAAGAAGCGGGTAAGAACACGTGTTCCAAGGCCGAGTTGGCTGAAAGGCACAGCGTGCCCCCTCTCGACGTTGTTCACAGTATTGAAGAACAAGTCGAAGGTACTGGAGGGCCTACAGCGAGACATATTCTTGGAAGCGGTCGCGAATACGGGCTCCCACGTGCCAAGATGTGGAATCGTCTTTACTTCGCTGACTGCAGAAAGCAAACGCAGCCCGCCAAAGGAACGATACTGCGGGAGAAGGCCAATGACTTGGCTCTCTACAACTTGGGAACGAAGAGTTCGTGTGTAGCAATGGATGGTTCAGCCGTTTCAGAAGGCACACTGACCGTCGTAGCCGTCTGTGGCGAGAGCGGCAGCGCAAACGAGAGCGTCGTCGACGGAAACACACGCTGGCTCCGTTGCTTAGCGAGTACGGTGCAGACGATGTGTACAACCTTGACGTGGCAGCCCTTTTTATACAAGATGCTGCCCACAAAAACGTTCGCAGCGAAGGACACCGTGGTCAAGGGTCGAAAGCGGGGCAAGGAAAGAATTGCCGTTCTGTTCGGTGGCGAACATGTGCGGTGAACAATCTGCCGCTACTCGTAGTTGGAAAGAGTGGGAAGCCTCGCTGCTTTAAAAATGCACAGCCGCCGCCAAGGGATGAGCTTATCTACTGGCACAACAAGGAAGCCTGGGTCACAGGCACAATATTTGAAGATTACGTTCGGCAGCTTGACCCCAAGTTCGCGGCCACAGGCAGGAATGTACTCTTCGCTGGTGATAATTGCGCGGCGCACGGTGACATCCCACACCTGAAAGCTATCTGGATGGTATTTCTTCCTCAGTACACCACGTCGATCCCGCAGCCAATGGACCAATTTAAGGCGTCATTCACCAGACGAAGATTTACCGCCACCACCTGCTCAAGCGCATGCTCCTTTGCTACGACAACGGCAAGGAGTACTCCGTCGACCTCCTCGGGGCCAAATGTCTTATTACGTATGCATGGAAGCAAATGGAACCCACTTTGATCATGCGGTGTTTTGAACACGCTGGCTTCTCGAAGGAAAGCACCGTCGAAGCTGATGCTGACTATTCATGTGCACTTGATGAAGAAGGAGCCGAGTATTGCGGCCGCATCAATGCACTCTGCGCAGAGATAGCGAATCCGGTGCAGTAGGCTTCGCCGAGTATATATAATAATAATCATAATAATGATAATAATGCCTTTATTTTCGATCCCAAGGATGTGGGAGGCAGAGAGAAAAAGCTAGGTTTCCAGCTTGACGGGCTCTCGCCTCCCCGATACAAATGCATCATGTTAAAAAAAAAAAGGCAAACAGCACAAGCATATGAGCACAGACAAGAAGGAACATCATAATGCACAAACAAATGAAAATTTTGACACAAATGTACAATTCCAAAACACAAAGCGATGTGCACAATATTGCCACATGGCGTGGCACAGCAAGGGGACTGAAGAGGAAGAGAACGAGGTTCGTCTCGGCATCGCGCGTCAACGGTTAGGTTTCGTGAAGTAGAAACGCCTGGATCCCCATTCAGCGTGTATACTTCAGCGGGGTATACGCGACAATTTGGTGGAGCTTGCTGGGTACGCTCAACTTATGCAGGAGGCCCCACTGGGCAGCAAGAACCTCGCAGAATTGGAGTTGACTCCAGTTCACGGCACAAGCCGGCGAATACGAGGCCTCGCCCCAGAATTTGGAAACCTCCAGGATAAAGTGATGACTGCGACCACTGCGACTTCTACGGCAAAGATGACACCGACTTACCTAACGCTGCTGAACCCCCAAGTGCCGACGGCTTTTCATGGCGACATATTTGTAGACGTGGAAGACTGGCTGGCGGAGTTGAGCGCGTGGCTGCGTTTAACGAGTGGGACAACAACGCCAAACTCAGGAACGTCTACTTCAGCCCCCAGGATGGTGCTCGCACGTGGTTTATGAACCGCGAAAGTTGCCTGTCATCCTGGCCCGAGTTCCAGCGCAAGCTACTGGAGACATACTCCAGCCCCGATCGCCGAGAAAAAGCGGAACGGTCTCTTCAGTCACGCGTTCAAAAGCCTAACGAGAGCGTTACGATGTACGTGGAGGACATGACGCGTCTCTTTCAGCGTGCCGATCCGAGCATGTCGGAAGAAAAGAAGGTGCGTCATCTGATGAGAGGCGTAAAGGAGCAGCTCTTTGGCGGTCTTGTTCGGAATACGCCCAAGACTGTCGCGGAGTTCCTCACCGAAGCCACCGCAATGGAGAAGACGCTTCAGCAACGGTCCAACATGTACAACCGACAAGTAAATTCCGTCTGCACTCCGGATACGCCGGTAGGCTCCTGGTGCGACGTCGCCTTGCTTTGCGAGCTGATTCGCTCAGTGGTTCGCGACGAGCTGCAGAAACACCACGGTAGGTCGCCACCGCCAGTCAGCTCCCTCGCCAGCGTCGTACGCAACGAAGTACAGCAGGCACTGCAGGCATCTCTTTGCAGCAAGTGAAGCGCCACCCCTGCCAAGTGAGTCCCGGTGGAAGGCTTACGCAGAAACATTACTGAGCCCCGCCCAAGCTTTCGCACCTACTTATGTTGCGTCGCCAGTAGCGTTGCAATCGGCGCAAGCCGCTCCGACAACTCCGCTACCGTACTTCGACGACCGCCGAACGCCCGCGAGGAAATCAGAGGTTTGGCGAGCACCCGACCGACGACCGCTGTGCTATACCACTGCGGCGAAGCTGGTCATGTGTATCGGGAGTGCCCCTATCGACGACTCGGCCTGCGGGGTTTTTCCATCGATTCGCCTCGACCTAGGTTTGGCCAGAGGCCACCCGACATCGCAGAATTCATCGAGCAGCAGCGCGGTCCGGGCACTTCGCAGCCGCAGTCACGCTCACCCTCACCGCGGCGATATTTCCCTGCTCGCGATTACCACCTCGAGGACGATGCAAGGGAGATCACCAAGTCCACGCCGGGAAAACTGACGTCAGCGACCTTCCGAGGCGAGGCCGCTGATACTCGACGCGTTCAAGACCTCGTATCGTGCCGACCGCAGAACAACGAAAACACGACGACGCCAGAACCAGTATCCGCCAACAAGATTTCACTGGACATACCTGTGTTGATCGACGGCAGAAAAATGAGTGCACTTGTAGATACCGGCGCCGATTACTCCATTCATAGTGGCAAACTGGCGAGGGTTCTGAAAAAAGTTACGTTGCCTTAGAACGGGGCACCAGTTCGCACGGCAGGTGGCCACGTCGTCACACCACTTGGCTTATGCACGGCGAGAGTAGAAATTCGTAGTGCTGCTTTTCTCGCCACTTGTCTGATTCTACGTGAGTGTTCCCGCGATTTAATTCTTGGGATGGACTTTCTCCGGGAATATGGCGACATTATTGACCTCCGCGAGCGCTGCATCACTTTGTCGACGCAACGAGCAACAACACAGAGCGACGCCGTTGGACACAGATCCGCACTTCGCGTTTCGGACGACAGCATCACGATACGGCCGCGTGCAAGTGTTTTGGTTACGGTCAAGTCCGACGAGGTGCAAGACGGTGAAGCCATTGTAGAAGGCAACATTTGTATGTTGCTGACCCAAGGTATTTGTGTAGCGCGAAGCCTTGTGGAACTTCGTGATAGCCAGACAGCGCTCCTCGTTACCAACTTTACCTTTCAGCATCGGCAAACTTTTCGTGGCACTGCCATCGCCTACGCGGAACCATCAATGGACATCGTCGAGTGCTTTGCTTCTGAAGTGCACACAGACGACAATTCGCTCAGAGACATGGATGTAGACTCCGAGCTTACGGACGACCAAAAGAGCGCACTGCAGGAACTTCTGAACGAATTCCGCGCGTGCTTCGCTCGGTCTACTAAGGTGGGCCAAACGCCGATCACGAAGCTCCGAATAACGACATCCGCCGACGCACGTCCCATCAAACAACAGCCTTATCGTGTCTCGCCGAAAGAACGTGAGGCAATTCAAGCCCAAGTCAAGGAGATGCTAGATGATGGTGTCATTCAGCCTTCGCACAGTCCGTGGTCTTCCCCGGTCGTTCTAGTCAAGAAAAAAAGACGGAACGCTTCGTTTCTGTGCTGATTATCGACGCCCCAACGATGTCACCAAGAAGGACGTGTACCCACTACCACGTATCGATGACTCTTTAGACAGATTGCGGCGAGCTGAGTATTTTTCGTCTCTCGATCTAAAAAGCGGTTACTGGCAAATTGAGGTAGATGAACGAGACAGCGAAAAAAATGCTTTCGTCCCTCCAGATGCCTTTACGAATTCAGGGTACTTCCTTTCGGACTCTGTTCGGCACCAGCAACTTTCCAGCGAATGATGGACACCGTTCTCGCTGGTCTGAAGGGGCAAACCTGCCTCGTCTACCTCGACGACGTGGTTGTTTTTTCGGCGACATTTGACGACCCCCTGAAACGACTGCGGCAAGTTCTCGAAGCCATCCGATCGGCTAACCTCACCCTTAAGCCTCAGAAGGGTCATTTCGGCTACAAAGAGCTTATGTTTCTGGGACATGTGGTCAGCGCGGAAGGCATTAGCCCGGATCCCGCGAAAACTGCCGCTGTAGCCACGTTTCCAACACTGACCGACAAGAAAGGTGTCCGACGCTTCCTGGGCCTTTGCGCATACTACCGGCGTTTCATCGAAAATTTTTCGAAGATGGCGGAGCCGCTGACTCGACTCACGAGGGACGATGTATCGTTCGTCTGGGCCTCAGAGCAAGAGACGTACTGCTTTCACTGAGCTTCGACAGCGTCTGGTGTCAGCACCAGTTCTGGCCCACTTTGACGAGGAGGCGGACACGGAAGTTGATACAGACGCCAGTAACACTGGTCTTGGTGCGGTGCTTGTACAACGACAGGAAGGTATTGAAAGTGATCGCCTACGCAAGTCGCACACTACCATGTGCAGAGACCAACTACACCATCACGGAGATAGAGTGCCTTGCCGTTGTATGGGCGCTGGCCAAATTTCCACCTTTCTTCTACAGCCACACATTCAAAGTTGTAACCGATCATCACTCGTTATGCTGGCGTGCGAATCTGCGGGACCCTTCTGGACAACTGGCACGGTGGAGTCTACGTTTGCAGGAGTACGACGTGACCATCGTGTACAAGTCGGGCTGCATACACGAAGATGCCGACACACTCTCGCGCGCCCCTATCGACACTACCGACCAAGACAGTGAGGACGACGGCGCTTTCCTTGGGGCCATAAGCGTTACTGATTTATCCACACGACAGCGCACAGACGACAATTGCAGCCTATATTCGAACATCTGGAAGGATGAAACCCATCAATACCCAGGCATGTTGCTCGACAATTGTCATCTTTTTTGTTAACGACATGGCGTCTTGTATAAGATGAACTTGTATAAGAAGAACTGCCACTAACAAGACCTACCTTTTGGTCATTCCAGCAGACCTCCGTGCTGAAGTTTTGTTCGCCTGTCATGACGAGCCTCCGTCTGGCCATTTGGGTTTCACGTGAACGCTTGATAGAGTGCGCATATCCTACTACTGGCTGAAACTTGCCGAGTGTGTTAAGCGATACGTCCAAGCCTGCCGTGAATGCCAGCGCCGAAGGTCGCCAGCTGTGCATGAAGCCTGCGGGATTGCTGAATCCGACTGACCCACCTGGCAAACCTTTCGACTAGGTCGGCATGGATCTTCTGGGCCCGTTTCCACTGTCGTCTTCTGACAACAGGTGGATAATCGTCGCCACAGACTATTTAACGCGGTATGCTGAGACAAAGGCGCTGCCTCGAGGCACAGCTTCCGAGGTTGCCCAGTTTTTCATACAGAGCATCGTCCTACGGCATGGTGCCCCATCACACGTCATCACAGACCGAGGTAAAGCCTTTACAGCACAGCTCATTGAAAACGTTTTCAAACTCACCTGCATGACCCATCGAAGGACAACTGCCTATAATCCGCAGACAAGTGGCTTGAACGAACGACTAAACAGAACGATGACTGACATACTGTCTATGTACGTAGACGTACAGCACAAGACGTGGGACGAGATACTCCCTTACGTAACGTTTGCCTATAACACTGCTACGCAAGAAAACACGCTCCACGCCGTTTTACCTCGTTTACGGCTGTGAAGTGCAGACCACGGTGGAAGAATAAACTTTTTTCTTCCACCGTGGTGCAGACTATGTTAAAAGCAAGGCTGCTGTGCGACAACATCGATCATCTTGACCTCGCCCAAGATGCCGAACTTTTCATGCAACGCGCGGAAGAAGCTCGTCAGCTTGCCTGAGTGCACATAAAGAAACAACAGAGCATCGATGCGCAACGTTACAATCTCCGCCATCGACAAGTCGAGTTCCAACCTGGCGATCAAGTTTTGGTCTGGACTCCCGTGCGCCGAAAAGGACTATCCGAGAAGCTTTTGAGTCGCTACTTCGGACCTTACAAAGTGTTGCAGCGAATTAGCGACGCGAATTACGAAGTCCTTCCTGACGGAAGCCAGCCTCCCCGACGTCGACAACCGCAATCTGAGATTGTGCATGTTGTGCGGTTGAAACCGTACCATAGCCTCTAAAATTCGACGTTTCCAGCCGCTTAGGTTAGTTTTCGTTGTGGCTCGTCCCTCAGTGCCTATGTGTTCGTCCTAGGCCATCTCGACGCTCTCACGTCAAGCCTATGTATGTTTTCATTCTTTTATTATTATTTGTTTGAAGAGGGGGTGGTGCCACATGGTGTCGCACAGCAAGGGGACTGAAGAGGAAGAGAACGAGGTTCGTCTCGGCATCGCGCGTCAACGGTTAGGTTTCGTGAAGTACAAACGCCTGGATCCCCATTCAGCGTGTATACTTCAGCAGGGTATACGCGACAATATCATATGTCGTACATTTCAAACAAAAAGTGCCACACTTTCGCGTATAACTGAAACAAAATGTCGCAAATCTTTTGGTCGAGTGCATTGGAGATATAAATCGTAATTTTGGTCTTAGTGCTGGAGCAGCGAGATAATGCAAAAATCATGTGTCGAACGGCATCAACGCGGCCAATAGTTATGCTGATAGAGTTCCCAAACAGTAACCTTGGCGGTGTGCGTGCGTAGAAGCGCACAAAATGAATTCTCCCGTACAAGGAGAGAACGAAAACAAAGTTATAAGCATGGGTAATTTCGCAAAAGGTTGATGCATGATGCATGTTGATGCAGGAGTAACAAAAAAAATTGCTCGCGCAGTCAACTGAAGTGCATAGGTTGTCAGAGTTGGCAGTCGTAGCTGTAGGAAGGACCTTGGGTCTTCGTTGGGACTTAGGAGAGCAGGATTTATTTTCATTATTTACATCTTAGACAAGACACACATCGACAGTCTAGCGTGACTCCCATATGGAGCCCGCAAGACTAACATACAGCAAACAGCTTACGAACACACAGCTCACGAGTACATTTCTAGCATGACAACAAGCACGACGACGAGCACTCACTAGCAGCCGATAATCGCTGCTTATAAGCACTTGGTCCCCCCCCCCCTTGATTCCAAGCGGACGGACACGTTCGTCCTGTCATCGTTCGACGTCACCGAAGTTGACCCGCCCTTTTCGAGGTGGGGGAGGGCTCACATACACACAAAAATTGTTACAGCGCGAACACATGCAACCACAAAGTATGAAGGACGGGACACAAGCGCTGACTGTCAACTAAATTTTATTGACGGAAGACGGATACTTTATATAAGGGGAGAGGCAGAAGTGAAGGGGGAAGGGAGTGATACAATCGGGGGAAAAGACATTGCGCATCGATGAACGAACGTGCCAACAGTCAACGGAATCAGGCGCAGAAAAACAAGAAAACGAGAAAAAACTTGAAAAAAACTACAAAAAGGCGAGGGATACTAACATACAATCAAATCAGTAAGCAGTGGCTTCCAAAAATTGAAGCTCTGCAGCAAAAAGCGATGCAGAAGGAGTGCTTACGCACTTGCTGCCATATTTGTGTATGTGGAACGCTTGGAAACTGACGCGCGCCGTCGCGTCGGCACTCTTGCCGAGAATCTTCGTCTCTCCGAAACGAGCCTCGCGTCCTGTGCATTCAATTACGTGCGCGACCAAATGTGCGTACTTGTCCTTTAAGTTGCTTAAATTTCGGGCATGTTTCCCCAACCGTTCATTAATGCAGCGGCCGGTTTGGCCGACATAAGCCTTTCCACACTTCAAGGGAATGGCGTAGACCACTCCTGTGGAACACTTGATGAACGGCTTCCCATGTTTTAGCTGACAACCTCTTTCTTTAGAGTTGCAGGTGCGTGGGCATAACTGTGCCAGCTTGTTGGGTGCCGAAAAAACAACGGAAACCCCATGCCTGTTGGCTACCTTCTTGAGGCTGTGCGAAGTCTTGTGCAGGTACGGCACAACCAAAGGCTTGTCGGTCTTCCGACGGTGATCTTTTCCTCGTGTTCCCAGTTTTAGCTTCTGAAGGAGGGTCTTAGACACCGCAATCAAGACCGAATGGGGGAACCCCGCCGCCACAAGTCGGCTGGCCTGATTCTCAAAACTTTTCTGCATCAGGTGCGGGGACGACTTCTGAAGAGACGAAGAGACGAAATATGGCAGCAAGTGCGTAAGCACCCCTTCTGTGTCGCTTTTTGCGGCAGAGCTTCATTTTTTGGAAGCGACTGCTTACTGATTTCATTGTATGTTAGTTAACCTCGCCTTTTGCTAGTGTTTTTTTTCTAGTTTTTTTAATTTTCTTGTTTTTTTGTGCGCCCCATTCCGTTGACTGCTGGCACGTTCGTTCATCGATGCGCCTTGTCATTTTTCCCGATTGTATCACTGCCTTCCCCCTTCACTTCTGCCTCTCCCCTTATATAAGGTACCCGTCTTCCGTCAATAAAATTTAGTTGACAGTCAGCGCTTGTATCCCGTCCTTCATACTTTGCGGTTGCAGGTGTTTGCGTTGTAACAATTTTTGTGTCAGGTATGCAACAACTCGCCCAGAAAGAAGTTTTAATGAATTACCTTTCTTGTTCAGCGGGCCCTTCCTTCTGTGTTCTTGCCTCTTCTCGCATCACTGACCTTTTACTGACCCACATCGTGAACGCTACATGCCGGGCAAGACGCTACGCCTTCTGTATCCGCAAGGGCCTCGTCCCAGATGAAGTAAGTGCTCTCTTTGGCGCTGTAAAACCGTCGTGGGGACACGTTAAAGGACTGTGCAGATTATTGCGGTCAGAACTGTGGCGGCAAGTTCGTCTTTTTCAAGATTGGCTTCGATTGCTTTGCAACGTTGACCACCCCGGATGGCTCGCCGCAAGAAAGCTAGCGTCGCTGATGAAAACAGCTGCTCAACTCACGGAGTACCATTCGAGGTGCCTTCTGAACCTACACTCTAAGCCAAAAAGGACTAAAACGGGTATGGCTGTTAGTCTCTTGGGGGACTAAATGACCTGCCACAGATTTTGAACCAATTTTGGACTAACTGCGGGAGCAAATGCAGCGGCCTAACTGGGGGAGCAACTACTGCAGACTAAAAGTGAGGGCAACTTTTAGACCCTCCCAGTTAGTCCCTAGAGGATCAACGGTTAGTCTGTTAAAGTTAGTCTACAGGAGTAACTGCAGGAGCAACTTTTAGTCCCTCCCAGTTAGTCCCTAGAGGACCAACAGTTAGTCTGTTAAGGTTAGTCCATAGGGAGTAACTGCAGGAGCAACTTTTAGTCCCTCCCAGTTAGTCCCTAGAGGACCAACAGTTAGTCTGTTAAGGTTAGTCCACAGGGAGTAACTGCAGGAGCAACTTTTAGACCTTCCCAGTTAGTCCCTAGAGGACCAACGGTTAGTTTGTTCAGGTTAGTCCACAGGGAGTAACGGCAGGAGCAACTTTTAAGCCAGGGAGGACCAATGGTTGGGCTGGTTAATGACATATAGATACAGAAGATTAAAAAAAATGACTGAAAATATGCAGCAGTTCAAACAAAATAAAACAACTCCAAAGTATACAGCAGATGAAACGTGTCATAGCCAGAGTAAAATCATCAAAATGAATTTAAGTCAGGAGCAGTCACAGTCAAATATAAGTTAGAAGCACTCTACAACCCCCGAATGCAGAGAACTAACTTGGCTCGAACTTGACTTCTGGCAGTCTCAAGACAGCTTCGCCGCGCGTCGTAAATCATGCTTGATCTTGCGGACGACTTGGGAACGACTTGGCTGCGTCGAAGTCCGCTCAAGTTTGAAGTCTGCTCCCGGGCTAGCTTGAAACTGACTTCGTGTATTATTCCAACATGGCAGCCTCCCGAACGGACGTCGCGCGGAGGTTAGCTGCTTTCGAGTTTGCTTGCTACGCCATGGATACAGCATTTTCAGAGGCGCAGCCCTTGCCGAAAATTCCGCGACCCACCCTACGTGAACGAGGGAATTCGATGGAGCTGTACGACGACGAACAATTCCTCGGTCGCTACAGATTCACGAAGAACACCGTGCGACTTCTCGCTATGTTGCCTATCCGGGTAAGCGGGGACAACAGAGGACCGACTGTGTGCCTCCCATGCTGCAGTTGCTGATGGCTGTGATGTTTTACGGCGCTGGCACGTTTCAAACAGTCAGCGGAGGTCCGGTCCGCATTCCTCAGTCAACAGTGTGCCGCGCAGTAGGAAAGGTGACTCTGCTCATCGCGAAGCACCCGCGCCCCATGCTGGTGCGCTTCCCGCAGTCGCGGAAAGATTGAATGCGAGCGTATTTTCTCATCTCCTGTGACTACACATAACAAAAAGTAGCCCAAATAAGTCAGTCATGCAGAACATGTGCGCTTACCAGTTTTGTGGCGCTTTCCCTTTTCTTCCGCAGCTTCCTCTTTCCGCTTTTGCTTCAGGTTGGTCCAGCATTTTTTCAGTTGCAGGTGATCGCGCCGCGTAATCCCGTGGTTGGCATTCAAATGTTTTGCTATTTATTTCCATGTCTGATTCTTCTTGGTCAACGACGCGACGTAAGTTTTCTTGCATTCCACAATATGCTTGTATACAGCCGTTCAGGAGTGTCGTCGGCAGGCTCCTTTCGTCTTCTTTAAAACGTGCTGCCGTCTTGCGTTGCGGTGCATTCTCTTGGGAGGAGACCGTACGTGAGTGTGACATTTCAGCGTCAAAGCCTGTTGACAGAACAGCAATTTCGTACCAAATGCGGCGCGCGGCCGTCGCGCGAGCCCCACAACTTGTTTTCCTAACAGACGACACTTTCCTAGCAGACGACACGCACTGCCAATTTGCGATGTCTATGACGGTGCCGCACTCTCTCTCTCGGTGTTCTCGACAAACCCTCCATGCGAAGCAGGCAAATCGTTTGCACGTGTCATTTTATTTATTTATTTTGTTTTTTATCGGGTGTTGTCACCCATATGGGTCCGGGCAGGGGACTCAACGGCGTTCGGTACTCTTCGTTCGCAGCACATGTTGCAGTTTTTTTCTTGTTTGTGACTCCGGCCTAGTGCGTTCGAATAGGTTAGCTTTTTCTTCAAAGGGTCACGTAGCCTGAGCAGAACACGGGCCATCGCCTTTCTTCTGGAATGCCTATAGGCGAAGAGGGACGCGCGAGCTCCCTCAGAAACCGACCGTATGCCTCGTCTCGGCCTCTTGTATCCGGTTGCCGGCCCAGACGGCGCATGAACGCCTTGCGGCAATCGAGAACAAAAGCCGAGAAAGAAATGACAGACGAACAGACGGGGGCACGATCGGCAGACGCTGCCTCGGGACATCGAGACGACGGAAGAGTGCGCGCGCGCGCGCCCGCCGAGGCCGAGACCCCGACGAGCCGAAGTAGCCATCGGCCGGCGGCGGACAAAGGGGGCCGCCGCCGGCAGAGAGGAACACGTACGCACCTTCAGACGCCCCGATGTGGTCTCCCCGGGACCCGACTTGCGCGCGCTTACCCGGAGTGCACGCAAGCAGGGCCCGAATCCCGCCAAAATGTTAGCCAATGGCGAAAGCCTGTTGACCTTCGTGTGGGCGGGATGACAGCAGAGCGACAGTGTTTTATGACCCGCTGCCACCCCGTCCAGGCAGAGAGGAGAGGGACACGGAGCCCCCCTCTCTAAAGAGACTAAAGTCAGAGGACTAAATTGTGCCGTTGATCCCCACCGTCGACCGTTACCTTGCAAGGACGAACATTTAGTCCCACAAATTTGCGCACGACACTTTGCCTCTGCACACGGCACGCACGGTGGATTAACCGTTGATCCAAAGGTCCAACGGCTGCCGTTAGTCCCCTTTTATCCGTTTTCGGCTTAGAGTGTACTGCTGTCTTGTTTAGGTAACAGGAACATAACACAGGGGAGTAAAAAAAAGAAGTGTAACCGTCTGTGAAGTGTAACTTGGAAATGTTTCCCTGCCTGAGAACGTAACACGTCTCCTGCAGAAGGGCCCAAAATGTGGATTGGAGCCTGGTGTCTCAGCCCATGAGCTGATTGCAACGAACAGGAAATTGGCCATGAAAGCAAAAAAATGAAGAGGACCGGGACCGCTGCCTTCTTGAGGGTGTAGACTGTCTGCGAAAGTGCTCACCAAACGTTCTTGACGCGCAGAATCATAGAAATGTGTTAAATGGTGTGGTTTCTTTGTTTAAAAGAAATAACCTTATGCTTGTTCAAGCAGACAAGGAGACAGGGTTTGTTGTTCCACCATAGGGAATGCACAATGAAAAAGCGCAAGTGGCCATCGATAAGAATTTTGAGCCTATGAAGAAGAGTGCCGTTAGGGTCAAGACCAAGTTTATTAACTTCTGTAGGGAATTAAATCTTGACAAACTTGCGAGGGATATTGCTAATAGCAGAGGTAGTAGCATAAACGCATTTTTTACAGCCAAGACCCACAAACCAGATATTGCATTCCGGACTATCGTCAGTGAAGAAGGTTCGTGGCAAATAAACGTTAGTCGGTTTCTGCAAAAGCATCTCAAAACGCTTGCTTTGGATGATCCGTTCCTAACAAAGAAATCTACGGATGTCGCGCTGTTTCTTGAGAGCACAGACAACATTGACTTTGGTTTTTCCGTAGATGTACAAGACTTATTTTATTCTGTGCCTCAAGATCAGCTTTTGTTGGTTGTTAGAGAATGCGTAGAAGCAAACGGCGAAGTGTCATTCCGGAATTCAACAGGCTTGCCAGTAGATAATTTTATATCGTTATTGCAGTTTTACTTGAAATCTACTTTTATTGTTTATGACAACCTGCCTTTTTTGCAGCGCAACGGTATCTGCATTGGGTCCTGCGTGGCTCCAATTCTTTGCGATATTTTTTTAGCAAAAGTAGATAGACTTTTAGATAGGCATTTTTTGGGGAGTTAGTTTTAAAGGTTTTTAGGTACGTAGATGACTTTTTAGTGCTCCTAAAAAAAGCAGACGGCCTTCACCTACCTCTCTACAGTAGGTGAAGTTTTAAACGCATTTGACAAGCATGCACTTGGGCTAAATTTTACCCACGAACTACCTGACGCAGATGTCTTACAGTTTTTAGACCTGAGACTAACCTTTCATGAAAAGCACGTTTGCTGGGGCTACTTCCCTCGCGCAAAAAGGACTTGCTACCATATGATTCAGCGCATTCCGAAACTGTAAAAAGAGCTATAGCGTCGCACTGTTTGGAATCGTCTCTTCAGAAGTCGTCCCCGCACCTGATGCAGAAAAGTTTTGAGAATCAGGCCAGCCGACTTGTGGCGGCGGGGTTCCCCCATTCGGTCTTGATTGCGGTGTCTGAGACCCTCCTTCAGAAGCTAAAACTGGGAACACGAGGAAAAGATCACCGTCGGAAGACCGACAAGCCTTTGGTTGCGCCGTACCTGCACAAGACTTCGCACAGTCTCAAGAAGGTAGCCAACAGGCATGGGGTTTCCGTTGTTTTTTCGGCACCCAACAAGCTGGCGCAGTTATGCCCACGCACCTGCAACTCTAAAGAAAAAGGTTGTCAGCTAAAACATGGGAAGCCGTTCATCAAATGTTCCACAGGAGTGGTCTACGCCATGCCCTTGAAGTGTGGAAAGGCTTATGTCGGCCAAACCGGCCGCTGCATTAATGAACGCTTGGGGGAACATGCCCGAAATTTAAGCAACTTAAAGGACAAGTACGCACATTTGGTCGCGCACGTAATTGAATGCACAGGACGCGAGGCTCGTTTGGGAGAGACGAAGATTCTCGGCGAGAGTTCCGACGCGACGGCGCGCGTCAGTTTCCAAGCGTTCCATATGAGACTAGGTTATTTCAATTTGTTTTAAACGTTCTCATCTATTGCACTTTTTATGGCGAAGCAATACCAGCACCTACACACATGCACATACATACTACACACATACATACACAATATGGCAGCAAGTGCACTTGCTGCCATATTGTGTATGTATGTGTGTAGTATGTATGTGCATGTGTGTAGGTGCTGGTATTGCTTCGCCATAAAAAGTGCAATAGATGAGAACGTTTAAAACAAATTGAAATAACCCAGTCTCACGTACAGCAGCTTAACTTCAGATATTTTGAAGATTCACAGCGGTTAACGCTCACGCGTTTCAAAGACTTTGCAAAGAAATGGAGACGAGTATAGTTACACAGCAAGCAATAATTTCAGCGGCAACTGAGCGCGCGCGAGTGGGTCACCCTACCGCAACTTCCCGGTTTCTCCTGATGAGTTCAGTAACGTCGATGCATCACGCTTACGTGGTGAAGCTCCCGAGTACTGAAACACCTTGTGAATAGGTTATCAAAATCACTGATAAATCTAAAGAGATGGCGAGGCGGGTACAGCAACCCCCTCTTGTCCCGTAGCCGGACGTGTGTAATCTCAGCTGACTAACATATTCTTTCTGGGTTAGTATAGAATATCGCGACAGTGTTCACACTGTGTTTTCAGAACGAACTTCCTATAGTCACATAGCCGCAAATGTAAAAAAAATTAGCCTTTCATCACTTTTTTGAGACACGCGTTCGGCGTGATCCGGTTCTGCACCGGACTGGTTGCCTTCTTCTATCAGCCTTTCGATCAAGTCGCATTTTCTAGCTTTGCACCACCTGCAACATCTTGAAATCGTCATTGACTCTGAATTGATGCAATGATGCAACGCCTAGCAACGCAGTGGAGGCGCGTAACTACGGAATGAGCGAAGAGAAGAGAGAAAGTATAGAAACATCGGGAGCGGTGATGCAATGTGGACACGACATTATGCCGTATGATAGCTTAATATGAGAAGCGAGAAAGGTTAGGTCACTGGAAGTTATGATGTAATGCGGAGACGACATTACGAAGATTACGCCGTATGACTAAAAAGGTGCAGGGGTTTTACGTGTTATACGTCAATGAGATGAGAGAAAGGAGCGAGGTGTGATGCGAAGACATCCGGTCAACCCGCCAGAAGCATTGAATCTCACATCTGCGCCATCTGCATTTGTCCGGCCCCTCCTCCTTTTAGGAAATTTTCCATTTAAACACAAATTTATTTTTTCTAGAATAATATGAATATATATATAACTATCAGTGACGCAGCCGTTTACGCATTATGTGAACGTTTAACAGTTACAACAACCTTGTTATATGTCCCTTGAGGCCTCTCATAAATCATCAACATGTAACTTGTCTCATGCTATCATATGCAAATGGCCCTCCAGTGGGATAAGCGTTTTTTTTTCGCCTAACGTAGGATTGTTACGTAAACTATAGCAAGCATTTTTGTGCACGACGATGTTATGTCTGTTTGCATTAAATTACCATTCTTGGTGCCTGCAAATATTTCTATTAATTTTAAATATCAGTACTGCTATTGCCTTCAATGGCAATAAAACGAGAAAAGTTTACGTCCATATATGATAACTTGTCGCTTTTGATTATGTAATTACAGCTACATATTCATTGATCAGCAAGTACATTTGCTATGTACGAACCGGCGAGCATGCAGAATAAATTGCTAAATTTACTTTCATGTTAAGAAGGACCCGCCGTGGTTGCTTAGTGGCTATGGTGTTGGCTTGCTAAACACGAGGTCGCGGGATCGAATCCCGGCCGCGGCGGCCGAATTTCGATGGGGGCGAAATGCGAAAACACCCGGGTACATAGATTTAGGTGCACGTTAAACAACCTCACGTGGTAGAAATTTCCGGAGTCCCCCACTACGGCGTGCCTCATAACCAAAAAGTGGCTTCGGCACGTAAAGCCCATAATTTAATGTTAAGGAAGCCGCAGAGCGCGGGAGGCGGTCTTGTAAAGCAAATCCAGTGCATGAAGTAAAAGAACGTGAATGAAAGGCGCAAAGCGTTAGCATGAGCAAGCCGTTTATATTTGCTTCGTTCTAGTGGTTATGCGTGTCATCTCGTGCTCATTCTATTTTGCAGCACGTTTACGTTCGTCATGCCACACTTTACTGAATACCTCCGCTCACAATGAAGTGCGCGCTGAATGTGCGCCAGAAACAGCCCCGTAAGTGCGGACCATTGCGGTGACAAACCTGCAAGCATAGACGGAAATATTGTAACATAGATTGAAGACGCAGCATTACAAAATAGGCGCTTCTGTTTAATGGCGGGCCAAGAGATGAACGTGCAGCTCACGCGCTTCGGCGTCTCGTGGCGCCGACCTTTGCGCGCGCCGTCACGCGGCGCGGGACTGTCAATCCCCCCCCCCCCCCCCCCCCCAATGCGAAAAGCGACCGGCTCGGTCTCGTGAAAAAGTTTTTTCGGCGACAAGAAATGAAGCTCCTCAGGTGCATCTCGGCGTTCACGTACGCGCATAGTAGGGTTTCATGCGTACTACATGAACAACTTCAGCGCGAGGACGACGACGGGGCGAACCGGGGTCAGAACTGCAGGGGTCGACTTCGTGGGTAACGTCACTGAGGCGGCGTGTAACCTTGTAGGGACCAAAATACCGGCGGAGCAACTTTTCCGAGAGTCCACGGCGACGGATGGGCGTCCAGACTCGCACGAAGGCGCAGGTATTGTAATGGACGTCGCTTCGACCCTGGTTGTACCGAAGGGTGTCGGCATGCTGTTGGCTCCGGATACGATGCCGAGCAAGTTGGCGGGCTTCTTTGACTTTTTGTACGAATTCTTACGCGTGTACGCTGGGCGGGCTATTATCAACCATGGCGTCAACTGTTGACGTGACGTGGCGCCCGTATACAAGCTCGAACGGCGTACAATGTGCAGTCTCCTGCACAGCAGTGTTATACGCGAAGGTCACATAGGGTAAAATCTCGTCCCACGTGTTGTGCTCTGCGTCGATATACATGGAGAGTATATCGGCCAGCATTCTGTTCAGACGTTCCGTTAATCCATTGGTTTGAGGGTGATACGCAGTGCTCTTGCGGTGAGAGCAATGCGTCAGCTGGAGAACGTCCTGCATAAGTTCGGCTGTAGATGCTGTACCGCGGTCGGTGATGAGAACAGACGGTGCACCATGTCGTAGGACGATGTGGCGTACAAAGAACTTGGCCACTTCATACGAGTTTGCTAGCGGAATAGCTTCAGTTACGGCGTACCGGGTTAAGTAGTCGGTAGCAACGACTGTCCATTTGTTGCGCGAAGAGGTCATTTGGAATGGCCCAAGTATATCAATTCCTATTTGTTGGAACGGTGCTTGAGGAGGGACCACAGGGTGGAGATAGCCAGCTGGTTTAACTGGTGGTTTCTTGCGGCGCTGACAGTCGCGGCAGGTCTTGACGTACCGTTTCACAGAAGAAAAAAGCCGGGGCCAGTAATACTTCTGGCGTATCCTTGCTAATGTTTTAGCGAATCCCAGGTGTCCCGCACATGGCTCATCATGGCAGGCTTGCAAAATGTCTTGGCGCAGCGCCGACGGCACGACAAGGAGGTACGTATTGGGACCGCTTGCGCAGTTTTTCCTGTAAAGGACGTTGTTGTGCAAAGGGTACAATGATAAGCCGCGCACGAGCGACTGAGGTAAGACACCTTCAGTTCCTTGAAGGTGCTCGATCAGCGGCAGCAGCTCAGGGTCAGCGCACTGGTGCTCAGCCATCTTTATGGCGTCGATAACGCCGACAAATTGCAAGTCATGGCCAGAGTCCGAGGACGTCGTAGGCAACGGAGGAAGGAAACTAATGCTATCTTCGGCTGGTCGTTTCTGAGCACTCTGGAGCGCTCTGGCGAGCGGCGTTGTCTTCGGCTGGTTGAAAGAGGGTGCACGTCCTGCGTTCGGCTGGTTCTTCTCGATTGCTCTCCTCTATCTTGGAGCGCTCTGAGGCGCTCCGAGCCCTGTCGTCGGAGCAGTCACCGAGATTGAAACGTCATCGCAGCGCCGCGTCGCTGCTGTTGGCGACGGCCCACCGTAACCTTGGCAACCTAGGCCACTGCACGTTGGCGTTTCGGCGAACGTTCGTACCGCCAGCACGTCCGCCGGTTTTTCCGGCAGCGCCGGGAGCTTTGGATAGGCGAAACATCGGACGTTGGCAGTAGTCACGTGGTTTCGCATCGGCAATTTCCTCCTCCGAGAGCGAGTCGCACGTTCGGCTCGCGCACTAGTCATCTACCTTTGAGCTCGGGAAACGACCGATCTACCCGACTCTGCTTCGGGGCATACAGGCGACCAGTCGAATAAGGAGAGGCCCTGACGTCACTCTTTGTGAAGCAAAAGTGAAGCCGGAAGTTGGCGTTGCTCATGGCGATGCTGCGCCTTTTGTGCCACCCTCCTCTCTTGTTTACATCTTCGCGAAACCACGCCGCGCTGCGCGTGGTTTCGGGCACGGAGCGCGCTCGCTCGCTCCGCAGCAATACTAAACAATCGCGATGTCTCATTGCGTTGCCGAACCCATGTTGGGCCGTGAGGTCGAATCGGCTGCTTTTACCGACTATTATGAAAATAAACATGCCTTCAATATAAGGCCAACCAACTGAACTCTTCTCATTAACCGCAGGTACCGGCCGCTACCCAGCTCTTGCGTGTTACTTAAAAAAAGGTCCCCTTTATCGCTGCCTTCTACTTGCTTTTCTCTGCTTGGGCTTCCTGGGGCTCTCATACGGTCTTGCGAGCTAGACGTCTGGCGATGCGAAAAAAGATGTACGCATTCTTACTGCACCGCAACAACGCACTGGAGACACGTACTACACACCAACCCATTTGCGATCCATTTGGAGTTTATGAGCACAAACACATTCTCGCTTGAGGAATCGTCGTGTTTTATTGAACAAACTTTGGGTGGCCGCGCATCACTTCGACAGCGCGCCGGCGAGGAGGCAGAATGTCATTTCTGACTCCGCGTTTAGGTTCATTGACTGCGGCTTGAGGTGCCTGTGAAACGTCACGGAACCAAAGTTTTGCGATAGCCGGCGCACAATGCAGAACGGTGCGCGCGTGGAACCGGCCCACCTGCGACCATGGAACAGCCGTTTGCTGTGTCCGCAGGTACGCTCTGTGGAGCCTTCCTCACTCTTGCGGCGCATCCGCTGACCTGCCCTGAGCTTCGCGCGCGCACAGATAAGGTACGCCTGCGGTAGGGAGGATTATTTCCTTACTAAGTCAAAGCAGCCGCTTCTTTCCCATCTTCCCGGATGAAGAGTCGACTGGCCGGCGCACGGTGCCGAACAATACGCGCGTGGACCCGGCCTACGTGGGAGCATGGAATAGCTAACCGTTCGACGTGTTCGCGGGTGTACGTTCTCTGGAGCCTTGCGTATTCTTGGAGCGCATCTGCTAACCTTCACTTCCCTGCGCTTCTCGCACGCACAGAGAGAGAGGTTCTCGTTGGTGGAAGGAAAAATTGGGGTAAAGTGCAGTGCAGTAACTGTCTCTCAGATGAGAACACCTCAACCGCACTGCACAAGAGGGAGAGGGAATTGAAAGAAGGGTGAAATAGACGCGGCGGCGGCTGCCCAGACCGCGCGTGGGCAAGTTGTTTACATTCTCTTATGAGGCGCGATGACGCGCCTAGTCGTGGCGAAGCAGAGCCTCCTGCGCGGCGAGAGCCGCGTCGCACATCTGTCGGACGTTGCTGTCGATGGCTGGGCACTGGTCCAGCACGGCACGGAGTGCAGCCGCGAGAGCGGCTATGAGCGCGTACCTGGGGTCGCTGCTTGGTGGGGTTTGTGGGCCGCGTGACGGCTCAGGAGCGGCCGTCTGGGTGTTGCGGCCACGCAGGGCGTCACTGTAAGATCGCCCCTGCGGGGTGCGAGCAGGCGTCGAAGGAGTAGCTAAATGCGACTCGTGCGATGTGGCGCCGGCCAGCTCAAGCGCTTTCTTCCTCGAAAGGGGCCGCTCGGACGAAGACAACAACACGGCCGCCTACCTCTCGCGCTGCCACTCTGGACAGCTCGGCTCTGTCGAAGGGTGTCGGCCACCGCAATTGACGCAGCGTGCCTTCTCCGCGGGGCAGTCTCCTGTAGGATGCGACTCACCGCAGCGGAGGCAGCGGGCGTCGCGGAAACAGGTGGCGCCGGCGTGGCCGAAAACGCCGCAGCGGTCGCACTGTAGTGGTCGAGGAAGACGGGCACGGACGGCGCGCAGCTGCTTGAATAGCCGCACGCTTGGAGGCACGACACTCCCGACGAAAGTGACGGTGACGCTGGCGCCACTCCTCGAGCATGACAGCACCGCGACGGGCGCTTCCAGGTTTTCGCGCACTGTGCGGGCGTCGAAAGAAGGGTCAACCCCATGGATGACACCCACACAGGAGTTGTCGTGTAGTGCCTTGGGGCGCACCGCCACGCCGCCGAGGTCGCACACTTCGAGGAGGGGAGCCAAGCCGGCACCGGGCATCACGTCGGCAGCCACTACATTCCGGCGGAAGTTCACGCGAACGCGTCTCACGCCTGGCACAGAGGAGAGCTGGGCAGCGATACCGTCCCGTGAGAGTGCGAGGAGAGTCGCTTTGCGCCCGGTGGGACGGTAGAGGACCGTGACGTCGGTGTCGCGGGTGACGCCGTCGTCAACGGGTGGGGTGTGCGGCTCGAAGTCGACGACCCGTCGGTGACGGCGTCTCCTTCTTGCGGCTTGTTTTGGCTGCACCGCTGCCGGCTGGCAGGCTTGGGCAGCCTCGGCGGCCGCGAGCAGCAGCGGAGAGTTTCGCTGTATGAGCTCCCCGGATCCCTCAGCAGCTGGGGCAGGGGTGGGCGCTCTCGGCCGGCTCTCGTTGTATGTGGGGCCGTCAGCTGGTTTGTCGTCGTCGACGGGAGCAGCCACCGCCGCCGAGCGTGAGCCCTTCTCCGCCGCAGGGGGAGTGGTCTCGGTGTTGGTGAATGGCGGCGACGAGCAGGCCGCCGGCGACGACAGTGATGGGGAGACCGGCCGGACAGGACTTGCCTCGGGCGAGGTGGTCGCGTCCGTGCAGGAGGACGCAGTGTCGGAGCCAATCGTGCTTGCGGTTGGCAAGAAGAAGGTGCCGGTACTGTCGTCGGTGTCGCCGGTCGACGAGCAGCTGGCACTGCCGTCAGTGGAGGCAGCCGAAGTGGGGGCCTCCGCGGTGGTGTCAGTTGAAGCGGACGGCGCGGCGTGGTGGTCGCTGGCGGTAGTTTTCGACGCATCAAATGGAAATGCGCGGAAGGGAGTATCCAGCGCAGATGGGGCGCGCGTGGATGGTGTCGCGCTCACGCGAGGAGGCGCGCATGACGGCGCGGAGCTCGTCGAGTCCGCCGAGAGGAAGGAGATTCTTGGTTGGGGAAGGAAGAATGGGGTTTAAGTGCAGCACAGTAACTGTCTCTCAGCAGAGGACACCTTAACCGCGCTGCACAAGGGGAATAGGGAAGGAAAGAGGAAGAGAAAAGAGCACCGAAGCAGCAGCAACACGCCAAGGAAGTAGGGAGGTGTTAGAGGCGGTCGGCGAGGCCGACGGCCTCGGCGAAAGTCAGGAGAGCGCGTAATAGCGTCCTATGTCGCGAGGGGCAGCCCGAGGGGTGCAGGACAGCGTTCACAGTGTCGCACGTCAGTCCGTGCCCACGGTAAACACGGGCGAGAGAAGCGCGCGCAATCGAAAAGTTGGGGCACTCACATATCAAATGCTGCAGTGTCTCGATCGCGGCGCAATCGCCGCAAAGGGGAGAGGGGGCTCCGCGCAGCTAAAGCCCCTGAAACTTCGTAAAGTAGTGCCACTCTCCTCCTCCGCCTTCACTCCTCCTCGTTTCTCCTCTCTTTCACGCTCCCTCCTCGACCATGGCACCGCCTACTTGCTCGAGCGCATCAGACGACCTTTCGCAGAGTGAATGCACGCATAACAAGGTAGTGCTCTTTAGGCGTTCACGTTGGCTTTCCAGCTCCGCGTAACTTCGTGTACAGCATAGAATCTTTAGTCGGATGCTTATACAAATTCGGTAACGGCAGCTTTTGTTTCATTTTTGATAACTATTTCTTAAAAAAAGTATCTGAAGGAGTGTTAACGCTGTGCGTTGACGACTGCGAATGTATCGCGTGCCCTACAGTTAGGTACGCAACATTTGTCAAGGGCGTGTCGCAAGATATTGTTGCGAATGGTTGTAAATAACACGTTTACCATCGAATGACAACCTCTTGGCTTCCAGCAAGCCCTCAGCCTAAAGAATCCGCGCCGCCCTTACCATGTGAATTCGCGGCGCGTATCAGCTATGACGTACAAAGGCTGCCGGAGATCACTGCTCTGGAGGCTCGAAAGTGTATTACAAGTACAGTGCCGCCAACGTGCGTGCTTGCCAATCTAAGCGCGCGCAAAGCCTCAGAGGTGGGCGCTGGTGCTATTATGTTTCTCGTGTCTCAACGCCGACAGAAATACCGCGGCCGATCATCGAGTCGGGACTGTGCGTACACAAGAAAATAAAATGAGTTTTTAGCATTCGTGCGCGAAGCGGGAGCGCGATAACAATGCTTGACCCATTCTCAAACAAGACTACTGTGGCCTTCAGTAATTTTTTGAGGTTAATGACTTATCACGAATAACACTTCATCGTGCGTTGGTTCGTCCGTTTACTAAGTGACGTACTTGTCGCGAACCGAGTTGCACTGAGGTGCATGCATTGAGGACGGTTGAACTCCCTTCGAAGTAACATTTGCGAGATATGACTTTATTAGTGAAGTCATGATCGCGCAAAGAATCCCCCCGCCATGACGCCGCCGAAATTGCGGCAAGTGAAATGGTTTTATCCATAGGTTAAAATGATATGAAACGGCATTCGAGTTGCAAGTTAACAGTTTATTTTCACATAGATGCATTACAGATTTGCCTTTGCAGTCACAAGTCCGTGTGCACCATTTATTGTCTCATTGCGTAAATAAACGCACCAGCCTAAGAGTCCTACAGCAAGCGCGTCTCAATAAGGCATAGTGACTGTAGAAACTAATAGTAGAATAGACGAGCAAGCGAACGACTATATGAGCGCGCGAACTAACGAGCGAGCAAACGACTAAACGAGCGTGCGAACGAACGAGCAAACAACTAAGCACGAACGACGACTAAATCAGCCAGGGAACGGGCGGGCGACCGCACGTTTTCTTTACGAGTGCTGCACCGCCGCATCTTCAGCTTCGCACACTTTAAAGCTCACGCGAATTAGCACATACGTCTCAATTACCTATGATGCGGTCGCTCGACGACGAACGCACCGCGTAACACTGTTTCGGGAAAGCACGCACGCTTTTCATCGGTGCCTCTGTATCGCAAATCCACCGGGCGACCGCCAACGAGGAACACGAACAAATGTGGCAAACAAAGCTAGTCTGTCTAAAGAAGGCTAGTAAGTAACCACAAAAGGCAGAGTTGCTCTCCTGAGGCGCTTTCATGATCGAGACTGAAATTTTATCAAAAGGACTGCGCTGAATCTTACAAATTTCGTAATCACGTTATCGCACGCAACCTCGCGTGCCCGCGAACTCAAGCCGGTTGGCGTTCAAAACGATCAAGCGCACCAAATATGACTAACACGACCACGTAGTGCGCATATAAGCAAAGCAGACGTTGCGTAAAAATCATGTTAAAGCGTGCGTACAAATGACAACATGCACAGTGAACTGTGCAATATCTACTACGTTATTGCCCGCAGCACAATACGCAAGCCTGGCACATACAATACTCTGAGAGAGTCACAACTTACATCACATAGTCGCGCGGAGGAAGTTGGTCGGAAGTTCTCCCTCCCGATTCGGTGAAGCCATGTCTTTCTTCTTAACCCGTTGCGCTTACCGGACGGTATCGCGAAAATATTCTTGCCTTTGCTAAAACTATATTGGCATCCAAACGCGCAGCAGGTCATGGTAACAGAAAATGACGTGAAGCGACGTCACAGTTGCCACAAAACATCCTTCAAGGCGCTCACAAGATCAAAACAACACAGAATAGGAACGGAAAGAATGCTGCCGACAAGCGCCGCTTCTCGAGCAAAGATGGTACTGAAGCGCGACTGTAAACAAACAAAGCCGGCGCAAGGGGCCACGTGATGCCATTAGGCCAATAGCGACGCGGTGTCGGCTTCGGCCAGAGCGCTGGAGGAGGAGGCGGCATTCTTCAAAGCGTGGCACTACTTTACGAAGTTTAAGGGGCTTTACGCGCAGCCGATGCCGCCGCTCGGCGGGCCACACAGAAACGGTCCGGAGGGCGAGAAGGGCGAGAAGAGTGCGCGTAGCGTACGAGCTTTCAGCCCGCGCTTCCAGCAAGGCAGGAGGCGATCTGCCGGAGCGTGACTGCTGGCCACGTGGGGGGAGCTGCAGGGCTCGTCTGGACGCCGGGCCATCGGTGCAGTCAGGAGTTTGCTTCGTCTGCCTCTTCCTCTGCTGTTTCTTCGGAGGGTCACCCATCAGATGGGGCCTCCGTCTGTCGTGCGAGCCCTGAGAAGGGCTGCGCAAGCGCGGTCGAAAGCGGAGACGCACGCGCGCGATTAGTGGCGGGCGAGCCGTAGTCGTCGGAGCGAGGGGCGATGCGACCGCTCGCTTCGAGTGTCCGGGAGCGTCTCGCACGCACAGATGAGATAAGCTTGTGGTAGGGAGGATTCGTTCCTTAATAAGTCAAAGCAGCCGTTCCGGTTGAAGAGTCGACTGGCCATGACTGCTTTTTCTGCGTTTCTTTCCCAGCGAACGATGCGCGAAAGGCACCGTTTTTTCAGTTTTCGTTCCGCGCACGAGTTGTGCGGACGCTTGCCTAGGTATCCGCTCATCCAATGCCTAGTTGTTGTGTGCCAGGATGCAAGTCGCGCACGCCGACAAGTGGACCGCCCATATCTTTTCACGTGTAAGTAAATTTCCTTATGTGGTTGGTGTTTTATCGGAGGAAAAAGTAGAACTTATGATACACGCATTCACATAGCGATAATAATTCTATAGTTATAGTATAACAGTAAAATATTTTATTCGCACAGTATAAGTTATCATCTAATACATATGCGCGTGATTCTTCATTATCAGGTTTCCCGGTGACACCGTTCGTCGGAAAAAGTGGATAGAGGCAATTTGGCCATCCTCCAGAGTTGATCGAGAGCCTAAGAAGCAAGCCCGCATTTGTTCAACTCACTTTCGGGATGAACATATAGATCGCACGTCGCTAAGTAGAGTCCGTCTGCGGAAACATGCAGTGCCGACGCTCTTGGTGAGAACTGATGCTTCTTATGTGGCATGGCTCTTGCAATACATACACAAATGCATATAGGGGGGGGGGGGGGGGGCTTTCTTTAAAGTGGTAAACAATGCTGATACCTGTATGCGACCAGAATTTTAGTAGAGGATAAATTTCAGAAAGCAAATTTACACACAATCAACGGACTTACCGAAACAAATAGATAAATTTTCAGCAGTATACAGTACTCACTATACAAGTTTTCCAACTTTAATACGAGTTAAAACTCTATATGTTTCTCATAAATTTTAATTATGCATATCGTACCTGCTTCTCTGGTTATTCGCGGCACCCAGTACATGAGTTGGAGTGATGGAAAAAATTAGCTGCATGCATTTTAATCTTTCTACTGAAAGCACAATTTCAGAAGTAATCTTGGCAAACCATGCCAAATAATTTTGTGAGAGCAAACAAAGGATGTGTTAGCAGTCCCAAAGTGGCCAAGCACATATTCAGTTACTGCTATTTGACATCCCTTCCTTATCATGTGTAATATTAATAATATGAAGTTTGCAACCTCCCAGCTGCCTCATCCAGTTTACCAAGGTGACAGTGCATCTGATGCAACAAGCCATGTTGCACACTCGCACTCTGCATCCTCTCAACTCACGCAAGGATGTGATGAAGGCTTGATGGTGCTTGCACAGGTGAACATTTCAATTCGCTTATAATAGTCTGCAGTTGCTATTGAACAAAAAATTGTATCAGGCCATTTGGCACATATCAGTTTCAAGTAAGACTACACAACGCATAATAGGGATGAATGCGGCTATCGCACGCTCATCCCTGTAGATTCCACGTCTCGCTTAGTCCACGTCATGCCGCACAGTTTTACTTGAAGCGGTTGTTTACTCATTGATGTCTTGCCCTCAGGTTGCCGCAAGTTTTGATGAACGCACAGCTCAGGCCAGCCTACCTACCCCTGGTTTGTCTGGCTTAGGTGCTGGTCTCTACAGTCAAACTACGTTTGAACATGTGCACATTATTTCCTTCTGTGTTGCACTTTTCCTACACCTTTGTAGTACTTCAAGTAGGCAGTTTAGGCCATACAGCTGATTACAATAAGCACTCTTGTTTTCAGCCTGCCATGGATTTGGAATATGAAACTGCAGTCCAGACCAGCCTGTCTGAGCCCGGTCCATCTGGCCTAAGTACCAGTCTTCCTATTGAGCCACAACTTGCGCAGGTGAGCATCTATTCTATGTGCAATTCACCCAACACTTTTATTGTGTTATAAGCATACAGTGGTTGCAATTGAAGTTTGAACGGAAATGGCTGACATGTGCTCTTGCTACCAGGCTGCAATGGATACTGGAGACAACAGTCAAGTACAGGAGAGCCTCTATGTCACCGACCCATCCAGTCTAGCTGCTGTTCTTCAATTGGAGGTGACACCAGTGCAGGTAAACACGTCTTTTCTGTAAAAAAAGGCTATGCTAACATAGTTAGCACTTTCCATTTAGTTCTGTGCTTGCATTATTGTGATGTTAAGGGGTGCATGAACTAGCCTAGCTTAAGGTATTCTAGTCGCAAGACACTGGTTTAGTGGCTGTGAAGTTCTGTCCTCCTCCCGTTTGATCACAATGAATACAAAAATGAAAGTAGCAGAAATATGTAACAGGTTTGTGGGCCCAACTAATTTTTGATAAAGCTATTACCTAATAAAACCTATATGATTGCTATTACTCTCGAGAAACTGATTCAAGCTAGCAAGGGCATACATGCAAGCTTACAGATCTGCTTTGAAAACATGGCTGATTAGTACTGACTGTTTGGTACTCATGTTTGGAGGGCGTTAGCCTGTTACATGCAGTCACACACTCGTGATAGTGTGGTATGGACTAATATGGAGCACCTACAATATACACCTCATGATTTACTGACACTTCCCTTTTTTCATAGGATAAACTTAGCATGCAGCTTTCATATTGGTTGCAGTATGCTTCTACAGGTTAGCAACAGTAAAAAATTCTGTAGTGTAATGTTGTTTTTAAGAAACTTCAGTCCACCATCTCATGATCAATCATGTTGCTACCTTGAGGTGCATTGCTCATGTAACAACTAGTGCTGTGCATTCATTGTAACAGGGTCAGTAGTGTTATCAGTCATCATCTCACGTGTTAGTCAAATCGCATTAAGGGTACAGTAGTGTCTGCCATAATTGGCTATGCAAGTCCGAGTAAATATAAGTACTTGTGCTCATTGCAAATCATTCAACCATTAATTAATGAGGTGCTATCAACTGCTTCTGCAGAAACTGCAAAGGTCATCGAATGTGGAAGCTGCTCTAACAACGCCAAAAAAAGGAAGCTGGCAAAGGTAAGGGAGATCTACGGATGGAAACTATCTTACCAAAGCAATGTATGTGCATCCAAGTAAATGAATGTGGGCAGTTCTAGTAACCGGGCGTCCTTATTTTGACATTATCATTTTTTTAAAATCACCTGTGGCGAAACAGCAAAATTATACTCATCGATCTGGATGGCTTGGAAGAGGTGACAATTAATCACATAAGACATTAAAAACCATAATTGAATAATTAACAAAATTCCACTAATAACCTTTCGAGCTAATAAGTTTAGCCTACATATTGCAATATACAAACTGAAGCCGGTGATTTCACAAGGCACATCCACTTGGAATGAATTTTTAAACTTGCACACCTTTTGAAATAAGCACCGTCAAACTTGCGATGAAAATGCACTGTTCGTCTGCTTACTTTTCTTCACAATGTCTCTTTACACACTGAGGCACAAAAAAACTGCTGGAACACCCAAGCAGTTCGTCATGAAACTTGAGAATGCATATCCCAAAACTGGCGTCTTCATAATTCACTTGGAGCAGATGACTTCCGAAGGGATCGGCTACAAGTGATAAATTGCAACGTGTGCTGCACAGTAATTAGATAAAAACTTAATTAGTTAAATATTAATTTTAATTCCTTGTACAATTATAGTCTGTCTGTGAGTAATCTAGCCCAAGATGAAGAACTGTGCTCCGTGTCATGGGCGATATAAAAAAATTATGTTCATAAAAAATAAGCATTTATTGAGTTCAGTGTAATGCAACAACAGCAGACAGGGATATGTATGTAAGGGCATAATTTGATTCCAGACAATGCATACTGACTACACATGCTGTATTTATCTGCATGATGTATAAATCAATAAATGCATGTAATATTAAGTGTTTTAATATCTGTGGTTTGAGCTCACAAAACTGGTTGGCTAGTCATGGTAAGATGTTCTTTGAGGAGACCATGATATGATGGCCGATGGTTGTCATGCATGTGTAAGTTTGACGCATTTTTTAGCGTGAATGTGGATAGAAAGAACAGGAGGGTTGCAATGTGGGCTTGTTGGTAATGCATATTCAAGGGGTGTACGGTAGTGCGATTAAAAGACGGAACAAAAGAAGACACACAGGGACACACACAGCGAAAGAAGACACGCAGGGACACACACAGCGCACACAGCGAAAGAAGACACACAGGGACACAAACAGCGCTGTGTGTCCCTGTGTGTCTTCGTTTGTCCAGTGTTTTAATCGTGCTACAGTACACCACTTGAATAAAGAACAGGAATGCAGGAAAAATAAAGCCTGAAATCAGTACTTGAGCTTAGTTATATCATTGTTAACAGCACTTTAAGTTTGCACAGGTGTTACAGCTTACTAGTTGATAAATTGGTTATAATATAATAAATTAGGCTTTCCTTGTGACACTTAGTTTTTGCATTCTAGGTCGACACCCGTGAGAAAGCTTTCTTGCGAGCTCGTGCAGCAAGACTTGCTTCACAGCAGCAACAGTCAAGAAAAGCGATCAAAAGACTGCAGCAATCAAGGCGGCGTCTTCAAAAACAGAATGCCGAACTAAAATCAGTTCTGAAGACACTAACCACACAGAACATTTTGCTCAGAGAACAGGTTTCTGTGCTCGACAGTCTTGGTGCTGCAAATCAACAGCTTTTGCAACGACAGGTAGCAAAGCAGACAGGACAACAGAAACCAAAGGAGTACTCGCCTGAGTTGAGAACATTTGCTCTCACTCTCAACTTTTATTCACCACGGGCATACAGTTATGTGAGGAAGGTATTCGACACATGCTTACCACATCCTCGTACTTTAAGGAAATGGTACGAAAGCATTGATGGGAAGGCAGGGTTTTCTAAAGAGGCTGCGACTGCTCTAAAGCTGAAGTGTTCAGAGAACAGCACCCCAGGCCATCAAACGGTGTGCAGCCTCATAGTTGAGATGTCAATCAGACAGCAAGTTCAATGGCAAGGGGGCCACTTTGAAGGCTACGTGGACATGAGCACAGGAGGCGAAGGCGACTGCTTGCCACAGGCGAAAGCTGCCTTTGTTATAATGGTTGTCTGTATTAATGGTGTCAGGATTGGGGGCTCAATCCCATCGTCCGTGGTCCTTTGCCAATATTGGAGTACGGCATGAATTCGGAGGTAGCTGGCCCATGCCGTCGTCCAACTTATTTACGCTGAGATCGTTGATGAAGTGAAGAACTGCTTCGCATCGAGAACGAGGAAAAGGGTTTATTTACAGAAATTAAATCAGTCTAACATGACTGCTTGAGAAAAAGAGTATCAGTCCAACATGACTGCATGAGAGAAGTGACTCAGTCTAACATGACTGCTCAAGAGAAGTGAGTCCAGCATGCGCACAACCACAGTTTTTATACACTCGATCCGCCGGTCCTACGACGCGGCGACTGTTCGTTTACTCATCACCAACGCGCCGCTGCTCTGCAGAACAGTTTACGTACACAAAGGCAACCGCGCTCTGATGCCCGACGACGACGTTGTAGGGGTGCCGTTCCGGGAACTATCGACGCCGATCGAGGGTCGCTCGTTGTTCCGTGCCACGCCAAAGCGTGAGACGCACCAAAATACGTCGTCCCCACGGCAGCTTGTCCATGCGTGTCAAATCAGCTCCGCGTTGGGGAACTCCGGAATCATTGTTCACGCACCGAACTAGTTCCGTCACAATGTCGAAGGGGCTGGAGAAAGGCGGCGGATTCCAGCGCAAAGGCCGCTTCTTTGAACGCCTCCCAGCTGCAGCGACGGAGAGGGAGAGGTGCGCGTCGTGTCGCCCTGTCGTAACTGTGTGGCAATCTTGTTTCGCAGCACGCCATTCTTGACAGCGCCTCCATGGCCCGGAAAGTCTCGACTGTCTAGCGCTGACAACCGCTAGGCAGGAAGAGAACGGCTGCTGGTCAGGGGGGGATTGATGTCTTGGCTCGCAGCGACCACTTGTGCATTGATGTCACCGCCCCAAAACATCCAAGAAGGACAGGCAACTGCAACATGAACCCCACAACACGGCTCTGCGCCGAGATCACGTGCATTGGCTCTCACTTTAGACTCGCTAGGCTTCAAAAAAAAAAACAACCACCTAAGTGCAGAAACAAAAAAAAATGCTACATTTCACTATGCCAATTTCTGAAGCAAATTCCTGCTGACAAATTCAGCAATTAATGGAGGGAATTCTGCTGAATGAGAGGGGATTTTCTTCGCCTAAAGAAAAGCTAACACTAGTAACCCTAAAATTTAGGCGGGACCCTCAAACGCAGAATTCAAATTAGCCTGCTCAAACCATCCGCATTGCTATGCAACTTTCCCTTCTTATATCTAACGGAGAAGTTGTACTCTTGGAGAGTGAGGCTCCATCGGAGCAAGCGGCCGTTTTTGTGTGACATTTGATTGAGCCACGTCAGAGGACAGTGGTCGGTCTCGAAGATGAACTTCGCTCCGTACAAGTAACACGACAACTTCTGGGCGGCCCAAACCAAACAAGCGCATTCCTTCTCTGAAGCGCTGTAGGCTTCCTCTCTTACATTTAGTTTACGGCTGGCGTAGAGGATAGGATGCTCCTCGTTATCGTCGCCGACCTGACTAAGTACCACGCCCATACCTCTGTCGCTTGCGTCGCATTGAACTATGAATTCCTTTGTGTAGTCTGGCGCGCGAAGCACAGGGCGAGAAACCAATAGCGTTTTCAAACTTTGGAAAGCGTTCTCCTTGTCCTTATCCCAGTGTACGTTACTCGGTGCTCCCTTTCGGAGGGCGTCTGTTAGTGGACTTGCCAATTGCGAGTAATTCGGAATGTGCCGTTGATAGCACCCCACAAGTCCCAAAAATGAACGAAGGTCCGTTTTCGGGCGCGGCTGAGAAAATTCTCCAATCGTAGCTATTTTCAGCTCCGCCGGCCGTCTCATGTCCTGACCGACAACATGGCCCAGATAAGTAACCTGTGAACAACCGAACCTACACTTTTCCGCTTTCATCGTTAAGCCGGCTTCAAACGTACGAAGCCTCGCATTCTTGTCGTAATAGACTTTGGCGTTCTTTTGAGCTATTGCCATGTTCTTTCCGACTAGTTCTTGGTTTGCGCTTAGCCGTTCCAGTAAATTTAGCACGTATTCAACCACTGTCGGAATCTCCCCTCTTTCTTCCCACATCTCTCTTAACATTCTCAGTGGAGAACGGAGTGTCCTCTCATACACTAGTTCTGCTGGTGAGAACCCTGTCGCTTCATGTGGAACCGTTCGCAAAGCAAACAACGTTGCCCGCAGACAGTTCTCCCAGTCCTCCTTGTGCTCGTAACAGAGCGCACGCAAAACTCGCTTAAGCACCGAATGCCACCTCTCTACACTGTTTGACTGAGGGTGATAGACAGAACTGTGTATTAACTTTACTCCGCACTTTTGCAAGAATGTGGAAGTCAGTGCGCTCGTGAATACTGACCCTTGGTCTGCCTGAATTTCGGCTGGAAACCCAGCTCGTGCAAACACTGTCAAAAGCGCGTCTACTACTTCGGTGGAGCTGAGCTCTTTCAAAGGGATTGCTTCTGGAAACTTGGTAGCCGGACACAGCATGGTAAACAAGTACCTGTAGCCTGATTTTGTTTTTGGAAGAGGCCCTACCGTGTCTATTACAAGTCGTCTGAAAGGCTCTGTTATTAAGGGCACTACCTTCAGTGGAGCTTTCCAAGTCTCTCCTGGTTTACCAGAACGCTGGCAGGCGTCGCATGATCTTACAAAGTTTTCTACATCTTTGAAACAGCCAGGCCAGTAGTATTCCATAAGCAATCTTTCCTTTGATTTGTTTATGCCTAGGTGGCCGGACCACCCATTTCCATGACAAAGACTCAAAAGGTCCTGCCTATACTTAGTAGGTATGACTAACTGATCTAAAATCCTACCCTTTCAATCTCTGTAATGCCGATACAACAATCCTCCTCTCTCATGTATCGTTACGTTGCGCCTAGCAATGCCTTCTTTAGCTGTGTCACGTAATTTAGCTAAGCTCTCATCATTCTTTTGCTCAGCTGCCAGTGACTCTCTATCCACGCGTAAGAGTTGATCAAAGTTCTTTGAGGCCGGTGATAATAACGACCCTGTCTCGCTTGTGAGCGCGTCGGCTTGCTCTTCCTGCAGGCTAGAACTCTGACACTCTAGTGCTACGCTCTCATTGAGCTGGTCAACTGGCAGGCTCTCCTCAACTGTTCTTTTGTCCCTCGGGCCTAGCTCGGATTCGGGTATTGAAGTTATGCCCTTTTCTGCTTCCGCTGGAGGAGCTTGAGCATTTTCAGCCGAAAGCGCCGCGATCTTACGAGCTTGGCCTCGGGTCAATGCCTGTACTATGCCCTCTCCCAGTTTGAGCCCTCTGTCACGCAGTAACTGATTCGAACGATTCGAAATGATGTAGGGATACTGCAGTGACAAAAATTTGGAAACTGCAGCCTCAGTCTCTAGCTCCCCGAATGGTCCACTGATTTTGACTTTGGCCATGGGCAGACACACGCTGTGTTCTTCTACAACCTGTTTTATCCACGCTACTTCTCCGGTGAAGTCATCTACCATCACGTAAGACGGATGGACAATGTCCAGCGTGGCGGCACTGTCTCTTAGCACTCGGCATGGTTTTCCATTAACTTGCAGGTCGTGGAGATATGGACTTAAAAGTTCCATATTCTCATCCTTTTCCTCCACGTAGGAAAAAACTACGCTAGACTTCTCGCAGTTTACAGCTATATGTCCCAGTTTGTGGCATTTGTAACAGCGAATTGGTCTAACAGATTCGAATTTTCTTTTCTGTTCTTTTTGTGCGGTTTCTCCGTTAAGTTTCTCCTCGCTCTTTTCTGCGGGCTTTTCCGCCATGTCTACAGGCTCGGATCGTCTAGTTTGCGCACCCTTCTTGAACGGAAATGGTTTCCGCGGTCCATTTCGACCGTCCCAGTTTCCCTCCTCGGCGTTCAATTTTCTACGGGTTGCGTACTCTTCGGCTAATTCAGCCGCCCTTTCCACAGTGTTTACATTACCTCTGTCTTGCACCCACAGTTTCACAGCTTGGGGGATGGTTTTGTAAAACTGCTCTAGACACATGCATTCAATGATCATGTCTCTGCTGTCGTACGCTTCCGCGCTTTTAAGCCACTCGACTAGGTTGGCCTTTAAGCTATACGCAAACTCCGGATAGCCCTCGCTATCTTTCTTGCCTGTGCTCCTAAACCTTTGCCGAAAAGCTTCGGCTGAAAGGCGGTATTTCTTCAGGAGACTAGCCTTAACTTTCGCATAATCATATGCATCCTGCACACTCAATCTGGCGATTACTTCCGCCGCCTCACACGGCAACATAGACAGCAACCGCTGTGGCCATGTACTCGGGCCGAAGTTCATCTTCTCGCAAGTCCTTTCAAAATTGCTTAGGAACAAGCCTATGTCGGTCCCGACCTCAAATGGCTTTAATAGCCTGTCCATGCGGTACGATTCTGCCTCACTTGATCGACCCAGAGCGCCTTCACTTCCTTGAGACAACTCCAAACGTCTGTTTTCAAGTTCAAGTTGCATTTTCCTTAACTCGCGATCTTTATCGCGTTCCTCTCTCTCTCTATCCCGTTCCTCTCTCTCTCGTTTTTCTCTGTCCCGTTCTTCTCTTTCTCTTTCCCGTTTCTCTCTCTTTTTGAGAAGTTCCAATCCCATTTCAATATCTTGCTCACTGGCCTGATTGGAAATTAGCTCCAATAATTCCGATTTGAGCATTTCCTTGCGTACATCTAGGCCCAGTTCCTTACCAACAATCAACAACTCGTCTCTCAGCAGTGTCCTTAACTCCATGACTGCTGCTTTACTGCCTTGATTCTGCTCTCTAAATCTAGCTAGGAAAACACAACCTAGCGAACACACAACAAACTAGCTTCCCTACTGTTCTAAACAGAACAACCACAAAATGAAGCCTAGAGAGTCAAAGCAAAAACCAAGCACTCACCGCAGATACAGCACCATTTCGCAAAGTCCATCTCACCGCTGTCAGCCAGTTGTCAGGATTGGGGGCTCAATCCCATCGTCCGTGGTCCTTTGCCAATATTGGAGTACGGCATGAATTCGGAGGTAGCTGGCCCATGCCGTCGTCCAACTTATTTACGCTGAGATCGTTGATGAAGTGAAGAACTGCTTCTCATCGAGAACGAGGAAAAGGGTTTATTTACAGAAATTAAATCAGTCTAACATGACTGCTTGAGAAAAAGAGTATCAGTCCAACATGACTGCATGAGAGAAGTGACTCAGTCTAACATGACTGCTCAAGAGAAGTGTGTCCTCAGCATTCGCACAACCACAGTTTTTATACACTCGATCCGCCGGTCCTACGACGCGGCGACTGTTCGTTTACACATCACCAACTCGCAGCTGCTCTGAAGATCAGTTTACGTACACAAAGGCAACCGCGCTCTGATGCCCGACGACGACGTTGTAGGGGTGCCGTTCCGGGAACTATCGACGCCGATCGAGGGTCGCTCGTTGTTCCGTGCCACGCCAAAGCGTGAGACGCACCAAAATACGTCGTCCCCACGGCATCTTGTCCATGCGTGTCAAATCAGCTCCGCGTTGGGGAACTCCGGAATCATTGTTCACGCACCGAACTAGTTCCGTCACAATGTCGAAGGGGCTGGAGGAAGGCGGCGGATTCTAGCGCAAAGGCCGCTTCTTTGAACGCCTCCCAGCTGCAGCGACGGAGAGGGAGAGGTGCGCGTCGTGTCGCCCTGTCGTAACTGTGTGGCAATCTTGTTTCGCAGCACGCCATTCTTGACAATGGGCACTGGAAGGTTCCTCTGGGTTACTTCATTGTAGATGGACTTGTAGGTGAACAGCGAGCAAACCTAGTTAAGCAAAGCTTGCTGTCTGCACATGAGGCAGGGGCCATGGTTGTCTCAATAACTTGTGATGGTGCACCAGCAAACATAGCAATGCTTCAAGAGCTTGGCTGCAATTTTACAGATATTGACAATCTGCAAACAACTTTCCAGCACCCAGCAACCAAAGAACCAGTTGCAGCCTTTTTAGATCCCTGCCATATGCTGAAGTTGGTGAGGAATGCTCTTGCTCATCACAAATACTTTATCAACCAAAATGGAAGGGTCGTATCCTGGGCATATGTGGAGAAGCTGCACAATTTGCAAGAAAAAGAGGGTGTCCATTTGGCAAACAAGTTGCGAAAGGCTCATATTGAGTGGCAAAGGCAACCGATGAAGGTTCGCCTGGCAGCCCAAGTGATGAGCCTGTCCGTGGCGACGGCACTTGCTGAATGCAGGATCATGCACGTGGAAGGGTTTGCCAATACAGAACCAACCGAGGAATTTTTTGTCATTGTCGACAACCTCTTTGATGTGTTTAATTCCCGCAGTATGAATCAAAGAGAGTGGAAGAAGCCACTGTGCAAAGAAAATATAAATAATGTAAAAGATATGTTTAATACTGCAGTACAGTACCTTTCCGCTTTGAAAGAGCCTGTAAATAGAAGAAACTTGATAGAAACAGCGCGGAAGACTGGGTTCTTGGGATTTATCAGATGCACGAAGAGTGTGATAGCCATGTATAATTTCCTCGTTGTTGAAAAGAAAGTACTACAGTACATTCCAGTGCACAAGATTTGCCAGGACCATTTGGAACTACTTTTTGGTTTAATTAGAGCACACGGCGGTCACAACGACAACCCCACATCACAGCAGTTTCAGGCAGCATTCAAGAAAGTGATAGTCCAAAATGAACTTTCTGATGTCTCGGGAAATTGTCAAGTCCTGAACAGTATTACAATATTGTCATGCAGTTCAGCCATAAGACGTTCACCAACCGATGTGCTGAATGCAAGCACACAGAGGAAGCAGCTTTTGACCGAGAAGTCTGTGGTTGAGCAGAGACAAATAGCCAGTGAACATGATTACCCTGCATCACTAGAAAAAATCAGTGATTTTGGGAGTCGTGTTGTGGCCTACGTCGCTGGCTACGTGGCATACAAGCTGGGCCAAAAGCTGATGTGTGAGCAGTGCACAGCGGCATTGTTTAGTACACCTGGAACAGCAGACACTGCGCTTATACAAAGAAAGAGCAGATGAAGGCTTCACTACCCATCAAAGAGAGTCATTTCAATTTGCCAAAAATCAGAATCTCTTCTTCGATGGGCTGTGCATATGAAAAAATTGCCATCAAAAACACTATTGCAGGACTTAGTACACCAAGTGCTTGAATCACTGCAGAGAGCTGTTTGCAGAGCTACACTCGCACATGTTTGATAATTCTCCACTGGAGAATCATTATGTCCATCTTTTAAGAAGTGTAGCAGAATGTTATTTGAATGTACGCATCTATCATATCGGAAAAGAGACAACTCAGAGTTTCCACAGCAGTCAAGTGCGCCAAATGTTCACAAAACTGACTCAATTTAAAGGGCAATAAAATTTTGTTGCAACATTTCATTTACTAAGGGAAGTAATGACGTCATTTCAATTTTTCCAGTCAAGGTAATGCCAAATATGTGTTTGTGTTGAATGTGTACTGAAACCTTCATTGTTTTTTTTCTCATTTTCCTGCTTATGTTTTCATCAAGTTTTGACTTTGCTGATGTTCCAATGCGTATGCACCGGTGGCGTTATTTAGTGCTTCATTAGCCCTGCATTCACTGTTCTTCATACATGCATGTTGAAATGTTCTTGTTGATTGCAAGATTGTTCCTATATCACACTTCCGTCTATTGTTTTTGTTCACAAGTGTCTAAAAACATTCCCCTATGCAATGTGAAAGCACTGAGGGTATAAAAAATGAAATGATCTATTAGCTACTGAAGTTGAAACTAATGCTGCGAAATGACTTCAGCGGTTTGATGAAGCATACTGTTTTTGTAAACGACAAGGTTTGTTTAATTTGGGTTGCCACAAATTCATGCGCTACTATACAGTTGAGTATTCTGACATGTTCTGTGCGTGCCTCTCTTTTCGATCTGCTATTTGTTAATAACACTGTCCATAATATGGCCATGGATATATGGCAGTTTGCTGATGTTTCAATCCTGTACCAGGAAATCATTTTGCCTTAAAATGGGCTCCATTAAACACCTTTTTATCCCATGCTAAAAATGAAGAACTCTGACTGACCAATACCTAGAAGAACCTTTTACTCATTGCATCAGTCATCATCTACTATCCGTGGTTTCTAGTTATAAGTACCTGTGAGATATTTCTGATAGCCTTAGGAAGAATAATTCACACTTGAAAAACCATAGTGGAAAAAAGCAAGGAAGAAACTGGCGCACTTAAGAAGAGCTTCCGCAAGTCTGCAAGAAATAATATATCGGGCTATTGCTAGAATATGCTGCTGTTGTATGGGACGTATACAATTTCATACGCATTTATCTTGTGGTGCGAGTTGCTTCTTTGAACGTTTACTTTCTCCACCACAATATAAGAAATAAACAAAACACACATTAGTTCCATTAGGCATTTTCCAACACAGTCACATAATTTTAGGTGATTTTGTTACGTGATAGCAACATATTAAAACATTTTTTTATCCAGGGGCTCAATGTCTGCTAGTTAAAACGGTAGGAAACCAAAAGAAATTGAAGCATAAGAGAAATCAACACTTCTTAATTGATGTACATGAATAAGAAAGGAAAATAAGAATGGATGAAAAGAACGGATTGTGTTGCCAACCTAAGTTGTTTTAATGCACATTTTTACTGCATGGTTTAAATGTTCCATTGCACTGATTATATGAATGCAATTGCCACGCCTTTCTCTTTGATTCATACCAATACACAGCAGTATCTTATGCGTATATTCCTTATTAGATTAGTCCCATTTATATGGCGCAGAACTCCTTACATTCAACTTGTTGATTCAATGGTTTGCATTTGCTATGTTGTATTTAAATGATAATCTTTAACCCCTCCCATGAAAGGCTTGAAGATGAACAAACCTTTTCTGGACTTAACACACAGGGCGTGCAAACTTTTACAGTTGCCAGTCACAAGTGCCTATAGGAAAAGTGACAGAATTAAACGAATGTTTTTTCTCTACGCTCAAATCGTATTAGACAAAGACGCAATTTGGAGAACTTGCTTAATAAACTCATTATGCAAACTGGCTCGCGAGGATTGTGCATTTCTTGCTCTTTGTGCACTTTGAAATTTCCCTTCCACTTGTACATATCATGCATGCCTTCCAAATAGTTTTGCACAGTACTGGTTTTATTTAGTTTTTTTTTTAATTAGTAGACCCGTGCGCTTCTCTGTATGGTGCGCCGTTACATGAATGCAGCGCTTTAACGGCTACTGTGCACATCGACGCGCCAATCTAGGTCATGAAATACTACATGTTGGTATAAAGCAGGCGTGCAGCTTGTGTAAATGTCGATGTCGAGGGCAGCAAAATGCACATACTCTGGGTAAATCTCTATCAGCACGTGTGTATCAATTGTGGTACACCTGTGCAGGTGTGCATGACCCTCGAACGTACTCTGCCTAAAAGAGTCGGCGCTGTCGCGAGTAATGCGAGAAACAAGAAACAGTTCAGCAACACGTGTTTTATTATGCACAAAAGCAAGTTGTTACTGAACACGAAGTTCTCAAACTAGGATTATGCATTCTTGAATAACGCACGTTCTACGTGCCGCAAATGCAACATGCGCTGTCAAAAGCAGGAATCACTGACCTGCAAGGCGTTCACTGTACAGATTCTGAAACGTATCGGTTTCGGTCTGCGATGGCACGTTAGCATGATTCCGCTGAAGTAGAGGCAAAATTTCCCGCGGATATTCCTTCGTCCTTTGTCACTGCCGTGGCGCGGTACATTGCGTACAGCGTTACATATGCGCGTTCATTTCACGAGCTTTAGTTCCTCCTGTCCCACATGGCCACAGCAACATCCGGCAGAGCACGGTGCATGGTAACACAGCACAACAAGACACGGTGACTAACGCAAACCCGCCGACACAGCGCCTTTGCCACGGCACGAAGCCTACCAGAGCAACACGTGTGAGCGCTCAAAACCATAACAACGCCGCCATTGTGGCCCAAAAGGCGGGGCCATACAGCAAAAAAAAAAGCAGCAAAAGAATGAGAACCTACTACGTCATTTCCGCCACACTTTTCTCCTAGTGCGCGGAGGGGGTAGGGCCTCTTTTTAGTTTCCTTCCTCCGTGTCGCAGGGAGTGGAGCGCGTGACAAACAGTCGGCGTCGCCGTGCTTTCTTCCAGATCAGTAGACAATGGGCTTCTTCGATTTTCAGAGTTCTGGCAGCCCGCTGGGAGCCAGACGGCAGTCAGCTAGTTCCGGTTTTGACAGGAAGTCACGTGGGCTGGGATCTTCAAGACAACCCGAACCTGCCCGAAGTTTGCAAAATCGAACGCCGGTACAGCTGGCCAAATGTAAACATGCTACCAGCATGGCAGCGCCCGTCGAGGCCGACGCGCGCTCGGCGTAGTCGGCCCATTTGTGCGTTGCCAGCTTGAAAATATATAGTTGTATTCAGGAACACGATCACTTTCGCGCGATTTCGCGCGACTCGGCCAACCTCGCCTTGCGCAGCGCAACCGATGGCCTCCGACGAGGCGCATGACAAGACGCGAAATCGTGATTGTATACTCGAAAGCGATAGCTGGAGGATCCCTGCTCGCAGCGATCACGTCGACCACCGGCGACAATGATGAGTTGGCGTTGTGTCATCACAAGACATGAAAAAGCAGGTTAACGGGTACGTCTCATAGGCATAAAATTTCGCGCCGACCTGTTTGGGCTTCGATTTCAGAAAGTTTGTTGTGGCTGATGGTGCTTCTCATTTAAGGAGCTGGGGACGCGGCTGGCGCGTGAAAATGCACGTCGCCTGTGACCAGCGAAACGTTTCACACGAAAAACAACATTGGTCGCAATCATGAGAGCAATAAGCCAATGTACGTGCGTCTAAATGTACCGAGTGCAATCTGTGTATTCTTAGATCAACGGCCTGCAGTTCGAACACATGTCGGTTTAGAGCTGCCACCCAAGCATACGACGGAGAGACGGAGCGCACACGGGCTAGCTGCAAAGCCTTAGATAACTGCAGAAAAAGGAGATACATCCGCATGCATACGCGAGATATGTGAAAAGGAACGCCATCAGTGAAAGACGAACCCAAAATGCACCGCAATGTGTGAATGAGCGCCTACAGCTTGCGTGGAACACGATGCAGATAACATGCACGCATGAGAGCGCGGCGTGCTGATCACCGCCGCGAAGAAGCAATCAGGGGACACATACACACACACAAAAGCTTCAAAGGGTTCACCACGGCTCGTATCACACCGCTTCGCGATGCGGAACGGAGCGTTAGCACCTAAAACGATAACGCTAGAAGTAAGGAAATCCGAAGATGACCGTAGACAGTTGGCTGAGCAAGGTAAGTTTAAGTCCTCGAGCGCCCGTGTAGCAATCCGTGAAGTCCCCGTAAAGATGGCGGCGAGCGCCCATCGCCTCTTTTAGTCGTCTGCTAGCCAGAGAACTTCCAGAGAGCAGCCAGACCAAAATCGTCCTGGCAGGTTCTGGCAGCCCGCGGGTAGCCAGAACCGTCCAGCGCGAGCAAAACGAACGCCCGGCGGAAGTGCGTAGTGCGGTGGGCGGGGCAACCCGAGAAAAACGAAGACGCTCTGGCTGGCTCTGGCAGCCCGCGGGTAGCCAGAAGTGGAAAATCGAAGAAGCCCAATGTCGTACTCTTGTAAGCGCACACTCCAACGGGCTAGTCTACCTGAAGGATCCTTTTATGCGAAGCATACTAGCCGCACAGCCACGCTCTTCCTTGCTGCGCCGCGCGCGGCTGCGTAGCTACCATATGACGTCATAACAGCTGCAAAAGCGGAGGCTCAACTCGTGCGCTCGCTTGCGGCCGCGTAGCTATACATAGCCGGGTCTCAGCTCGTGCGCTCGCCTGCAATCGCACAGATGGTACTGCGGCCTAACTCCCGCTCCTCCCGCTAGGGCACTGGCGTCATAACAGCTGTATAAAAGAGCGGGGCGCTCTCGTCGAGGCCAGTTGTATAGCGCGATGGCGGGAAAGGAAACTGATCAACGACAGCGAGATAAGCGATGTTCAAACAAAGAGCCGTTACTTTACTGATCACCACAGCGTATTTATTGGTTTGAAAATAAAGGAATAAGCAGAGTAACGCATGAGTTGTTTCTTCGTCTAGCCGAACCAAATATAGCCAAGCAACAGCAGTTCACCAGGCTAAACAGTGGTTCAACAACTAAAATAAAGGCTAGTATGCTTCGCATCCTGGGCTTAACCTTAGCTAAGCCACAGCCATTTTTTTTAAAATAAATGTTTCTCCTCCTCAGCCATCATGTAGGGCTTGTTCTCTCTTGTTTAGCTTTCTCGCGAAACCATGCCACGCTCCGCAGCAATCCTAAAGCAAAAGATGTAATCGCGCTGTCTCACCGCATCACCGTTGCCGAAATCACGTTGAAACAAGTTCATAATGAATGTCGCAAATTGGGCCGTGAGGTCAAATCTGCTGCTTTTACCGGCTTTTGTGAAAATAACCATGCTTTATCAGCCCAGCCAACTGAACTGTTGTCATCTACCGCAGGTTTCGGGCGCTGCCCAGTTCTAGCGTGTTTTCATGAAAGATCACCTTTATCGCTTTCCTAGCTTCTACTTGCTTTTCTCTGCTTGGACTTCCTGGGGTTCTCAGGGGAACTTGCGAGCGAGACGTCTGGCGATACGAAAAAGTAAAAAAAAATGTACGCATTCTCACCGCACTGCAAGAATGCACTGGAGATACGCACGACACACCGACCGACTTGCGATCCATCTGGAGTTCATGCGCACAAACACGTATTCTCGCTGTGGCTTTATTGAACAAATTTCAGGTGCCCGCGCATCACAACCAGAGCACACCGGTCAGGAGGCAGAATGTCAATTGTGACTCCGCATCCACATACACTGACTGCCTGAGGTGCCTTCTTCCCACGGTAAGAGAGCCTTCACGGAACCAAAGTTTTGGGATAGCCCGCGCACGGTGCACACACACACACAAATATATATATATATATATATATATATATATATATATATTGCTACGGCATGAGCCGGGCGAGGAGAAGAAGAAGAAGACGTTAGCGTGTGCATGCGTGTGCAGCCTCGGGACGCCATCTTTACTTCGCCATCAATCTCGGTCCTTAAATAAAGCCTGTTTAACTTTAACCGTAACAGTTTTGTGGTGGAGGTGCGGGGTACTTCGACCAAGACGACGGAGCTGCTGCAGCAAGTACCACGCCGGAGCCGACGCCTCGCTCGACTGCCCCCAACACCACTTGAGATCCCGATGTCCCACAGCGGTGACCAACAACCTTCTCTGGCAGCTCCAGTGCGAACAACCGGCGCCTGGATGCATCAGATGGAGCCCCGCCCTTTCTCAGGAAAATTCGGCGAGGACGTGGAGGAATGGCTCACCCACTACAAGCGTGTGAGCAAGTACAACGGCTGGAATTCCACGGCTCAGCTCGACAATGTGGTTCTGTTCCTCACAGACACTGCGCTAGTGTGGTTCGAGAACCATGAAGATATCTGCACAACGTGGGACAGCTTCGTGACTCACCTTACCGAATGCTTCGGCGATTCCACCACGAAGAGGAAGCGGGCGGAGCAGACATTGCTGCAGCGCGCTCAAGTCCCAGGTGAGACCTGTACCACGTACATTGAAGCAATCCTGAAGCTTTGCAGAACGGTCAATCCTCGAATGTCCGAAGAGGACAAGGTTGGACACCTTCTCAAAGGCATAGCCGAGGATGTGTACAATTATTTAATCGGCAAGGAGAGTCTCGCCTCGGTCGCCGACCTCATCAAGCATTGCCGCACATTTGAGGCCTTGAAGCTGCGCCGTATCACGCCTAAGTTCGGCAGGTTAGCAAATGTCGCAACGGTGGCAAGCGTTGAAGACAATGACTACAGTTTTCAATTTGACCTTGCGGCAACGATAAGGCAAATTGTTCGCGAAGAACTTGAAAGACACAACAAAGGGGCGGATGTCGAACAGCTTGGGTGGGCTCCCAACCAGCCTCAAGAACATGCACCTGCTGTGTCCGCATTGTCTGCCATGCCAGGCGTTGCAGAGTGTCGAGTCGATCAGCTGCGACAGCACCGACGTACCTTTCCCGACGACGTGGCGCACGATCAACGAACTCGTCGAGCTACCACCACGAATCGGAATTCGGAAGATCGCATTTATTATTCGCAGCGTCCCAGGGTTGACCCTGAGGTTTACAACTTCGGTCGCGCATCGCCTGTGTGTTACAGCTGTGGCGCCTCGGGACAGATTGCTCGTTTTTGTCGCCGGCGCCGACAGACAAGATATGGCCCACCACCAACTTGGCCTAATTTTGAACGTGACAGTTATGACGACCGTTGGTCGACAGACCCTGATAGTGCAAACACCACAGGCGCGCCACCCCGGAATACCTTCCGTCAATATAGTAGAAGGAGTGGCTCGCCAGCTTCAGACCGCAGCCTGACGCCCCCAACCAGTTGCCAACGCCGTTCACCGTCACCACGGCGACGTGCTGCGTCACCACCGCCGTCGGGAAACTAGCCGGCGCGACCGATGGAGGTAAGGTCACCGGACAGTCTGCGTCTCTGCGAAATACTCATCTGCCTATTATGATGGTGAAGAACAAAGTGCGTGTAATAATTGATAGTATACCTGCAACAGCATTAGTGGATACTGGTGCTACCGTTTCCGTCATGAGTGCGACATTCAAAGAGAGGCTGGGTCGGAAAGTTATGTTCCCGTGGAATGGTGGTGTGACGTTTCGTGGTGTCAGTGGAGAGTGCCCAGTTCCCCTTGGTATCTGTGTTGCAAGTGTTTTGTTCGGAGGAGAAGATCTTAAAACAATTTCTCGTACTACCGCGGTGCACTCACGACGTGATTCTCGGGATTGACTTTCTTTAGGATTGTGGTGCATCCGTTAACTGTGGCACAGGCGAAATTACTTTGAATAGCGCGCTTCTCGCCAGCCTTGCCGACACATCGTTACCAGTGAAAAACTATTGTGTTGTTTCGAAAGATTTGCTGGTACCGCCTTGGTCGCTGTCACATATCCCTGTCAACTTCACTGCTGCCGACCTTTCATCGTTTGACGCGCAAGTCCAGCCACTTACGTCGAGCTGCGCAAAGAAAGATGTACTCGTGCCACGCTCTGTCGTGAGAGTAGTGAATGGCGTCTCAAATTTGTGGGCTTTCAATTGTTCTTGCGTCCCTGCCGTTCTCCCGCGTGATATGAAGCTTGCTGAATTTGACAAGATTACTTATAGCTCCATTACAGTTCTAAGCGAGGAGGAGCAGTCTCATACTAGCGATCCCCAACGAAACATTTCTGAAGAGCAGATCCTACGAATGATCAACAAGGCGCTGCCCTCACATGAGCGCCGCGCTCTCGCACAAGTATTGTGGGCACATCTTTCTGTATTCGATTTCGCACAAGGCGACAAGCAGGCTTCACTCCCGCGTTCTCGTGCTCGCCACAGAATTGACACCGGATCTGCGCACCCCATTCGGCAAAAGCCTTACCGCGTTTCTTCAACCGAGAGGACAGTTATTGCTGAACAGGTGAAAGACATGCTGCGGAATAATGTCGTTCAAGAGTCTTCTAGTCCGTGGGCAGCACCAGTGATCTTAGTAAAGAAGAAGGATGGATCGTGGCGGTTTTGCGTCGATTACAGGAAACTGAATGCGGTCACCAAAAAGGATGTGTATCCACTTCCTAGAATTGATGATGTCATCGATTGTTTACATTCCGCTGCCTACTTTTCATCACTGGATTTGCGATCAGGGTGTTGGCAGATACCCATGCACCCAGACGATAAGGAGAAAACGGCTTTCGTGACACCAGACGGTCTTTATGAATTTAACGTTATGCCGTTCGGCCTTTGTAACGCGCCAGCAACATTCGAACGATTCATGGATACTATCCTCCGAGGACTTAAATGGGAAATTTGTTTGTGCTACCTCGACGATGTGGTGATTTTTGGCAGCACATTGAGTGAGCATAACAGCCGTCTCAGTCTTGTTCTGGATTGTGTCAAACAAGCCGGCTTGATCCTAAATTCCAAGAAATGTCGTTTCGGGGAAACCGAGACGTTAGTACTTGGGCATCTGGTCGACAAAAACGGTGTGAGGCCAGATCCACGGAAGATTGAGGCAGTCAGCTCCTTCGAAGCACCGAAGTCAGTGCGGGAGTTGAGAAGTTTCTTGGGCCTGTGCTCGTATTTTCGTCGCTTCGTCCCAAGATTCGCCGACGTGGTGTACCCCCTAACATGTCTTCTCCAAAAAGCCGTCCCTTTCAACTGGACATCGGCTTGCGACGACGCGTTCCGCCAGCTAAAATTCCTGCTAACGTCAGGGCCCATATTACGTCACTTCGATGCATCCGCACCTACGGAAGTGCACGCTGATGCCAGTGGCATCGGCATCGGTGCCGTACTTGTGCAACGTCATCAAGGAGCTGAACACGTTGTGGCTTATGCTAGTCGCTCTTTGACTAAGGCGGAACGCAATTACACTGTGACTGAGCAAGAATGCTTGGCAGCTGTTTTCGCTGTCCACAAATTTCGACCCTATATCTATGGACGCCCGTTCACTGTCATTACTGACCACCACGCGTTGTGCTGGTTGGTGAATCTCCGTGACCCGAGTGGACGACTGGCACGTTGGGCTCTTCGACTGCAGGAGTACGACTTCGTTATTTCCTACAAGTCCGGGCGTCGCCACGCAGATGCGGACTGTCTCTCCCGCCTTCCTCTGACGACGACGGAGTGTGACGAAGACAATTTTGATGACTGTTTTGCTCCCATTTCTTCTACATTCCCAGATTCGATGACTTTCAAAGCAGAGCAGGAAAATGATATTAGTTTGGAACCTCTATTTGTAGCCGCATCGCGTCCTGGAGCCACCGGTCGATTTTGTGTCCGTGACGGCCTGCTTTACAAGACCAATTATGCTGTTAAAGGAGCACGCTTCCTTCCGGTGGTGCCGCAAAGTCTGCGAACGGACATACTGAGAGCCATGCACAACGATGTAACCTCTGGTCATCTAGGATTCGTAAGAACTTTGAACCGGACACAGGAGCGTTTTTACTGGCCCAAAATGCGGGCCACAGTCAAGCACTACGTCGCCAGTTGCGAACAATGTCAACGCTACAAGCGCCCTACGACCGCTCCGCCAGGTCTTCTCCAACCTCTGCCGCCACCTTGCCTGCCATTTGAACAAGTGGGTATTGATCTTCTGGGCCCATTTCCCCGATCATCTAACGACAACCGATGGGTGATCGTATGTGTCGACCATCTGACCCGTTACGCGGAAACGGCGGCCGTACCATCTTCAACAGCTGCGTCCGTTGCGACGTTTTTGCTTCGATTCATTATTCTTCGACATGGTCCCCCCGTGTCATCATTAGCGATCGCGGTCGTCAGTTCGTTGCGGACGCCGTAGAAGAACTGCTTCGTCTCTGCAGTTCGCAGTTCCGTCATTCAACGCCTTATCACCCTCAGACAAATGGGCTCGTGGAACGTACGAACAGAACTCTAACTAACATGCTGGCCATGTACGTATCTTCCGATCACAAGGACTGGGATGACGTACTCCCCTTCATCACCTATGCTTATAATACTGCAAAGCATGAGACGACCGATTACAGTCCTTTTTATCTCCTTTACGCACGTTCACCGCTAAGCTGCATTGACACTATACTACCGTTTGACTTTCACAGCGAGTACTCTGTTGCCAAGACGCTTTGTCTTGCCGAAGAAGCCAGGCGTATCGCTCGTCTTCGCACTGTGGCATCGCAAGACCGATCGAAAGAGCGCTATGACAGCCGACATCAGTTTGTCTCGTACGCCAAAGGAGACTTTGTGTGGTTGTGGACTCCGCAACGTAAACGTAGCTTATGCGAAAAGTTTTTACCCCAGTACACGGGCCCATTCGTCATTGTAGATCGCTTGAGTGACTTGACGTACGTGGTGGCACGCTTGACGTCGGCTGGTCGTCGGTCTAGCCGGACCCAGTTAGTACATGTTGCCCGTCTTAAGCGGTTTCACCCTACGCTTTCCGAGTGATTTGGACTTGCCCAGCGGGCTTCGTCTGGCAACCGGGGATTGCTACGGCATGAGCCGGGCGAGGAGAAGAAGAAGAAGACGTTAGCGTGTGCATGCGTGTGCAGCCTCGGGACGCCATCTTTACTTCGCCATCAATCTCGGTCCTTAAATAAAGCCTGTTTAACTTTAACCGTAACAATATATATATATATATATATATATATATATATATATATATATATATATATATATATATATATATGGCGTGTATATATATATATATCCGTGTATTCCTCCTGTCCCAGCTGGCCACAGCAACATCCGGGAGTGCATGGTCCAGATAACACAGCGCAACACAACACGGATACTAACGCAATATATATATATATATATATATATATATATATATATATATATATATATATATATATATATATATATATATATATATATATATATATATATATATATATACACATACATACATACATACATACATACATACATACATATATACATACATATATATTATGCGCATATTCTATCACTCCGTGTATTGTGGTACACCTTTGCAGGTGTGTGCGACCCTCGAACGCGCTCTGCTCAAAAGCGTTCGTGCTGTCACGAGTACTGCGAGAAACGAGCAACAGGTGTCTTAATATGCACACAAGTATGTCGTTACTGAACACAAAGTTCTAAAACCAGGATGAAGTATTCTTGAATAACGCAAGTTCTACGGGCCGCAAATGCACTATGCGCTATCAAAAGCAGGAATCACTGACGTGCAAGGCGTTCATTGTACAACTTCTGAAACGCATCGGTTTCGACCTGCGATGGCACGTTAGCATGATTCCCCCGAAGAGGGCGAAATTGCCCGCGGATATTCCTTCGTCCACCGCGATTGCCGTGGCGCGGTAGATTGCATACAGCGTTGCATGCGCGTTCAGTTCACTAGTTTTAGTTCCTCCTGTCCCAGCTGGCCACAGCAACATCCGGGAGTGCATGGTCCAGATAACACAGCGCAACACAACACGGATACTAACGCAAACCTGCCCGCGCGGCGCCTTTGCCACGGTACGAAACCTACGGAGCAACACGTGTGGGCGCACAGAACCATAACAGAGCCGCCACTGTGGCCCGAGAACGTGGCCGCTACAGCAAAAGAAAGAAAAGAAGCAAATACCGACCCCATGCACTGTGCGAATCGATGTAAGCGAAGCTTTCCGTGCTGGATGCTTTGATTGACGATAATTACCGGTGATGTTTACGGCTTACTAGATTTTCTGGCAGCGGCGTTGGAGCAGCCTGTACATGTACTAACTGCTTCGTCGTGTATTTACAGCATCTGCGCAGAGCACAAGCAAGCATGATCTACGCTGTCCTTCTTGGGTGCAATGAACCTGGCCATAATCACGTCACTATCTTCCATTGACGCCCCATTCAAGCGAGTGCAGCGACACCACGCTACTACCTTTCGAGACACTGAATGTGCCTTCGCCCACGTTATTCTGGCAGCGGCGGTGGAGCAGCGCGGACGTGTTCTAACTGCTTCGTCGTGTGTTTAGAACATCTGCACAGAACACAAGCAAGCATGATCGACGCTGTCCTTCTTGGGTGCAATGAACCTGGCCATAATCACGTCACTATCTTCCATTGACGCGTTATTCTGGCAGCGGCGGTGGAGCAGCGCGGACGTGTTCTAACTGCTTCGTCGTGTGTTTACAGGTTAGTCCTATATTTCATAACTTTTCCGCTAGTCCTTGCTGCCGCCGCTGCTGGCAGACAGTGTCAGCGTTTTCCATTTGCAGAAAAAATTACCATGACGCGTGTCGTTTGCCTGTCTTACACGCAGACAATCAGCAATGACTGTAATAGGATTACCTGTTCCGAATGCGATAACATTTATCACGCAGGAAAATGTTCTGGTACAAATGAAACATTTCTTAATGGAAAAAATGAAGCTGCTCGAAGAACGTGGAAGTGCTCGACATGCTGCTCAGCATGGTTAAGGGGTAGCTCAGCACCTGCGAACACCACGACAGACGAGAACGAAATTCAGGGTCCTACCGCAAAGACAGGTAGCTCCAATAGTCGGTGTGAGTGCGCTTACCTCCAGACTGGATGACATAACTATATGTCTGGACCATCTTGCGCAATTACCAAACCAGGTCATTGGCATGGAAGAAAGCATGAAGCTTATGAATTCAAACTGTGAATCTCTCCTCAGCAAATGTGATGAAATAGTGAAGGAAAACGCAACCTTGCGCAAAAGTAACGAGAATCTGAAGCGACAAAATGAAGAGCTGTTAAGCCTTGTGATGTCCCTGGAGCAATATTCAAGGGGCAACAACATAAAAATCAAGGGTTTACGTATGACAAGAAATGAGAACTACGAAACTAGTCCAGAAGATAGGAGAGCAAATTAGTTACCTATAGTGATCGCAAGAGACATCGATGTTTGCCATCGTGTGTCTTTTGCGCACAATACCACAGAAAAAGACATAATCGTTCGTTTTGCTTCAAGAAAAGTACGAAATGAATTTTATCAGCGAGCGAAAAAGCGTCTTTCCACCGATGCGCTGGCCTTTTCTTCCGTCAGAAAACGGGCAATCTACGTAAATGAGCATATCACACAAGAAATTGTTGGCTGAGGAACTGAATCAAAAAAGGGAAAAGTGCATGTTTGTTTGGACAGATCAAGGTCAAATCAAAGCACGGAAAGCAACTGATATCCCTGTTGTACGTGTTACTTGTGAGACTGATATTTGTCGTATCAGCTAGCTAGCAAATCAGACATGGCGCACATGTCAGTAGACGATTTCAATCAACAGACAGTTTCTGAAAACGTGCTGCTAGGTGCACACTTCAATGCGCGCAGTTTACGGAAAAACCAGGACGAAATCCGTAATTTTATTAGCCTACTTAGCAAGTTCTCCTTTGTTGGCATATCATAGACATGGTTTACAGAAAATGAAGTCGGACTTCACAATAAACCTGGTTACAAGCTAGAAGCGAACTGCCGCGCAACCTACAATCAATCTGGCATCGCCCATGGTAGTTCTGCCCTGTACATAGACGATAGCATTACGTACAGGAGACGATATGATACTGAATTTAAAACACATCATTGTGAATCACTATGTATTGAGGTGGATAAAAGTCACTTGCAGCCGTCACAAAACCTTAATGTGGTCGTTATATGTAGGTTGCCGTCTGCATCTAATCGCGGCTTTTGCGAGGACAGTGACCTTATATTTATAATGTTCTTGAGTTATAATACTCGTTTGGTAATAATGGGTGATGTTAATATTGATGTAAGTGACATTGATTCTTCTTCTTGTTATGAATATGTCTTGTGTTACAAGTCATGGTTATTCATTGCTTGTAGACAAACCAACGCGTGTAACAGAACACAGTTGTACACTTATAGATCACGTGTTGTCTAACACTCCTATTTGCAAATATGCGCATGTTTTAGATGTGAATATTACTGATCACTACCCTGTACATTTTGTGATGTCAAACTGCCTGAACTCAAGCAAGAAGTGTTTTACCCGGACATTATTTAACGCGGACGTATTTGCAAATAATGTACGCGCAATTGATTTGTCACGTGTATACTCTTCTAAATGTTCTAACAATAGTTACGACATGTTTACTCAGGCGATCGCCACCACCTCCACCACTTACTGCATGCGCAAGGCGTGCAATCCCGCGAGATCCTTGGGTAACGGGCGCGCTCTTGCGTTCTATTAAAACGAAATATAACATGTGTAGGAAATTAAGAAGGCAACCTTATAACACTTCCTTGAAGGAAAGATGCTCTAAGTATTCGCAAACTCTTAATAGAAAACTTTATGCAGCAAATGAAGTTTATTTTAGCAATCGGATTGAACAGAAAGGGAAGAATTCGAAAAAAAAAAACTGGTGCCTTCTCAAACAGTTTCTAGGGCGAGACGTAAAACCACATCGAAAAAATAATATACGACGTTGTGTACACTACACCCGAAAGTATGTGTAATGCTATAAGTGCCCATTTTTCGTCCCATATTAACTCAACTGGTAAGGATTTTGATGCAACGTACATTCCACGTGCAAATGCTTCTTTTTACCTTTACCCTACAGATGAGCTTGAGGTGGCTTCAGTTCTTCCTAATTTGCGAAACACAGCCTCTGGAATAGACAATGTTTCGCTGCATGTCGTTAAGCTTGTAACTCACATCGTGTCACCAGTTCTCGCGCATATCGTCAATACTAAATTCGCCACGGGTGTGTTTCCAGATCGGATGAAAATTGCGAAGGTGCAGCCACTGTACAAGTCAAAGGACAAGCATAGAATGGAAAAGTACCGTCCAATTTCACTGCCCCCGTTCTTCAGCAAAATACCTGAAAAAATATTCGCGAGGCTCTTTAATGACTACCTGCAGAAGCACAACATTCTTTCTCGGCACCTATTTGGTTTTACATACGGCGTTTCCACACAAACTGCAGTCTCAACATTTACAGGCTTAATTAGAAAATCAACAGACAGTGCTTGTCTATTCGCGGGATTGTTCAGATTTTGCCAAAGCTTTCAGTTCTCTCAACCATTTCAGATTCAGCGATAAATTGCTTCGTTACGGAATTAATGGAATACCTTTGACATTAATTCGCAGTTACTCAGAAAATCGGCAACAAATTGTTCAACTAGGTGATTTTCAGTCCAACCGCACCGTTATTAACCTTTACCTTCCCTAGGGATCCGTACTTATAACCTTTATTTTTTTTACTCTATATAAATGACTTCCCTTCGCAGCTTGTTTGTGCTACCCCTGCACTCTATGCAGACGATAGTAACCTTATTATAGCTGATCGCGAAGAATGCAACCTAATTAATAAGCTTAACTCCGAATTACAAATGTTGCACCGTTGGTGTAAACTGAATGCCCTTGACCTTAACCCAACGAAGACAGTTTTTATCTTATTTCACTCTGAAAAAAGGAAAACTGCTATTCATTCAGATGTCGTTTACAATAACCATCCGATAAGACAATCTAGTGAGACAAAATTCCTTGGTGTTATTATCGATAACCGTATACAATTCCGCCTCCATGTGCGCTCCGTAATTCATCAGGCGTCATATGGCTTGCATGCGCTGTCGAAATGTCGAATCTATTTCCCTCCCCACATACTTGTCAATCTTTACTACGCGTTTGTTCACTATCACATTAATTACTGCTTAGCGATCTGGGGTTGCACATACAAAACTCATCTGTCACCGGTGTTTAAACTTCAAAAAAGAGCTCTTCGCATTCTAGCACCCAAAATTAGGCATATTAAGAGTGAATATTTATTTAAAACCCTCAACATCCTCAACATTTACGATTTGACAACATACAACATCACCTCCGTCATGCATCAAATAGTTAATGAAAAACTAGCCTTGACAAGTCTTGCTCCATCCCTCACTTCGCAATGTTGGAAACGCATCTCGCTGTCGTTTTTTATTGCCTAAGGTAAATACTAATTACGGTCGCTTTACACTACAGTTTACAGGCCCCTCAGTTTGGAATATGCTTGATGACGACCCAACCACTCTAAGAAGATTGCATACATTTCTTAAACAATTGAAACACTCACTTATTAACAATGCGTAACACTGCGCATGCTTGCACATGTCCTCACTTTACTTTTCTTTTCCTGTGCCGATGTTTTCGATGACGTAACAGAAAATTGTTAGAAAACTGTATCTCATTTGTGAAAGTTTCCGTACTGCTGTATTTTCTTGTTTTACTTATTCAGTGATTTCAGTTTTATGTGATCTTGCAGTATAGAAAACAGCTGCCTTAAAAGTGTTTTTTCCTAATAACAATCGGTAGGAACCCTTTAACAAATTTGTTGGGTCCCAAAAGTGTGCACTTTGCCATTGTATACGTTCATTATATTAAATAAACTTTCAAAGCTTAATTTCGTCAACGTTTATAGGCTAGCACGACAGTGGTAAGTTGACGTTAAACATTACCTTGCGTGCACCACTGCTGTTTGTCTGCGTAGTACACAGGACACATAGGGAGATGTGTTTGCTTGAGGCGTTGTTGTGTGCCATATTTTATAACCTCTGAGAGGGTTGAGCGTTATCATTGCCTGACATGGCACATGGAAATCCGAGTGTGCCAAAACCACACTCGCATTATGAGGCATGCCGTAGTGGCGTACTCCGGATTCATTTTGACCCCGTGATGTTTGTTAACCTGCCCCAAAATCTAAGTGCACACGCGTTTTCTATTTCGCTCCCGTCTAAATGCGGCTGCCACGATTGGGATCAAATCCACGACCTCTAGCAATGCCGTAGCCGCAAGGCTAACGCGGTGGGCATAGAAGTGTTGATTTGGTGGTCGACCGCTTCCGTGGTGTCTCCTGGACCCTGCGGTGCGCTTTAATTAATGCGGCTCTGCTTCTGCACGCACTGCGTAAGTTGCCCGCGTGACATATTTGAATGGCGTCTACTTTTCAGAAATAGCAGCAACATACTGAACCGTACCTTGAACCAGTGGCGTAGCTAGGTCGTCTGGCACCCGGGGCCCGTAGGTCTTCTTCGTAGCCGGCGGAAAGAGGGGTGTCTTCAGACGCATATGACCCCCCCCCCCCCCCCACCCCGACTGGCCCCTTGCACTCGGGGCCCACGGCCCCCCTGCCACCCCCGTTGCCTTGAACTTAAGCTGATCCTGTTTCCTCGCAGTTTCCTTGCCTTCTCACGTCTACCTGCCCCCCCCCCCCCCCTTCTTCTCTGGGAACTGCCTCTTCTTCCTCTCCTTATCCTTTTGTCCTCTCTACAGTTCTATCTGCGTCCCCTCTGGCCTCGAACGACAGCAGAAAGGGAAGCGCTGCAGTTTCGGCAATGCTTCTAAGAAGAGTCACGGATAATTACAGCTGTCAAGCAGCTAATGTGGGGACGGCCAGGGAGCTCCAGATGGCATTGTGCACATTCGACGCGGTGGGGTGAAAACGAGTTCCTCGTATCGCCTGTCATCTATATACATGCTCTGAACCCTCCCCCCCCCCCCCTCCGCCCCAACGCGGTGTGCCCAACAGCAGCAGCAGTGCGAAATTCGAAGGAAGAGGCAAAGAAAGCTCCACTTGAAAAAAAAGGGAAGCAGCAAGGTCACTTTTCTCCTAGCGGGCATAAGGGCCTCTCAGTTTTTCCATTCCTCCATGCTGCCCCCTACGTTCCCCGAACTAGAGTTTATTTAGCAGGATGCCTTGTTGGGCAAGTTCATTGTAATAGGAAACATTGGTTGAGAAAAATTCTGCGAGGGCGCTGCGAGCGAACAGGATGAAGGCGATTGGAGGATTGGTGGCTCAAAAGCAGAGAGGTGACATAAGGTTAAAAGAATACGAAGACGTATTTGAAGAAAATCGAGAAATTCAATAACACGCCACCCAGATAAAAATAGAAGGCAAAATAAAGATCTGAGTATGGTGGCAACTGCCATCACCCCGTTTCAAAGGGGACGCTCCTACCTTCCATCCATCCCATCCATGAACAGGAGACGCCCTTTGCGGCACATTCAGCGTCATTTCGCTGCCGGCGCTGAGAGCGATAGCACGCGTACGCTCATATAATGGTGCCTCATTTCAACTGCAAATTTGTGCTGAAACTTCTTGTTACGTATATATATCGAGGCACTGGAAGTGGTAAGGGATTACATCTACTTAGGACAGGTAGTGACTGCTGATCTGGTTCATGAGACTGAAATAATCGGAAGAACGGGCTGGGGTACGTTTGGCAGGCATTCTCAAATCATGAACAGCAGGTTGCCACTATCCCTCAAGAGAAAAGTGTATAACAGCTGTGTCTTACCAGTACTCACGTACGGGGTAGAAACCTGGAGGCTTAGGAAAAGGGTTCTACTCAAATTTAGGATGGCGCAACGAGCTATGTAAAGAACAATGATAGGTGTAACGTTAAGGGATAAGAAAAATACAGATTGGGTGAGGGAACAAAGGCGAGTTGAAATCAAGAAAAGAAATGGGCATGGGCAGGACATGTAATGAGGAGGCAAGATAGCCGATGGTCATTAAGGGTTGCGAACTGGATTCCAAGGGAAGGGAAGCGTAGCAGGGCGCGGCAGCAAGTTAGGTGGGCGGATGAGATTAAGAAGTTTGCAGGGACAACATGGCCACAATTAGTACATGACCGGGGTAGTTGGAGAAGTATGGGAGAGGCTTTTGCGCCGCAGTGGGCGTAAGCAGGCTGATGACGATGATATATTTGACGCATCGGTTATACAACATGACGTCTGCAATTTTGCTGTCCTTGTCAAGTGCGTCGTCTGCTAGCGAGCGCGCGTTCGTTGGTGGACGCCCAGTTTTTCTCGCAGAAAGTCGGTGCATTAACATTTTGTATGGTTTTACTTGCTTTAGTGCGCCCGCGACTCTTCCAGGCCGGTACCAATTGCAGTTTTAGGCAGGTGAAGGGCTATTTCCAACTCTGTTTTAAAAAAATAACACGTAATTTCTGCCACAGAAGCTGCCTATCTACAACATGAAGCTACGAAAGAAAATTTTATTGATATCGTGTCATTTTAAGATATCTTCTTCTGGTGGAATATCGATCAGGGACAATGATCAAAGAAAATAATATTATAGTGAAATAAACCAGGTTTATTGACTGCGTGGTGTGAAGAGATGCAGATGACCGGTGCGCTCCGAGGTAAATCTAAGGGTACATGGACATATACCGTTTATCAAAGCCACACATGTAAGATAAATATTATCAAATATTCTATATACAGTGATTGAAAAAGTGAGAACTGTGCCAATGTAATCTCCATGCCTTGTCTGGTGATCTCCTTCAACGTGCCAGCAGGCGAAATGAAGTAGAAACACATATAGTATATAATCGAATGGTATTTGCTGTTCAGATCGTATTCGACTTCAGAACTCGCTATTAGAAATTATCTAATAGCCGTTCCCGTTCGAATGTGACGCATAGCAGCACTTTTGAAGTCTTGAAGGTGAGGGGCCGATGCAAGTGAGGGCTTATTCCGAATGATTGCGCTGCTGGAGAGTCGTGGTTGTTAATTGCCCACAGGCGAACCAGTTCCTGATAGAACGCACGGGGGCTCATCCGTTTTGCCGAACAAGTTCGCAACTGTGATGCCTTATAAACGCCCCGTTTTGGGGCAGCCTGTAAATCTGCTTACTTGATTCAGGCAAGGGAAGATTTTTTTTTTCCACTGTGTCACCATATCTGCTCCCCATGAAAACTGAGCGCCCAATGTGGTACCACACTTACCTTTTCAACAAACACAGCAGATCTATAAATATCTCTACGTGCATGTGAGCCATCCGTTCCTCTAATTGCTTTATTATTGTTCTTATGATAGTGCACCGGATAACTGGAAGCAGCCGTCTAAAACACAGAAGCTGCTTAGTTGAGCGGACGTACAGTTCGGAACGGCATTAAATTTAGGTACGAAATGTTCGATAAGCGCAACATGTTCTTCTCGGAAATCACTCGAGAATAATTTATTTTCGTTTACACCCCCGAAAAAAAAGCGAACGACGCAGCCACGTCCTTTTCCTTGAGTATCTTTTTTAATTGAAAAAATTCTGGCGTTTAACGTCTGGCAATATCATTACAAGCACCCTGTTCAGTTCTCACCACCTGGGGTTCCGTGCACTCAAAGAGAAGTACAGGAGTGTTTTTCCATTTCGTTCCCATCGAATTCCGCGACTTGGTTAAAACGCCTGGGCTCGAGTTTAGCAGCGCCACGCCATATGCACTATGTAGCCAGTAATTAGGCTACCGCGCCTTTTTTTTCGTTGTTGTTAAGCATGGACTGGACAAACAATTTCACACGGTTTACGGGTGAAGTATTAGCACATATAATGGCTACCTAAAACTGTTTTCGGCGACCGAGTGCCGACCGCAGTAAAGGAATACGTAGGCAACTATTGCGCGTTCTCTTAGGCGAGAAGGACGGAAACATGAACGGAATGTTGCACTGTAGATAATTTTCTTTGTCTATAATAATACTTTCCGTAAATCTGAGCACAGGGCGCTGAATGGGGCTGATATGTCTTATTTGTTGGGAGCGACAAGCAGGAATGTTTTTCCGCCTGCATTTCGCAAGACCTACTGATGAAAAATTATATGCGCGAACATACACACGAAAGATACATGCTCCTTGAAGATCAAGAAAATACTTGTTCTCCAAAGGGGAACTGTGCAAAGCCATAGAATGAAAGCCGACACTGCAACCGCAATGCACACGCAATCACCGAGGGCCGTAAAAAAGAAATAAAGAAGAGAACGAAAGGCATCTATTCATATAAGGCATAAACACATGTCATATCCAATTATAAATACCGTTTGATTGGTATGAACGTACATACCGGCGCGCGAAGTAGTACGAATGACCTTTCCGAGCAGAATCGTCTGCAGTTGCCGATGGCGCGACCTTGATGCGGCCCAACCAATTCGATCGCAGCGCCGCCATGGTATTTTTCCTCGTCCTGCGCCTCACTGCACAAAGCATGCATCGCCCCAGCTGCTCGGTCCACTCAACCGCGTTCCAGCACACTGTACCCGTGCTCCCTCCCACGCGTGACGTCTGCGACGCGGTTCTGTGTCACCCTCACGGCAAGCAGATGAACTTTGTGGCGAGTAGTACTCCTGCAGTCGACGAGGTCGCACGCTCGTTCCGTTCGCAATTTCCAGGACGAAATCGCTCAGAGATCGCGAGTGTGCAAGTCGTTCTCATCTTTGCATCAGTCTCGCCATGCCTCCTCAGCGTGCTGTGGGCTGAGCGATGTAGGTGTGACGTGTGTGCTGTGCGTTCGAGCTCGAGTGCTGCTGACCTCCACGTGGTCCCCCCCCCCCCCCCCGGAATGTTTGGATAGGACACGGTGCGGATTCTTGAGGACTCCAACCTGCTGTTCATCAATTTGGTGAGCTGTACTGGGGGCTTTTTTCTTTTCCTTGGTTTTTTCTAGTGTTCAGTTGAGGTTTTTTAGCTTCCTACGTTGCTGTAAGAACTTCGTCTAGTCGCGGGTTCCACGTGGTTTTCACCGCGATGGTGGCCCCTTCGCGGCTCCGTCCGCTTACCTTTTTTGGTCGTGTTCTGAAAGGCGCGACCGATGTCGATGTGTGTAAGGCGCTCGTACAGCGCTTCTCGGTAAATGATTTGAAGGCAGTGCAGGACTTCGGCGGGGGTCGTTTTGAAGTCACGTTCAAGAGTAAGGCTGCGGTTGATCGCTTCTCAGCCGATCCCGCTTTGAAGGTTCGAGATGTCGAGCTTCGGTTTGAGTATCGAGGTGTTCGAGTGAAGATGGTCAGGGTTTTTGGCTACCCAGCGGATCTTCCACATGAAGCTTTGTTCGTGTAGGTGAGCGTGTCGTCCAGTGCGAGTACGAGGGAGTCGTTAGGTTGTGCCGTAGGTGTAACCTGGCAGGACACCACGCCGAAGTGCGCTTTCGCTGCGCGCAGTTCGGCCACGTGGCCTGCGACGCGGCGTGCGCACGATGTGGCGGAGACCACGCGGTCTCGGCGCGCAGTGTCCACACCTACTCGTCAGTAACCGCGAGGCCAGCAGGAGCCTACATTAGAGACCGCGCTTGCTTCGCCGGTAGGGCGAGGACAGCCGGGCCTCTTTGAGCGTGGTCGACGCCACCGAGTGCGGCGCAGATTCCGTGGATGTCACCGCGGCCGCCCTCCCGTCTGTCACGGCAACGTGCGAGGGGGCTGACACGAAGGTCGTTGCCGCCTCCGTGGCTGTTACGCCGGCCGCTGCCTGTGGCGGGTCGGAGCCGCTGACTGCCACGACCGGCGCTGTTCGTCGGTCGAGCCAATGTTCGCGAGGTGCTGCACCCTGCCGTTCGTTTCAGCGGTGCAGCAATGGCGCCCGCAGAACCACGACGTTCGTTTCAAAAAGCGCAGGAAAGGTGCAAGGCTGGTTCATGATTTTGCTGCACCCGCCCCACTGTCGGTGCCGACTTGGTGCAGGCATGCAGGTGCGAAGCAGCGGCGCAGCAGACGACGCAGCACACAGGCGCGAGCACCGTTAAAACCCCGCTTACCCACGTCTGATGTGCCTGCGCAACGGTGGTGTGCATTTACGCCCCGGAAACCGATCATACCTGCAGTTCAGGGCCTTTCAAACTTACGCACTCCGTGCACATTAGTCTGACATAGCATGACGCCTACACCGCGTCTGCACCTTTGCATTTGTTTCGAGTGTTTCGCTGGTCCTGCTCCTCCGGAATCGAACTGCAGAGTTTCTGAACTTCTCATGAACCGCTGTGAACAGGCTCATAGTGGTGCAGGAGAATCGAACAGACCCTTCGTGACTCTGATTGCGTGAGCCTGAGACAGCTGATTTCTTCCACGTGGTCTTCTTCCGGAATGTCTGGATACGCCGCAGGTTCTTGAGGGTTCCAGCCGGGGTGCCCATCCGTTTGCTGAGCTGCCCTCGTGGGTATTTTTTTCTGCGCTTTTTCTTGAGTTTCGCTGACGATGTTACATTCGTGTAGTGTTAGCCTCACTTCGGCCAGGCGCGGAGGCCACGTGGTTTTCACCGCGACTTTCATCGCGGCTTCGTGCGCTGACATTTTTTAGGTCGTGTTTCGGAAGGCGCGAGCAATGTGTGCAAGGCACTTGCTCAGCGCTTTCCACAGTCCGGGTTGAAGTCTGTTCAGGATTTTGGTGCGGGCGGTTATTGAGGCGGCTTTCATGAGTGAAGGCTGTTTCACGTGCTGCGACTGGAACTACGAAAATCGGCGCAGTCGCACGCATCGCAATGCGTTTTTTAAAGGGCCCAGTCTGTCTGCGCTACAACAATCTACAGGATGACCTATCAACGAGTTCATATAGCTAGCCTCATCGCATATGCAGTATTCGAAATTCGGCTGCCACGAAGTCGTCGTAACTGCGGAAAATGTTCCAGTTCACTATACAGCCCAGCAAAATTCTCGCGCTACCCGTGCTCAGCGTGAGCTTCTGGAGAAATGATGTGTGTATATTGCTCCTGATTGCGCATATGCGGTGCCTGCTCCTAGCCATATTATTGTACCAAATGCAGCAGCAAGCACCAACCCGAAAGCCGGCGTCTGCCCCTGAACGAAGCCGCAAATGATCGGCGCGATTACTGAACGCGGAATGGAAATTGTGTTGTGAAAGTCAACCTTAGCGCGAGCCTGGTTCGTGCATCGTGGTGCGCGTCAATATATATATATATATATATATATATAAACGAGAAGAAAGGGGGTTAACCGAGGGGCCCGATATTTATTAGTCATATAGTCGCCGCCGCGGTAGCTCAATTGGTAGAGCATCGCACGCGACATGCGAAGGTTGTGGGTTCGGTTCCCACCTGCGGCAAGTTGTTTTTTCATCCACTTTAATTTCCATTAATTTATCATTACTTTTTCATTTATTAAGCACATGTAATTTCCCCTATGTTGTACTTGGTGTCAGTGTTTGTTGGCTTGTCATTATATGACTATATATATATACTGAGTGTTCTCTATTTCTAAGGGCGCAAGCAAGAGCCGACGCATGAAATGTATTGGCAAGGTTCTGACTGGTGTTGTAGAAATGGTGGGGGGCTTTTTTTGTTGCTGGGTGTAGGTCGGACAAACTGTCTCACACTTGCGGCGCTCGAGCTCAGTCAGTCGTGCCGGATTATACCTTTCTCGCAGCTTACGGCCGCTTTCGATATCACATCACTGATTTTCCCGGGGGTAACTTCCGGCACTTTGCTGTCTTGTCATCTGCCCTTGCCGAGCTGGAAATTATTTAAACTGGTCCGTACGCGCGAATTTGTATGCTACTCAACAAAAGAAAATTGTGACTCCCCGAAGGGCCATATCGTCTCGTGGGAATCGAACACCTCGTTGTATTGACAACTCGCAAAGGTGTACGAAGCAAAATGCACTTAATTTGCTGTGTAGCGCGTCAACGAACGCATAGAAATGGGAGAACGGAATCTGCGATACAAGCTTTCTTATTCTCCCTTCGCGTACGTACCGAATTAGGCAATCCATTCCTCTGCCCAGTGCTCTTGTTGAGCGAGATGCCATTTCCCAAAACAAATCGGTTTCCGTCAATTTTCCGCGCAAAATCGACGGAAAATCGCAGCGCTCGCTGCGACCAAGCAGTTGGTCGCAGCCGAACATCGGAGGGTCGGCACTGCGACTTTCGTCGCAATCGACGGAATTCGTACTTCCGGTGCGACGAAAATCGCATCATGTAAAACAGGCTAGAGGCCGCGGTTGATAGCTTCTCAGCTGATCTCGCATTGAAGGTTCGCGATCTTGAGGTTAGTTTCGAGTATCGAGATCTTCGTGTGAAGGTTGTTAGGGTTTTCGGATACCCCTCGGATCTTCCAGACCAAGCTCTTGTCAACGAGCTGGAGGTTCTTGGTAGGATCCACGGGATCTCCGAAGAGTGCGTGCCGGGGTTCTTTGGCATTGGTACAGGGAACCGGCGCATTCGGAGGGCGCGGCCCGTTCCTCACCTTCTTCGTGTCGAGAGCGTGTCGTCCAGCGTGAGGGAGTCGTTCATTCGTTATTTATGTCGTTTATTGAGGTTATTTCGTTTATCTAATACTCTGATAGCTTTACTTAAAAGAGTTGCACTGCATGTGCGAATTATCAGCAACCACAGTACATTTGAAGAACTAGAAAATATAGCATGCCTACTAGTGTCTATAATGCGACGATTTCAATTTTTATTTCTTCCTAATGAAACACATTTATTCCAAGCTCTCCCGCTTTTGCTACCCCCACCGTCCCCATCCCCCATGTAACTTTGCAAGCCCCGCAGATATAAAGGTATGCTTGCAATGTTACCCAATGCACTTGTAGGTAAATTTCGGGTATTCGTACATCTGTAGGCTCTAAAAGGAGACTATAGCCAGAGAAGCTGAGCTGGGTAGTTTTTGTAGAGGTGCACAAGAATGAACACTTATTCAAAAAAATGGCTTTTATTGCAGGAATGCGGAACAAGCTTTTTCTTTGAAAGGCTCGCTGTAAGCACTGACCTCAAGCTTGTCCGATAGTGGGACTGAATTAAAAAAACACCATTTAGCAAATAGCACCATTGTCCACAGTGTCCTGTAGCAGTCCACTGAACAAAATAAAAACAGCTCTTTGAAGTTCGACTATATCACAGAAGCCAGAGGCATAAATATTCTTAGGCTTATAATTTCTTATGGCTGCTAGAGCAATGACGTATTACATGGCACCGAAGGACACGCAAGAGTAAAAACCACAATAAATTACTGTTTCAGGGTACCCACAGAAATAGCAAATATAGATGTTGACTAGAGTACATCACAACATTATTACAATGCACGACATCAAATACCTGTCATTTAATAAGACACTTCATAAGAAGGAATGCAGATTTAATTGCAACAATAGAACTTTATCTCCTTAACACAACCCAGGGTGTCTACCAAGTTGACATTTGCATATTCCCTGAGTTTTCTAGGTTTTCCCCGAATGCCTTTGCAAACTTCCCTGAGTGATACAGAACTTTGTTTTACATCAAGACAGACCATGTCGCCCGATGCTGTCACTCTCTAGTAAGCATGCTAAAAATAAACACTTATTCCAGTTTGAATAGTAAGGAGTAGCATTTATTTTATTCAAAAAGAAATCGGAAGGGAGGGGTTACTAAAATGCACAGCGAATAAAATATATTACAAAATGATAAAACTCATTGCAAATCAAGTCGAACATTCTGAAATACGAATAACAAGGAGACGCATACAGAAACAAATATTTTCGAATATGAGATATTTTTATCAATTGATAGCAAGCGCATTGGTATGCGGCCCGAACTTTGTCACAAGTGAGATGCTCTCTGAACAGCTGTTGCATCAACTGTCCTACTCTCAGCCTGCGCGCAGTGGCTCAATGTTGCGCTTCACTGCTTTAAAGAGTTTATTTCCGTTTGGATGAGGGACACCTGCACCTCGGCATCAGCCAACACTTCGTTTTTTGAGCTCAAGCTCCTTGAAAGAAGCGGCGTCACGCTTCTTTTCTCCTTCATTCCTCAATGCGCAGGTTTTTTGCTCTCGTCCTCCTTCCACCGCGCGTTCGCCCCTCGGACCATTTATAGCATCCTCTTCGTCAGTTGCACAGTCAACGTCCACATTCTTGGACTCCCTAGGGTCCGCGAAAGCGTTCGTAAAATCGCGCAGTTCGAAGAAATGAATGCATGGCTTTTACTGCCGTTAAAGGCTCAAATCGCCGCTGGCACATCCGAAAAGGCCCACCTGTGCACTTATTAGGCATATCAGTGCTCGTACTGTGACAGGAGATGGCGAATAGATACTGTGTCGCGTGACAATTGGCCCTACACACGCTTGTTATGACTCACTGCAAGACTTTAACGTATGTTTCACCGCGTAACATTTACGTATTGAGGCGAAGCTGACTTTCAGGAACCAGCATTATGTAACGCGCCGTGCTTTCCCAGCTTCGAAGCCAATCGTGAGGACCACAAACACAGAGTCGGTGTCATTGCTTACAGCGGCGAATTCTTTCAGTAAAAAACACCGCGCCGAACGGCAAGAAGCTTAACTGCGAACGTTGAAGCAGCTAGGCCTAGCTTTTACCGTGGCGGCGAGGTAATCAAAACGGCAGCAGTGGTGGCTTTGATACCTGCGGTCACAGCAAGAAGTCCGGAAAATCGGACTTGTTCGTGTGTCCAAAATTTCAGACATTCTTATACAATGACTCCATCGGGTGCCGCGAAGCCGTCCGAATTATCGGGCCGTCCCGAAAGTCGATCATTGACTGCACACTGACAACTCCTACAGCCGACGACACGGCGTCAAAAGACCTGTTCGTTACGATCCCTCTTTGTTACGCGCGCCAGCATTACCGCGACTTTCGTTCCCTTTCAATAGAATTGCAGCTAATTTTCCCTGATGTAAGCGCAAATTCCCTGAGTTTTCCCTGATTATTTCCAGAATATTCAAATTCCCTGAGAATTCGCGGTTTTCCCGGTTGGTAGACACCCTGCATTTCGTTTCGTAGGAGACGCTTCATGTTTGTGGCAGGGACAGCAGCAGAACGAATACCTTTCGATGGTATTCCTTTGGCGATTTCGTTGGCAAGCACATTACCGTCGATTCCACTGTGGCCAGGAATCCAGCATAGCACTACATGTCTACGAGGTCAATAAATGTTGCACAAGGCTGAGTAAAGTTCAATAAGAACAGGCTCGGTATGCTTTTGTAATGGCACTAACGCTTTTACAAAACTTAAAGGGCCCCTGAAACGGTTCGGACAAATTTTGTAGGTGCGTAGGGTACAGCTTAAGTAGAGCATTCGCACCACAATTTAAGTGAAGCGTTACGTATTAATGGAGCTGCAAGCGATTAGAAGTTACCCTCCTCCCTAGCCATGCTTTTCCTCCTCAACTCGCTCGCCGAGCGAGCGGCGCTAAGCTCCGCCTTCACTGGTTCAGCGTCACGATGCGACGTCACATCGCTCACTTCCGGTTGCTTAGGAGCACGCCCCCTCCCCGCGAGACCTCTCCGCTAGCCGCTTGGCCGTCGACCGAGAGCTATCGAAGCAGCGTGCGTTGCGAGCATTCTGTCGTAGCGCCGAACGTGTCCGGTACTCCGCTAAAAACAGGCAAGCTGGTCATTTCGGCAAATAACTCGAGGCATAAACTCAAGCTGATGAAGGAACTTTAGCGTAGACGTACGTGAGCAGCCTGATCGGTCTGCACGGTCCAGACGCTGGCGCAGCGCTTAACCAGTCAAACAAAGCGCTAATATTGCTCTAACCAAGTGTAAAGCATTTTAAACATTTATAAATCAACGTGTTGATGATTACACTCCTGCGAAAAATACACACCAGCAGCAAAGAATACACTTCGTTGCTGCTACTGTGTATGGTTGAGCTCTGTGCCACCAGGTGGCTGCACCGTGCAGACCGTTCACATTTGCCCTTCTGCTCATCTCGTGGCTCATCCCGGCACAGTCAAGCGGCCAGACCCTGTCCCCTTGCGCTTGCGTTTGCCCTAATACTGGACTCGCGGTTTGCAGGTCGCTAGGTTTGCAGTCCACAAGGCAACAAAGTCGAATCATAGTGCTCGCGAAAAGACTGAGACCGACTCTGACCGCGGAGCTCTCGTCAAAATGGAGTACGTTGTAACACAAGCAGACGACACTTGTTGTGTGCCGGAAGTGCTGAAGTGTACTAAAAAACTATTCTTGTGTATTCTCTTTAAGTTATTTTCTTTTTACAAAAACAAAGTAACTAACATTCCAACTATTACGAGCATCATTTGTTCACCATAAAGTTGGAAAAATTATCGACCACGCGCCCTGGTCAGCCAATCAGATAGCTCGCCCATGTGACGTAATATGGGTTATTTGCATCATATGGGTAGGGGCGGCTTAAAATTCCGCCGAGCAGTGCGCTGCGATCGGCAGCGATGGGTATTTTTAAAACCTTATAATAAATTACACGCTTTACGCAAAGCACTTAGATGCATCAATTAATGATCAGAAGAACCTACTCTAACGACTCAGTACGTTTGTAGAAAATCGCCAAAATCGTTTCAGGGTCCCTTTAAGGAGTCCGTGAATATGATTGCTCTGTCAAGTTTTAATTTAGGTTTTACCGCAGTGTCTCACCCGCGTATGCAGTGCAACATAGTGTCACTAGTTCTTCACCTTCAGAGGGGAAGAAGCACTTGATTCTATTCAACATACAATCTACAAATAAAACCACTTTCCAGACCTGCATATACCCTAACAGAATTGGTAACCAGTGCTGGAATAATAATTTTGAGCTCCTTTCATTACAAACAGTTTTGTGATCAAATTGTCTGCTGTTCGATCATTTATTCGACATCCAGCTTCTTTTCATTCGATTCGATTCTAAATCTACTATTCTGTATTAGCACACCCCTACAAAAGCATTAGGGACTGCTACTTATATTTGTGCCATGAGTGTCCCAGGTAGCCAGATACATCCGTTAGATGTGCCTAATATAGTACACTTTGGACATTCAGTACGTCTATTAGATATCCAGATTTATCCAGAAAACGTTGCATGGATGTACTATGGATCATCACAAATCCATCCAGAAAATGTAAGTGGTAGGTTGTGGGGATGTTAGGGCTGGATGTATGTAGCATCTAAAAGACGTCCACAACTCGTATAGATATTTACAACTACAACTAATGGATGTCTATATTAACCAGTTAGGTCCACAGGACATCAATTGTACTACGTATGGCTGTATCCGCAAGATCCAATAGGTATCCACATTGACATCCATTGGATGTGCCTCGCACTGTTTCTGGCTGTTCCTTTTATTCGTCATGCATGCATGCACTGGGCCTCTTCAATTTGGTGTCCCAGACTGCTTGAGACGCTGTTACAGGCAGTGGTTATTGGCGTAAGCAGCTTCTCGGACAGTCCTGGACCATTTGGGACAACAAATCAAAGTGCCCCTATTACTAAGCAAAGAAAAACTCAAGTTTTCACCACCAGACCTTTTCTTGTCAAACCTCTTATTGGTATCAACCGTTTGAGAAGTATGTAATGAGGTACACGATTTTTGCAGTGAAATACAGCAGCATACGGCAGCTCTCTCATGAAAATAAAGTGAACACTAAAAATAAAACATACCATCTCTTGGTTTCTGAAAGGCACGATGAGCACTTGACGCACGAACCAATACAAAGATATAGCTTTTGCATAACAGCTAAGCATAAACATACTAAAGGATAAATGAAATAAGACAGTAAAAGAGCCGCTTGAAAAAGAACACTTCTCTAATCAAAAACGATTTCTTAGGTGAGAAACAGCGCAGTGTTAGCTGCATTCTCCAGTAAAATAAAACAGAGCGCACATTATGAGACTTAATTCTGATGAACAAGAACAAAAGCAGAACTCACATATGGGAACATTAAATCACTATTTGACTAACGTCGTATTCAGTAAAAGAAAAAAAAAGAATAGAAACCACGTAGTGAAACATAAAGGAGAGCAACCACAGAAGGCCCAAAATAGCAATATAGGAAAGACAATCTCATAACCATCAATACGTTAGCACAATGATAAATTGTGTAAGAGAAGCAGGCAACCCCTTCCAGCAAAAGCCTGTCAAATTAGCTTTGAGAAATATTCCGAACACAGGTGCTACATTAAACAAAAATAGTTTTAACACGTTATCACTCTTAGAAATGAAGACTGAGTCTCCCGTACGCACACCATGAACGCGGCTAGATACACGATATATTTTGGACGGAATTGAACAGCACTTAAAGGAAGTGTGGAAAAAACGACAGAGAAAATGCATAAAAAAAGCTTTCAGCGCTTACCGCGAATTCACAACTCCCGCCTGGAGGGAGGTAGATGAAACATTTGACGGTCTCGGCTGTCTGTCTCATGCATGTAAAAAGCGTTTCCGAAGGAGATGGCACTGGTACCGATGCGTCGCGCAAGGCTGAGACGTCGTATGTGAGGAGGGTACATTGATGAGACTCGCTGAAAGGCAAATGCTCAGTGCCGAGGCGGCCCGCCAAATAAGTGCTGAGCCGCGCGAAAAATAGGCAGCGATTGAACGGCCTTACTCTATGGCTGGAAAGCGATTATATGGCGCCTCCTTAAAGGGACACTAAAGCGAAACAATAAATCAGTTTAGACTAATGCAGCATTGTTTGAGAACCCTGCGGGCAGTCATTCCAAAAAGATATTTTGATTATTAGATGAGAAAATGAAGTTCCAAGTGTCAGTATTTCAATTTTGCGCCGAAACGCCAGCGCTGGTACGTCAGCGTGACGTCAGGGATTCCTAAGTATGTTTTCGCATTTGGGCCGCGTTGGCTGAATAAAGGTTCCCGAAACTTGCCTTGTTTAATATTAGGTTCCTTTAGAACACAATGTAGTCAATCTGTACCGCTATATATAATTAGCAGGCCCTAGAAGATGCCATCGAAATCCAAGACGTCACAGCCCCCAGGTGCGGGAACTTAAGTAGGCGTCGCCACCCGTATTTCGTTTTTGCGCTTTTTCTGGCTTGATGAGTGGCTTGATGAGTGGTCCGGGCGGACGTGGGTTTCTTGCGAAGCAACCACGTCGCATCCGTCCGAAAGAGCCCCATCCGCCAGCTCTGGATGACGGCGGCGCATCGAACGAACCTTCCATTGAACGATGCGCGGCCGTCGATCCACTGGTGTGCTAGCCATGCTGGATCAGGGCGTCATGCATTTCCAGAGCTGCCACACACATGTGACGCGCTGGCGAGTCGGCAGGTGCCGATTCCAATAGTGCACGCAATGCCGACGCGAGCGTCGTTATAACGAGGTCGCGTGCATCGGGTGTTGTCGCGCTGCGGGGCTGTGCAGGGCTGTTCTCGGCGACTGGCTGCGGTGCTGTGTTGCCGGTTAGCACGTCGCGAAAGGCGCGTCCCGGCTGAACCGTCGCCGATGGTCGCGGCTCGGGGGCGCGCTGTCCGGTGGTGGCAGCCTGCTGGCTCCGCGCTGTAGGGGCACTGCTCCTCGCGAGAACCAAGGCTTGTCGGCGCGTGATGCGCGGAACGGTTGTCGCGAGTATGCTCGCCACCCGCCGCTCGAGCTGCCAGTTGGGGCAGCGTGGCTCTGCTGACTCGTGCGGGCCCCGGCAATTAATGCAGTGGGTCTGCTTTGAAGTGCAGGCGCTCGTCGCGTGCGACCCCGCGCACTGGAGACAGCGTGGGTCGCGGGAGCAGGTCGCTGTGGCGTGCCCGAAGAGCCCGCATCGACCGCACTGTAACGGCCGGGGTAGCTGCGGGCGTACGATGCGGCGGTGCTTAAAGAGGTGTACCTCCTCCGGCACGTCTCTGCCAGCGAAGCGGAGGGTTGCCACATCGCCGCTTCGGGTGACGGCGAGTACGGGCACCCGGCACTCGATCCCCTCAATGATGGAAGGCCCGTCGATCGCCGGGTCCACGTTGAAGAGCGTGCCCGTGCAGGAGTCGGCGATAAGTGCCTTCGCATTGACGGGCACCTCGCATATCACCCGGACGGCGAGTAATGCAGAGAGGTCCGTGTCGGGCAGCGCGTCGACGGCCACGACATTCCGTCGAAGGTTCGGCCGCACTCGATGGGTCCCTGGAACTCCGGCAAGGATTGCGGCAATCGCGTCGCGCGATGCCGCAAGGAAGTGCGTCTTTCTTGCCAGTGGTCGGTAATGGTGTATCCAGACGACGGACGGCTCCGCGCAAATCTGTGCCGCGGACGCTTATTCCGCCGCCCGTCCGGCTGCGAAGCGCATCCAGACGACGGACGGACCAACGTTACTAGACTAGCTTCAGTTTTAAAACTCGGCGCCGTTGCGCGGAACCGCCACCCGCCCGCGCCTTCGTGGCGCTGCAGTCGCGCCCGGCTTCACTTCCTCACTAGCCGGCTACGCGGGCGGGCCGGACTAAGCGCGCGGTGCAGCGTATTGTGTGGTTCGTTGTTGAAGGCGAATTTCAGCAAGCATGTAATCCGCGAAACTGTAGCTTTCGCCGAGTTTGTTGAGAATATAAGCAGACGATGCCGACGTGCTGCGCACCTGGCTGCATAGGCGGCTATCGGAACGATGTCGACAGTTCGGCGCGCTGCTTTTTCTGTGCCGCCAGCAATGCGACGCTTCGCTCGGCGTGGAACAGAGCGATTCTGTTGTTGTTGTTGTCGTTGTCCTGAGTGGCCGTGGCACATACCCACAGCGGGGATTGGCCAAGAATCGGGCGGTTTAATTAGGTGCCTCAAATAATAATGATAACAAGGGAGTTAACAATTTGGGCGTGTGAGTTTAAAAGTAAACGTTTTGTGTTTGGAGAAAAAAGAAATAATCAGATGAAAACCGGGTATAAGATAACAATAATAATAACAATAATAATAATAATAATTAATAAAAGATAAGAAATAAAAGAAAGCTATGGTTGGGAGGGAGAACGATCAATCTAACATGGAAATCGATTAGTTTCAATGAGGTAATTTTGGATCGCCAAGCAAACATTTCTGTTGCTGAACCCAACAATGGAGGCTCCAAAAGATAGGATCACAGGCACTGATAAAGTCAGACCAATAGAGCGAAGCGGTATTTCGAGTAGTCGTTTTCTTATAATAGAAAAACGTCTGCAAGGCAACAAGAAATGGTCGATTGTCTCCGCTTCGCCACAGAATGAGCATAGTGGTGAGGGGACCAGACCAGACCTGTGGAGGTAGAAGTTCAATGCAGGTATACGGCAGCGCAGCTTCGTGATGGACACTTCAATTTTCCGTGTTCGGCAAAAATCTCTGTTCCAAGGGTGCAGGAGATGTCCGCACTCCACAGAGTTAGTAATTTCGGAGCCTGATACTGACTGTATAATGATACTCCTGCGAAATCTAGCTGCAGTTACATAAGCAGTCAAAGGGCAGCAAGGAAGAATCGGGCCACTTATCGATGCCTTGGCTAGAGAGTCTGCAATTTCATTAATGATTAGTCCTTTATGGCCGGGCACTCAAATCAAACGCACGCTTCTCAAGTAACCAGGTACCAATGATTGAAATGTCCTCATCACGCGAGAATCACTAGAAGCAGTAAGGGATGAGCACAATGATAAAGAATCAGTAACTATCACGGCTGACGTAATTGATGGTCCTAATTTGCGTAATGCTAGGCACCACGGCCATGAATTCGGCTATTCCTTGTGCCGACCGGCACACGCGCTCGTGCCACTGCTCCTACGTTCATCGTCGTCTTTCACAGCTGGCTGCGTTGCCGTTCATCATTCCAGCGTAGAATTTCACTTCTGTCATCGTAATGGGGAGGCCGCGTTTACGGTGGGAGGGGCCATTGCTTAAGGCAGTATGAGCCTTACGTCTTACTCATTGTCTTACGTAACGGATAGATTTAATTTCTGAAGAAACTTAATTTTGAATAATCGCAAATCGGGCGAAAGCAGCTAATCACGCCTCCGAGCAAACTCGAGACATCGAACGCAAGCGACAACGGCGGACTACGGGCATATCGTCAGTGACGTCGTTCTCTCCGTCGCAGCCAATTGTGTGTGTTACTGCATAATTCAGAAATACTTTAATGAATCCTCTAGATTAACCCAGTGATAAACACGGGCCGCACGTTTCAGCTTCGCTGGTTAACCATCTTCACGGAGTGGAAGAGCAGATGATATTTTTGTGTGTGTGTGTGTGTGGCTTGTGTGTTCAAAGACTGACCTCATCTTTCTTTTTGTTGCGCTTCTTTGGCGTGGCGAGAAGCCTCGGTGGGGCTGAAGATCATCCTAATCACACACTTTGGCCAAATGTTGAGGCTTCTGAGCCTAAACTGCGCGAAACGTTAAGACGGCAGGAAAAAACACAGCTTCCGCGCTTCGCTCTATGCGTTTCTTTCTTTCGTGCAGTTTACCCTTATTACAGTATGAACCAACTGGCCCGATAAATCTTATTGCTGTAGGTGGATACCGCTTTCTCATGGTATCACTAATTCGGACAAGGGAGAACGCCAGCGAGCGTGAAACACGCGCAAACTGCCCGTCCGCACGGGCTGAAGGCTGCGGCGAGGCGTCTGCAGGGGAGCCCGATGGAACGGCGCTGCCATCTGGCGGCTGTCACAGAAGTGGCGACACCGGCTGTAAGCGCGCGGGCGGAGAGTTTTACAACTGAAGCTAGTCTAGTAACGTTGGGACGGACTGAGTAGGCGACCGCGCCGGAAAAATAAAGATGGCGGCTACGCCCGAAGCGACTGCCGTCCGCCTCGAACCTGTAAAGTCGTCGTCGTCCACTGTGAGGCCCGTAACTTTCAAACTGAGGATTGTATTTGGTTTAAATTTCTGTCCAGAAGCTTCGACAGCAATATATTCGTGATGAGTGGGCACCGTTTCCGAAAGCGGTACTCAGATTCACGGCGTGTAGGCTTAGAGTGGCTGTATTGGCTGAACATGGCCTCGAAGATGTTGCGGTGGCCCGGGCGGATCTCAGTGGCCGCAAGTTAACATGATTGCTTGTTTCTACTCACTCTAGATGGCGCCATCGGTGTAACAAACACTTTGTCATAGGTGTTTTTCACTTTGAATGAAAATGGAGATCGAAAGGAAACGACGGTTGGCCGCAATGGCTGTTGTTTTGTCCGAATTGAACACGAATGGTGTTAGCAGCGATGAAGCTGTTTCAGAAATATACCAAAGCAGCGCTTGTTGCCAGACTGTAGAGCATGCTAGGCTAAATCCGCAGCATTCGACCCCCAAAATCCGGATGCGAAAAATAGCTCGGCATTTTCCGTCCGTGGGGGTCGCGGACGACGCGCGGACGGCACAAATCCGTGACGCGTAGTCACGTGATGCGCCGTCCGTCGCGGAAAAGACGGATTTCGTCCGTCGTGTGGATCCACCATAAAGGACAGTTTCCCGTCTTTCCGTGGCCGGTGCGGTGTATTGTGCCGCAGCAGGGGCGCTTGAGCGTACGCCCGTGGTAGCGACGGTGGTGATCGTCGTCCCCGAGCGCATGTTGTGGCGTTTGCGACTGCTGTTTTTAACGCGATAGCGTTAAGGAGCTCGTGTCGCAGAAAAGCCGGTGTCGTCGGCGCCGGCGTCTGCGGCGTTGGTCGTGAGCGATAAATCACGGCAGGCACTTCATAAATAAAAAGCAACTTCCAAGATGGGCTGGGTGGGAATTGAACCAGGGTCTCCGGAGTGTGAGACGGTGTGAAGTGATTTTCGAAAAGGAGACGGAAGAGATGAGTGCTGTGCCGTAACTGTCCCTCACATGAGGACACCTCAACAGCACTGCACGGGGAAGGGGGAATGGGGAGAAAAAGAGGAAGGAGAGAAAGACAGGAGGAACGTGGCAAGGGCAAAAAAAAAAGGTGAGAATGCGAGTGCGGGTCTCAGAGCCGCGCTCTCAAGTGCGTCGCAGTGCAGTAATATAGCACTGCCGAAAGTGCGTGCTTCACGATGGACGAGTGGGCTGCAGGGAATAGCAGCGCGGTCGCCGTATCGCAAGTTAGTTCCAGTCGCCGATACACTGTACACAAGTCTGTGCGCTCCACACCGAAGGCAGGGCAGTAAAGTAACAAGTGGTCGAGCGTCTCCAAATCGCCACAGTTGCTGCGTGCGGGGCGGCCAATTCCCTGAAGCCTGTGCGTTCTCGCAGCGGTCTTGTAGCAGCCGACGCGCAGGCGAAGCAGGAAGGAGTGGTCCGCCCGAGAGAAGCCCACGCGGGGGAGGAGGCGAAGGGACGCACCTGCTGCGATGCGCTGGTCCGGGTGCTGCGCGCGGAGCGAGAGTAGAATAGTTGTTTTCGCCACGTCGAAACCGCTGACCGAGGTGGCGAGGGGGAAGCGACAGGAATGCGCCTGCTTTGCGAGAGCGTCGGCGGCTTGGTTTCCTTGCAGGCCAATGTGCGCCGGAACTCATTGCAACGCCAAATCGCAGCCCTGGCTGACGAGATGGCGGAGCTTTGAGCCGACGCGCTGCACCAGCGGAGGTCCCAGGTAATCCTTCGCCAGCATACACAGTGCCGCGCGCGAGTCCGAAAGGATCGCGGCGGAAACAACACTGCACTGTTGAAGGAGGAGATCAGCTGCTAGGTCGATCGCAGCAAGCTCGGCCACCGTCAACGACGACACAACACGAAGGCGGCACTGCCGTGTAGCACAAATATCCGGCGCCGTGCACGCTGCCGCACCGGAACCATCACTCGCCACTGAACCATCGGTGTAAACAAGCAGCCGGCCCTCCAAGCGGTCGTGCAGAAGTGCGGCCGTTTCCTGCTGCATAGCACAAACAGCTGTTCGACGCTCGGATTTGACGCCTGGCACCGTGGTGTTCACATCGAGTAGCGCAGAGGCGTGCGGCGAGACCGGCAGGGGCAGGAGTTGCGGCGTCGACGCGACGAGTGCGCTGAATTCGGTGGCACGCTGGCCCATGCCCGAGCCCTCTAGGGTATGGAAGCGACACACGAGGCGTTGTCCCTGTGGCGAACGTTGAAGGCGCTCGATGTGGTTCATCGCTTGCTTCCGTGCGCGAAGTTAGGGCGGCCAGTCCCCCGCTTCGGCGAGAGTTGCTCCCACTTGCGAGTTGCGAGGAAGCCCGTAAAGTTGTCGGATTACGGTGCGGTGCTCCATATCGATCGCCTTCCAGTTGGCAGCTCTGACGTTGGTAATGGGCAGTGCATAGAGCGCACGCGACGTTGCGACCGAGTTGTAGACTCGGAGCGCAAGTTGCGGTGTACATCCACGACAACGGGCGAGCAGGGAGCGTGTGGCGCCGGCCACCTTCTTCGAGTCCTTGCATAGCTGGGAGACGGCGGCGTCGAAGTTGAGCCGGCAGTCTATATTGAGGTCGAGATAACGTACTTTTCTCTGCCACGGGAGGGGGCTTCCACGCAGCATGAGAGGAGGCACTTCGAAGTGCGCACGAGACCGGGGATGCACCAGCAGCGCCTCAGATTTTGATGCCGAGAGCTGTAGCCCTATGCTGGCAAGGTGTTCATCCACGGCATTGATCGCCGACTGCAGTGAATCTCGTACTGGATAGCCGGGGTCCGTGGGCCCGCACGCAAACAGCGCAATGTCGTCGGCGTAAATCGCCACACGGACTTCGTGTGCTGTGATCTTCGGAATGTAATCAGGGAGCCTTTCCAGTGCCAGGTTGAAGAGAAACGGGCTGATAACGCTTCCCTGTGGAACGCCGGAAGTCGCGCTTCGGGTGGAGCTGAGCGCGTTGCCAACTCGTACTCTGAGCGTGCGGTCACTGAGGAAGGCCGCGACGTAGTCGAAGAGGCGGCCGGTGACATGCAGCTCATGTAGCGCTTGAGTGATGGTGGCATGGGGCAGGCCATCGAATGCGTCTTGCACGTCAAGCAGCACGAGATATCCAGCCTCACGGCGACTTGCCGCGTCCTCAAGCGTAGCCACGACGTCCGCGAGCGAGTCCGCTGTTGAGCGCAGTCGTCGGAACCCACTCTGTTCGGGGGCGAAAGCGTCAAGGGCGGAAGCGATCCACTCAAGGCGGTGCAAAGCCATGGCCTCCAGTGTTTTGCCGGCTACCGAGGTGAGCGACACTGGACGATACGAGCTGGTGTTCGTGGCCGCTTTGCCGCGCTTGAGTATGGGCACGACGATCGCTTCCATCCATTCAGCAGGGATGATGCCGCTGCGCCAGACGCCGTTGAATGCTTCGAGCAGTGAGGGGAGCTGCGCTGCATCGATGTTCCTCAGAACCTGATGTGTCAGTCCGTCGGCACCAGGCGCGGAACGTCGTTTACGCGTGTTCAGCACCCTTCGCAACTCACTGAGTGTAAAGTCCGCCGAACACAACACCTCGACATGCTCCAAAATTGCACGCGTAGGAAAATAGCGCAAAGGAGCGAGCAGTTGAGCCTTGTTGTACGGCGGAAGTGCGCAGGCTGCACTCACGGGGCGTGCAGCGGGTAACGGCGGCGCGAAGGAATCCGCGAATAGTTCTGCCAGTTGCTGTGTGCTCAAGCCGTGAGCTACTGCGATGGAGAGTGCAGGGTGGCGGGGGATCTTCGGGTGAAGGAGGGCAGCGAGAATGCGCCAAGGGCGCGACTTGTCGCGACTATCCTCCAACGACACACAAAGGCACTGCCAGCTCTGGTTTCGACGTTGATTGGCGTGACGGCGGCATGCAGCGTCAAGGCGGTTATAAATCGTCCAATGTTCCACCTTGTCGCTTCTGATGGCACGGCGTTCGGCGCGACGACGGACAGCGCGCAAGTTGAGGAGCTTCATATCGGGGACCGGCGTTCCAGCAGGCACCACGCACGATTTGGTGGCGGCGTTTACGCAGCTTGAAATATGCGTGACGAAATCTGTGTTCGCCGGAGGTGGTATGGCACAGAGTGATCGGAACTTGGACCAGTCCGTGACGCGATACGTACACGTTCTTGTGCGGTTGAAGCCGAGCGGGTCGAGGGAGATCGGGTAATGATCCGATCCCTGCGTGTCAGGGCTGCGGACCCACTCGTAGTGGCAGCGCTCGCTCACGAGCGACAGGTCTATACCCAAGTAACCATGGATATCCGGGCGACGTCCGACGGACGTCCTTTCTGGATATTCGGGATGTCCGTGGGATATCCACGAATGTCCGACGTACGTCCGAGGCACGTCCCTGGGAAATCCAAAGGTAATCGCTTTGGCATCCGTAGTACGTCCGACGCGGACATCCCGCATGGACATTCAGCGGACGTTCAGGATATATATATATATATATATATGTGTGTGTGTGTGTGTGTGTGTGTGTGTGTGTGTGTGTGTGTGTGTGTGTGTGTGTGTGTCTTCCCGGGGGTATTCCAGATATACACATGCCTTAAAGCGACAATAGTGGCCGGGACACATTCAAGCACCGGACCATTATATATATTACATTGGTCTAATGTTTGAATGCATTCTTGTTTTAAATAAACGAGAAATGAACTTACACCAACTTCCAAATACAATTAAACATTTATTGTCACCTTATACATATACATACAAAGACCAATAAGCAGATATATGCGTACTGTTCAAAGAACAAATAAATACACGGATAAAGAAGAAAACTTGCAATTTCAATAGCACAACACAAGGTAGAGAACAGCAGAACAAAAATACTTATTGCCCACCCTGCTTTGACATTTGACTTTGCAGCATGGAATAAAAAGAAAGAGCAAAAATACATCAATTAGCATTATTAAGCAGCGAAAGCAACAGAAATGACATGAAGGAATTAATCTTGACTACATCACTTCACTAGCACTCTGCGACACGGGCACAAAAAATGACATTAACTGGCTAATGCCCTAAACTTTAATGTCATTCGCGGGGTGCCACACGGACATGCTTAATGGTATTGCAGCTTAAATGTTATTCGCGACGTAGTGCGTTCTCGTAAGTCAACTTGCCGTCATATGCGTACTCTCGTTCCCAATGTCTCCACATTCTGACGTGGCTAAACGAACTATTAGTGAAGAACAATCAATATATTCTTCACTTTCTTTAAACAATAGCTATTTCTCGTGACGTAGTGCGTTCTTACAATTATTAAAACTCACTTGGCCATCGAATGCGTACTCTCGTTTACAATGTCCCCGCCGTGGCCGTAGTGACCATATTCTCACGATATTAAACAAACTTGTAGATAAAAACAACTAATATATTCTTCACTTTTTTAAAAGGAGCTTTTTATTTTCGTAGAGATCAGCAGGCGATCTTGCCGCTACTGACGGCTACAGCTCTGATCATGAGCGCATTAGCCAGGAGAAGCTGTTCGCCAGGAGAATCAAAGGGCGCCGATGAAGAGTCCGCGGTAGCTAAAGCAAATGTAGACTCCGGGATCCTGCTTACCAGAAAACCCGCATTGACTTGTGCGTACACCTCTCCTAAGGGATCCTGTTCCGTTCTCACCGCGAAGTGAACCATCCGAAGCGCCACGTAGAGTATATCCATCAGGGAAGCAAGGCACATTGTCCTTAGTGCGCGTAGTGTCACAACCACCGTCCTGAACTTCCGATGTCGCCTCGGTGCAGCGACCAGCATCACAAGGCGTAGAAACGTTTGCAGGGACAGCCCGACCGCACATGTTAATGCATGCGTGCGGGGTATACGCGCCACTGCAAAGTTCTAGACTTGCGAATTCTCGAGCTGTTGACGACTGCTGGCTGCCGGTGCGAGATCCGAAGTCCTCGAATATCGTCTGTTTCCAGCGACGCTCTTTTTCGCGCGTGCGGCTTCTCCCGCAGTCTAGGCATCCTGGCACCTGTGAAGAAAACACATTTCAATACCCAAACGAATTAAAAAAGAAATCGATGTAGCTGTCATACCTTGGTAGCTGAGTAGGAGACTTCGGCAGGCACGGAAGGTGACAAACGCTGCTCCGCTGCCCTTAAAGCGATCGCAGAATGAAAAATGGCGTGGCGACGATGGCTTGAGCTTGGATTGGATTGGATGACTGCAGCGTTCTGCTTTGCCAAGGTTCTAACACTTCCACGTGCATCTACGCAAACATAAATAGGTTTTTAGAATATTCTATTATTACACAGTGAAATATTTACTTATTCTGGGAATATTCGGTATCTGATTTTCGAGTTTTTAGTTTCTGCTAAAGCTGTTGGCGCCAGAAAAACATAGCCTTTGAGATTACTGTCAATGCATGGCGGCTCTGACGCATTATAGCTTTCGTAATCGCTTTCAACGCACGCAGCCACCAAAAGCGTAGCCTTTGAGATTTGTTTTTGTTACCTATAATGATATTATTGTATGCACAATTGAACACTGCAGACAACTTCCTGTTTTAAGAAACCAGCCAAAAACAGGCGCACACAGGAAACATACGAGAAGACAGGAAAGAGGCTGGAAGAGGCCTGTCTTGTGTATGTTTCCTGTGTCCTTCTTTTTTTTTTGCTGGTTTTTTTTTAATACAATGCACCAACTAGCCCAACAACGTGTTTTACTTCCTGTTTCAATGATACACCTGAACCTACATGTTCGGAGGTCAGGACCAAAACACTTGATCAGGAACTTTTCATAATGAGGGGTAACTTGAGTGCTTGGCTCTAGGTCGAATAAGTGGCTTCAAATGGGCGCTTATATATTCTGCTAGTCATCCACAAGCATTTTTTTAAAGCAAACTACAAATTGTTTGTATGACCCACCGATAGAAAAAAAAATCGTATTTTAATACTGCCATGTTAAAGTGGGCAGAATTTATATCAAGTTGGAAATATATTTATTTTGCTTTGAAAAAAGAATGAACTGTGTCCGATAGAGAATAAAAATAAACAAATATAATATGAACAAACTAAAATTTCTGGCAATATATTTATGCTAGTTTATATATAACTCACTAGTGTATATCCTGGGCATGCCTATTTATGGACAGCCAGCGGACGTTCAAAATGGGATGTCCCATGGACATCCCGGTGGGATGTCCTTCGGACATCCAAACAGGATATGGACTTCTCATGTACGTCCCACGGACGTCCGTGTTGGATATCCGGATGGATGGACGTTGGGACTTATGGTGGACGTCCCACGGATATCCGTGGTTACTTGGGATATTACACTCCTGTCTACCCTCCGACGAACAAAAGTGGGAATGCCTGTGTTCAGGATGAGCAGGCCCGTTGAGTTGATGCAGTTCAGCAAGTCCCTGCCACTCGGATCGCTGTGGGCGCTGCCCCATACCGTGTGGTGAGAATTAAAATCACCGCACACGACACAGTCGCCACCGATGCGCGCGATGAGGCTTGAGATGAACGTCGTATCCCACCGTCGTACGGGCTGCACATACACGCTGGCGACACAAGTGTCGGCCCCCCCAACGCGCACAGTCACAGCCACGCACTCCACGGAGGCGGGGACGATGTCGGCCACGCGAACGACGGCTTGAGCAAGGCTCGCACGGATGTAAACAGCAGCGCGGGAGCGACCGGGCGGGTGGGACGGGTCACAACACGGCACGCTCGCGCAAGTCCGTAGCTCGCAGGTGGTCGCGCTGTGGTAGCCCACGAAACCCGGTAGGCTGCAGTCCCCGTCGCGCGTGTACGTTTCCTGCAACGCGAGTACGTCGTACTCGTGCAGGAGTAGGTGCGCGGCTAGTTCCGCGTGACGCCACCGCAGTGACCGCGCGTTCCACTGCAGGATGCGCGGCCAACGTTTGGTGTTGCGACTAGCCATGCTGGTTGGGTGGCTGCTGGCTAGCCACTGCCTGCAGGCAGATGGTCCGGAGCGGGTGGTCAGCTGGTAGCATAGTGCTGACTGCTTGCATGGTGAGTAGCAGATTTGCTACCAGCTGATCCACAGTGGTCTGAGCAGGTGGGGCGGCGGCTTCCTCTCTGTGCTGGCGTTGGGAAGCACGCGGGGCTGGTACTGGGTGCCTCGGTGCAGGGCTGGGGCCCTTCAGTGCACTGGCGTAGGACCGCGCCGCGGGTGAGGAGGACCGCTGCTCCTCGCGTACTGCTGCCCTGACAGCGCGCCTCGACAGTGCCGAGGTGGAGGAAGCCATGATTGTGGCCACCCTCCGTTCTTCCTGCCATTTGGGGCAAGCGGGAGTGTCTGCTCTGTGGGAGCCCCCGCAGTTTCTGCATCGGATGGTCTGGCAGGGGACGCTCGCCGCGTGGTTTTTGCCGCATGTGATGCAATCACTCGGCCATCGGCAGGACTCTAGGACGTGCCCGAAGCGGCCGCACTGCCGGCACTGTACTGGACGGGGCCTGGCTGGCCTCACCCGGAACCCGAGTTTGAGCAAGCGTACATACTCAGGGGGGACCGGTCCCGCGAAGCGGAGGGTGGCGGTGCTCCCGTCCAGCGTCGCCGACAGCACAGGAACGCTGGATTCGATTGCGCCCAGCAGGTCCGTGTCAGCAGGCAGCCCGCTCACCCCGTGTAGAAAACCGATGCTCTTGCCCCGCTCAGCCGGTAGTCGAGCAGTCACGGGGATCGCGTGCAGCTCGGTAAGCTTGAGCAGCCCCTCCAGGCACTCGTGGGTGGTGGTATCAGCGGCCACGATGTTGCGCCTGGGGTTGACGCGAACCGCTGCTACCCCGGGCCGCGAAGAGAGGGCCGCAGCGAGTGCAAGGCGCTGTGCTCCCTGGAAGGCTCCGCCGGGTGCCGAAGGACGGAACAGCACCGTACCGATGACCGCAGGGTCCACTGGAAGTGTAGCAGTCTCGAGGGCCTTCGCACGACGCCTGTCCCCCTTCGACTGCACGAGGGTGAAGCCGTCTGAAGTAGGCTCGCTGGCGGGTGGTGACTTCCTCTGTACGGCCGTTGTAGGCACGCTGGGGGTGACATAGTTAGCGGGTGGGCGCCGCATGTCGTCCTCAGCGTCGGAAGAAGGCGAGGCATCGACAGGAGCTTTTATGTGCTTCTGGTGCTTGTTCCCCTTGCGTTTCGGCAGGGGAGCAGGTTGGCGTGGCGGGTCCTTAAGGAATCGCGCCGCAGTGTGCTCGGAGCTTTGCTGCGACGAGCCAGTGGGGCCTTTGTCCGCTAGCTCCATCGCGGCAGCATCGTTCTCGCGTGCAGCCAGAAAGCTAGCAGACGACGCTGCGGGGAGCGCGCCAGCATCGGGAGCAGATGGCGCGTTGGGGGTGTAGTGTTCCGGTATATGCTCCCGCAGGGAGCAGAGTTGCGCATAGGTCCGCCGTCGTGATCCAGCTCTGCAGCGAAGCCACTCCTCGCGCGCGCAGGAGCCAAATGCCGCGCGGTGTTCCGCCTTTTTCTCTAGTGGTCGCGAGCTACAAGCGCCAATTGTTCGCAGGCGCTTAGCAAAGGGCACTTTAATACAGGCTACGCTCGAACGAGTCATTCGTGCAGTCGGAGGGGGTGGGCTTCCAACCAACCGAAACTTTGTATGTACGTATGTAAACACGCATATACAAACACACATGACCGTACAATGAGGGGGTAGGACCCCCTTCGATTGCCCAAAATAAAATATTCCCGTGGCTCGAAAAGCAACAAAGTTCGCTCGCAAACGCGCAGTACGTTGCCACAAAAGGCGGTGCAATGATTTTCAGCATGCATATGAAGTTGTCTTATCACTGTCAGAAAGCAAGAAATGTTTTAAAGAGTGTTTAAAACTTCACACACGTAAGGTGGACACTTAGCGCATTTTGGCTGCCGAAACCAGCCGATTAATGACCGTCGCCAAGAGAGCTATCGTGCCTGCAGTTATGTCAGTGACCGTTAACAGAGCGTCATTTATCTCTAACCATCGTTCACAACAGCTGCACGTTTTCGATACATGCGGTGCAGACACAGATTTAAGCGCATTTCAAATGTTCACATGCGCACATTTTAAGCAAAGCTTACTTTTACGATTCATTCATACCGCAGACTAATCACCTATATAAGAGCAGCAAATCTGCAAGTAGAAAAAAATTCAAGATGCAAGAGCTTCTAGATCAAATGTATTTCATACAAGGGAATGCATGAACGGCTGCTGGCAGCAGGCCAAGTGTGCTGGTTCTTGGAACCTTGCGGGCAGAATTAAAAGAAACTGGAAAGGCAACAAGCCATTAACAGTAACAACAGGTTATTTTTATTGCACTAATCTCATCAAGATGGCAGACTTGCAGAGTAATTATTCACACAGTGCAGACTGTAATGTGACAACACATTTTTCTTGATCTCTTACCACTCAGAGAAAAGCCAGTAGTTGAAGACACTGTATCAAATCAATGCAATCACTGAAGCAGGTTTTGGCCAAAAAGCCAGGTTACAAAGCTTTGTGACCTATCGCATCAGAGGCAAGGAAATTTTACGTCATTGAACAGTGCATTCACTCCACTCCCGCCCACAGGAAACAGCATTCACCAAAGCACAACGCAGATTTCTAGCATGTTTAAATGAACCACAAGTTTTTGTTCCACTGGCTGATACATGATGCTCACAAGCTAGCACACATACAATTGTGGCTTAGCTTCGATGGCAGCAATTAGTCAACAAAATAAATAAGCCTGTGCACTTCAAGACAATAAATTGACTAGAATCAATTTTACTGTTCTCAAAACTTCACAAGGAGAAGGAATGTATTACAATTATCCCAGCTCGAGAGCTAAATATGCATATGCCAACTTAGCACCCGCTTTGTCCTTGTTCCCTTGTGTGCTTTCTGCAAAGATGTCCTAGCTCTTCAGAAATTGCGGTTGACGAGAGGTACATATTATTCATTTCAATTTTAAACTCTGATGGGTGCATTGAAAGTCAAGAAGCCCAGACTTGTTAGCAACAACACTCTCACTATGGTATCAGTGTGCCTCCAGCTAGTTTGCTTGGCTGAAGCATTTACTCCTATGGCTGACTTCCGTGCGGTTTGTGCAGTGTGGTGCGCTGCACCCCGTCATACTGGAATACAAGTGCCAGTACGATGTGTTTCGTATCACTTCACCAAGGTCCTTGACTTCACATCGTCGAATACCGTACCTGAAACCCGCAGCTGCTCCTCTCAACGCACGATCGACGGTCCGCTGATTGCAATGGCGATGGCACTGACGGAAACGACGAGTTCGCATGAGTCGGCGATGCGCCCGTAAAGTTGGCTTCGCAGCGGCGCGGATCATTTGACGTCATTTTTCGCGCTCGGCCAATAGCGGTGCGAGCGGCGTCGGAAAGGGTATGCGCAACTCTGCTCCCTGCGGGAGCATATACAGGAACACTATGGATGGATGGATGGATGGATGGATGTTATGAGCGTCCCCTTTGGAACGGGGCGGTGGCTTGCGCCACCAAGCTCTTGCTACTATGCTGCCTAATATCCTACCTAGGTTAACCAATGAGAAAAAAAAACACTATGAACTACCACGTCCAAATTTTCTGATACCCTATTGCGAACTGTGCTTTTGTACGTCTCCGTCCTTTGTCGTTTCCCTACTTTTCTTCCACCAATCCTCCAATCGCCTCTTACTGATGTCTATTGCGGACCTGTTTGCTTTACCACTGCTCCCGCTGAACCCAAGGGCTTCAAGGAGGCCAGTGGTGCCTAAATCGACCGCTGGATAGATGTCTTCACATTCTAATAAAATATGCTCCGTCGTTTCCCTAGCTTTACTGCAGCAAGCACATGCTTCTTCTTCCTTCTTATATCTCGCTTTATACGTGCGTGTTCTAAGGCATCCCGATCTCGCTTCGAAAAGTAATGAGCTTCCCTTTGAGTTATCATAAATGGTTTCTTTCCTAATTTCGTTTTTTCCCCTTAAGTAGTTACTCATGGCAGGTTTCTTTTCCATTGCCGCCACCCATGAGATTAATTCAGCCTCTCTGACTTTCCGCTTGACCTTCTTTGTTGCTGTGTTGCCCACCCCACAGGCCGCATACTTGCTGGTAAGCTTCCTAGTTCTTTTCCTCCACTGTGAATCAATGTTTTGCCTGTACAGATACCTGAACACTCTCCCAGCCCATTTACTTTCCTCCATATTCCTCAGCCGTTCTTCATACTCAATTTTACTGCGAGCTTCCCTCACTTCAAAACTAGTCCAGCCCATATCCCCTTGCACAGCTTCATTTGTAGTCTTCCCGTGAGCGCCCAATGCGAGGCGACCCACTGACCTTTGGTTCCCGTCGAGTCCTGATTGTACCCCTGATTTAAAGCAAACAACCGCATTTGCAAAAGTAAGTCCTGGAACCATTACCCCTTTCCACATACCTCGGAGGACCTCGTACCTATTGTATCCCCATAGCGCTCTGTGCTTCATTATGGCTGCATTTCTCTTCCCCTTGACTGTTATGGTTTTTTCCTTTGTTTCCATATATCCGTTGCCTTCGTTTATCCATATACCAAGGTATTTATATTCTGTTACCCGAGGTATTTCTTGGCCCTGTATCTCCACTGTCTGTTCACTGTTTTCATTGAATACAGTAACACCTGATTTTCTAACACTAAATTTCAAACCTAAATTGTTGCCTTCCTGTCCACAGATATTAGCCAGACGTTGCAAATCACTTTGCTTGTTTGCGAGCAACACAATGTCGTCCGCATAAAATAAACCTGGGAGTTGCTGCTCTATTACTGTACCTGCCTGTTTGTATGAGAGATTAAACCCGATATTACTTCCTTCTAGCGCCCTCTCCATCCTCGCCATGTACATCATAAACAGCAGCGGGGATAAAGGGCACCCCTGCCTCAGTCCCTTGTTGATGTGAACTTTCTCCGCGCTCCTCATCCCTTCCCATTCAACGCAAACAGTATTTTCTAGGTCAATCTCTCTCAAAAGCTGTATACAATCGTTACCTAAGCCTTCCCCTTCCAGAATATCCCACAAAATGCTGCGGTCTACGTTGTCGTATGCTCCTGTAATGTCCAAAAGGCCACATACAACGGTCTGCTTTCTGCTTTTGATATTTCAATACACTGAGTAAGAACAAACAAGTTATCATCCAAACGCCTACCTATTCTAAAGCCATTCTGAAGCTCTCCCAAAATGTCATTATTTTCTGCCCATGCTTGAAGCATTAATTTGATTGCCTGCATTGCTAGCCTGTATATTACCGATGTAATGGTCAACGGTCTATACGAGTGAATTCTGTCTTTCTCCCCCTTACCTTTATAAATTAAATTCATTCTACTTTGTCGCCAACTGTCTGGTATTCGTCTATCTTTTAAAGTTTTTTCAACTGCTTTCACGAGAGCTTCCTTACTTTTTGGTCCCAGTTCATTTATCAGCCTAATGGGAACCTCGTCTAGCCCTGTGGCTGTGCGCTTAGGAATTTTCTCTTCCGCTTTCTTCCAGTTTAAATTTGTAAGCACTAGTTCCTTTCCCCCTTGGGTCTCTTTCATGCTCTTTTTTTCTTCAAATACAACCTCGTCTTTGCCTTGGAAAGATTCGGCTGTTACTTTTTGGATGTAATTTATTGCTGCTTCTCCTTCCAGTCTGTTTTCATCTTCGTCTAGGATATGTTGTTGTATTGTTGTTGATTTCCTGCCTAATAATTTTATGTGATTCCAAAATATTCTAGGTGCGGCCTTCTTTTTCTCACGTATTTCTGACAACCAACTTTCACTTTCACCTTTTAATTTTGCTTGCACCAGTATTTGAGCCATTGACTTTTTCTCCCGGTATATTTCCCATTTACCGGTTACTTCATCCTGTGGCAACTGCGCCTTCTTTGCCTGCCTGTGCTCTCGAGATGCTTTCTGTCTTTCGGCGATCGCTTCTCGTATCTCCTTGTTCCACCAGTTTCGGTTTCTTTTTTCCTTTCCAATGAACGTGTTGTTTCTCTTTCCGTATTTCTGTCGTTACTACACTTAGAAGCTCACCATATTCCCACCCCTTACTTGGCGACTTGCCAATTTCTTCCTCCACTCTAGTGACTATATTTGCTATTTGTTCAGCGTTCAAATTTGGGCTGGCCATTTTGCTTTCGTTGCTCTCTTTCCGAACTACATATCCCATTTTCAAAATGATGCGTTTATGGTCACTCCCTATGCTGCTAAACCCTTCCTCATCGATGACCATTTCTCTCAACTTATCATGAATTCCTTCTGTCATCAGACAGTAATCAATGGTCGATTGCCGGTTTCCCACTTCCCACGTGATCTGTCCTTCACACTTAGGCCCTGTATTCACGATCACGAGGTTATGTTGCTCGCAAAGGTCTAGCATTGACTTCCCGTTATTGTCGGTATAGCCATCTAAATCCTGTATGTGGGCATTCATGTCACCTAATAGGACTATCTCAGCACCATTCCCGAAACCCCTAATATCAGCGCTTATGCATTCCACTAACTCTTTATTCTTCTCTGTGCAATATATTCCGGTCCACAAATACGTAACTCCAAGCCAAGTTTCTTTCCCACTCATTGTACCTGATAACCAAAGATGCTCTTGACATTGTGAATTTACTCTTTTCCATTTGGCTCCCTGATGGATGAGCATTCCGACTCCCCCTCCCTTTCTTTCCGACTTAGTTCTGTTGCACCCTTCCCATACATAATTCTCAATAACTGGCGGCTCTTCTGAGTCTCTAAGGTGCGTTTCTGTAACCGCACACACCCCTATTTGTTCTCTGTGGAACTGCTCCTCAATCTCTGCCCACTTTTCCTTTCTTCTGCCGCCCTGCATGTTTATGTAGCCTATTGCATGGCGAGCTCTTGTTCTTGCTTTCCTCCTTTTTCTCTTATCGACGGCGATGCTCTTCTGCTGTTCCCCTAGGGGACCTTCTTTATTACTACCTACTCTGACCTCATGAGCGCCCGCGGGCCCCCTAAAAAAGCAACAGCGCGACCCCCAAGTCGCCAGCCCACTTCTCGTGCTAGCCTGTAATTGAAGTGGATCCCATCTCGTTTAAAACCACCACAACTTCTCACTTCCCTGTTTACTTCGACAACCTCGAAGCCTTTCTCTCGGCTCATTTTCCATATTGCCTCATTGGCAGCCATTACGGCTCTTTGTACGTGACTGTCACGCACAGGCACCTCCGGCACCGTGCACACCACGATCTGCACCTGAGGGGATAGCTCGCGCAAGTCGTCCACCCCCTTCGCCAAGCGCTGGGCTAGTCATGGCCCTTTCCTGTTCAGGACGTCATTTAGCCCACCTGCTACTACGACAAGGTTGCGCACTTGGGCATTTTCCGTGAGCTTTTCTTTTGCTCGCTCCATGACAGAACCCAGTGTCTGCCCTGGAAATGTCCCTACCGCCACTCTTTTGTCGCCTTTCACCCTCTCCACAATTGCTTTTGAGCACCCAGCCATGTTTGAGTCGCCAGCGATAATCACTATGGATGGATGGATGGATGGATGTTATGAGCGTCCCCTTTGGAACGGGGCGGTGGCTTGCGCCACCAAGCTCTTGCTACTATGCTGCCTAATATCCTACCTAGGTTAACCAATCAGAAAAAAAACACACTATGAACTACCACGTCCAAATTTTCTGATACCCTATTGCGAACTGTGCTTTTGTACGTCTCCGTCCTTTGTCGTTTCCCTACTTTTCTTCCACCAATCCTCCAATCGCCTCTTACTGATGTCTATTGCGGACCTGTTTGCTTTACCACTGCTCCCGCTGAACCCAAGGGCTTCAAGGAGGCCAGTGGTGCCTAAATCGACCGCTGGATAGATGTCTTCACATTCTAATAAAATGTGCTCCGTCGTTTCCCTGGTGGGCCCATGATGGGCCCCACCCCCATCATGGGGGTGGGGCCAGGCGCGCCCTCATTCGGAGGAGGCGCGAAGCAGGTGGCTGTCGACTCGTCGGGATGCCGACAGATGGCGCCCGCGCTTTCCGGAGGGTAAAGCCCCTTAAACTTCGTAAAGTACTGCCACGCTTTGAAGAATGCCGCCCCCTCCTCGAGCACTCTGCCCGAAGCCGACGCCGCATCGCTATTGGCGTAATGGCATCACGTGGCCCCTTGCGCCGGCTTCGTTTGTTTACAGTCGCGCTTCAGTGCCACCTTTGCTCGAGATGCGGCGCTGTTGGCGCCATTCCTTCCGTACCTATTCTGCGTTGTTTTGATCTTGTGAACGCCTTGACGAATGTTTTGTGGCAAGTGCGTCGTCGCTTCACGTCATTTTCTGTTACCATGACCTGCTGCGCGTTTGGATGCCAATATAGTTTTAACAAAGGCAAGAACATGTTCGCGATACCGTCTGGTAAGCGTAACGGGTTAAAAAGAAAGACATGGCTTCACCGAATCGGGAAAGAGAACTTCCGACCAACTTCCTCCGCGCGACTATGTGATGTAAGTTGTGGCTCTCTCAGAGTATTGTATGTGCCAGGCTTGCGTATTGTGCTGCGGGCAATAACGTAGTAGTATATTGCAGAGTTCACTGTGCATGTTGTCATTTGTACGCACGCTTTGACATGATTTTTATGCAACGTCTGCTGTGCTTATATGCGCACTACGTGATCGTGTTAGTCATATTTGGTGCGCTTAATCGTTTTGAACGCCAACTGGCTTGAGTTCGCGGGCACACGATGTTGCGTGCGATAACGTGAATACGAAAATTTTTAGATTGAGCGCAGTCCTTTTGATAAAATTTCAGTCTCGATCATAAAAGCGCCTCAGGAGGGCAGCTCTCTACCTTTTGTGGTTACTCACTAGCCTTCTTTAGATAGACTAGCTTTGTTTGCCACATTTCGTGTTCCTCGTTGGCGGTCGCCCGATGGATTTGCGATACAGAGGCACCGATGAAAAGCGTGCGTGCTCTCTCGAAACCGTGTTACGCGCTGCGATCGTCGTCGAGCGACCGCATCATAGGTAATTGAGACGTATGTGCTAATTCGCGTGAGCTTTAAAGTGTGCGAAGCTTAAAATGCGGCGGTGGAGCACTCGTAAAGAAAACGTGCGGTCGCCCGCCCGCTCCCTGGCTGGTTTAGTCGTCGTTCGTGCCTAGTCGTTTGCTCGCTTGTTTAGTTCGCGCGCTCATATAGTCGTTCGCTTGCTCGTCTATGCCACTATAAGTTTCTACAGTCACTATGCCTAATTGAGACGCGCTTGCTGTAGGACTCTTAGGATGGTGGGTTTATTTACGCAATGAGACAATAAATGGTGCACACGGACTTGTGACTGCAAAGGCAAATCTGTAATGCATCTATGTGAAAATAAACTGTTAACTTGCAACTCGAATGCCGAACCTATAGATGAAACGTCATTTCACTTGCCGCAATTTCGGCCGCGTCATGGCGGGGGGATTCTTTGCGCGATCATGACTTCACTAATAAAGTCATGTCTCGCAAATGTTACTTCGAAGGGAGTGCAACCGTCGTCAATGCATGCACCTCAGTGCAACTCGGTTCGCGTCAAGTACGTCACTTAGTAAACGGACGAACCAACACATGATGAAGTGTTATTCGTGATAAGTCATTAACCTGAAAAAATTACTGAAGGCCACAGTGGTCTTGCTTGAGATTGAGTCAAGCATTGTTATCGCGCTCCCGCTTCGCGCACGAATGCTACAAATTCACTTTATTTTCTTGTGTACGCACAGTCCCGACTCGATGATCGGCCGCGGTATTTCTGTCGGCGTTGAGACACAAGAAACACAATAGCACCAGCGCCCACCTCTGAGGCTTTGCGCGCGCTTAGATTGGCAAGCGCGCACGTTGGCGGCACTGTAGCTTGTAATACACTTTCGAACCTCCAGAGCAGTGATCTCCGTCAGCCTTTGTACGCCATAGCTGATACGCGCCGCGAATTCACATGGTAAGGGTGGCGCGGATTCTTGAGGCTGAGGGCTTGCTGGAAGCCAAGAGGTTGTCATTCGATGGTAAACGTGTTATTTACAACCATTCGCAACAAGATTTTGCGACACGCCCTTGACAAATGTTGTGTACCTAATTGTAGGGCGCGCGATACATTCGCAGTCGTCAACGCACAGCGTTAACACTCCTTCGGATACTTTTTTAATAAATAGTTATCAAAAATGAAACAACGGCTGCCGTTACCGAATTTGTATAAGCATCCGACTAGAAATTCTATGCTGTACACGAAGTTACGCGGAGCTGGAAAGCGAACGTGAACGCCTAAAGAGCACTGCCTTGCTATGCGTGCATTCACTCTGCGAAAGGTCGTCTGCTGCGCTCGAGCATCGTAGGCGGCGCCATGGTCGAGGAGGGAGTGTGAAAGAGAGGAGAAATGAGGAGGAGTGAAGGCGGAGGAGGAGAGTGGCACTACTTTACGAAGTTTCAGGGGCTTTACCGGAGGGGTCCCTTGGGCGGCCGAAAGGGAGAGGCTCGCAGGTGTTTCGGGGAGAGTTGGCAAAATGGCGCTGCCCAGGTCTCCTTGCTCCACACGGGGGAAGGAAACTAAGGAGAGGCCCTACCCCCTCTGCCCGCTAGGAGAAAAGTGTGGCGGAAATGACGTGTAGGTTCTCATTTTTTTGCTGCTTTTTTATTTTTTTGCTGTATGGCCACGCCTTTTGGGCCACAATGGCGGCGTTGTTTGAGCGCTCACACGTGTTGCTCTGGTAGGTTTCGTGCCGTGGCAAAGGCGCTGTGTGGGCGGGTTTGCGTTAGTCACCGTGTCTTGTTGCGCTGTGTTACCTGCACCGTGCTCTGCCGGATGTTGCGCGAGCGCTCCGCGCGCGAAACCACGCGCAGCGCCGCATGGTTTCGCGAAAGATGCAAACAAGAGAGGAGGGTGGCACAAAAGGCGGAGCATCGCCATGAGCAACACCAACTTCCGGCTTCACTTTTGCTTCACAAAGAGTGACGTCAGGGCCTCTCCTTAGTTTCCTTCCTCCGTGTTGCTCCACGTGGCTGCTGGCTGCAACGTGCTGCTCCGCACGTTAAGCTTCCATAAGTTATGATGCATGCTCCTAAGGTCGCTCGACTCGGCCGTGTGCGCCAGTCGATCTACGGGGTTTTGTTTGGTTCAGTGGAACCCAGAGCTAGAACCGGTGGCGGCGCACCCTTGGTTGGTCGCGCTGCTCCGCGGACGGCTTTGGTGCTCTGCATGGTTGTATGCCTTGGCCTCTTTTGCGCCGAGGCAGTCCGAAGGTCAGTCAGGCTCGAGTCCTGTACGACCAGCACGGCTGTTTGTGTGTTGCGTGCGGTAACTTTGTGTTGCTGCACCACAACAGCCCCCTTGTCCGGGAAGGACCGTTGACCCGAACCAAGTCCCCCCACCCAGTCAACCCGGGTTGTGGGGGAGAACCGGGGTCAATGTATCGGATGATGGTGGGTTGATGAGATATGTATGCTCATGGACGCGGTGCCTTCAAACGTGCCAAGTCCTCTTCCCATCTGACAACGGTTCCGAGCTGGGGGGAGTGCTCAGCGGTTGCTTACGACGCGTGGTGTCCTCGTCGTCGTCACTCTCCGTTTCGCGAGCTCGTTTTCTCGAGCTCGACAGATCCATGTCCTCGTCGTCGGAGGAGGGCAGGGGGATTGAGGCATGGGGCTCCTCGTGTGCTGGGAGACCGTTCGCGGGGGGCTCCAAGGCTTCCTCGGGGGCTGATGGCTTCATGGGATTTTCTGGGGTATCCTCAGGTGGTGGGGAAACCGTGGGTGGAGTGACGGTGCTGGTGCTGGCGAGGTGTTTGAGCCACTGGCCCAGCATGCGGACGGAGACGCTACCACTCAGCCACGAGTTCGGTGCTTCCAAGCGGTACAAACGCGCCTCTAGTGAATGGGGTGTTGCCTTCGAAACGAGCCGTGGAAAGTTATACTGCGATGTATATCGGTAATTATGAACATGTAACTTGCAGAAGTCGCAATTACACGAGTAGTGAAGTGCGTTTCCGCTGCATTTCTTCTGCGCTTTCCACACACGCAGAGCCATCTTGCGGCAAACACAGAAGACCCCCTCCTCTCCATGTACGGCGCTGCACCGACAGATGCCGAGCCACGCGCGCATTGGAGCTGTGCGAGGGAGGACCGGTGCGAGGCGGGTCGCGGCCCGGACTCTTTCTCCCCTGACAACGCTTCGCCTTGCTCCCTCTGCAGAATCAAGCGTCCTTCCTTTCTTTAGATCACTATCTGTCTATCTCTCTGCCCGTGCCGATCACGACGTTTGGCTGGCGTGTATCATTTCCCCCTCCGAGATACCGAGGTCTTTGGTTCGTTCCGCTTGCTCAGGCGCACGTTTCGTTGCTGCGCCGAACGCCGCGTTGCTCGACCATATGGCTCGACGCTCACCGCGTCCGATGCGGAGCGCCTCGTAAGTGATGGCTGCCCTGTAGCCCATTGTCTTACACCCCTTGGCGGGTCGACGGGAACGCTGTCGCGTTCCACTCTTGAAGGCGAAGCTTAAGCGTCCACCAATTTTTTTTCTTGCCCGGCTGCTTCGCGCCGGGGAGAAGAAGCTCCGCGGGTGGTGGCGGGGCCTCGCCTCGCGTATGCGCCGTGACGTTGTTTGTCGGCGCATGCGCTGTGGGGCTGCTCTCGGGGGCGTCGCTCTCCACCGCATTCGTGCAGGGGGCTCGAGCGGCGCTCGAGGAGGCACGGCTAGCACGGCTTCAGTGCTTGTTCCAACATTACTAGACTAGTGGCGATGCTTCGTTCGGCATCAGCGGGGATGCCGACACTTTCCTCTTGCGCACTGGGCGACGGGGAACGGCTGCTCGTTGAGTCCGTGGCCAGGGTCAGCTGGCTGTCCTCGCTGGTCGACGAGTACGAGCAGTTATGCCCCAACCACTGGCACGCGCTGGAAAGCTTCGGCGCGCGCCGAAGGGTCAAATGCGTCAAAGCGTCGGTCGGAAACGCGCTGAAGCGGAACGTCGTGCAGCGATTATGTCTACTGCCGGTGCTTGAAGTTTGCCGACACGCGGCGAAGCCGTGCCGGCGTGCACCAATGAGAGGCTGCGACGAGTCGCAGGCGTCAACCAATCGGAGGCTGCGGAGACCTAACATGCCTACCATGGCCGCCCGTACCTGCCCGTACGAAGGCGACGGCACCAACGATCGTCCGAGTTCCTTGGGCGTACGACGCGCGCGACAGTGTTCCTGAAAAACAGTGTTGTAATAGTAGGCTGACAACGACACGACCGACCGCCGACCGTGGGTTGTGGCAGTGCGACGTGGATCCGAAGCGACTTCGAACGACGCCGACTAATCCAACCTGCCCACTGGGTTGCGCCGGGCTCGGTACGATCGTCTGCTAAAACAGCCAACCGAATCACGATTGCCGCAACGTCTGTGCTTGTTGTATGCGCATTTTGTTGTGCTCAAAACGAATGGAAACACGTCTACGAGCTCCGAAGTCTGGATAATCAAGACTCGCCTATCGCCGATGTTGGTTACGTTACGCGTAGGCCTAGCGCGTCCATCGAGTTCGTAACTGGCGAGCGAACGAACTCACCTGAGAAACTCTGTCGAAGGAAATGAATTTTCAGGTCCGTTTGGTGCTGCAGTGATTTAAAATATGGCACTCTTGACTTCGTGTGACCTGTGATGTGGTGAATGAACCGTGTGGAAGTTGGGTTGGTCAACCGCGGCGTGTTTCGTGTGGTGTCGGTAGACTCAAGTTTAACGGGCAAGCTCTGCGCTGTTTCCGGTGGTAAAGATAACTTCCGCCGAACTATTGGAAGTACTTACATAATCAGCCGTGCCGCCTGTTTCAGCTGACACTGCGCTCTTCTATTCGGCATGTGAATCCAGTTCAGTACAAGTTCACTGTACTCATTCACTAACTTCTTTCTAGTGCGTCCGTCTTTTGGGCTAGTTGGGCATAAATCGCTCGTGTAGCAATCAAGAACACTGACGCACTGAAGCATACGTGACAACACGGTCAGGTTTGAGTCAGTGTGTCGTTATAGTTGAGCACTGCAAAAAGAAATCTGTTTGCAACATATGCCCTGTGTGCAGTGCATAGCAGGACCTGCATCATGCAAGACCTATGCATGTAGCAGCGTATATCACGATTGCTTCGATGCCCGCTTCAGAAGCAGCAAGTACTTAGTCAATGAAACTGTAATTGATTTTTTATCTCACTTTTTGCTTATGGAAAGTGTAGATGGTGTGAGTGCATTATGGGGAAGGTGAAAAGGTGTCATTAGTGTTTTGTGCAGTCAGCATGCTTAAACTGCTGGAATCCCTTCAGCCTCTACTAAAATGTTTCTTGCTGCGATACTATAGATTGTAGTCAGGACAAAGATCTACTCAAAAACAAGTTACTAATGCATCTGCGCAGAATTGATTAACAAGTTGACGCTTCCACAACAACAATATGCCGATGCACAGCATATGTGCTTACAATAAATACATCCCGTAATGGTGAACGACTGGGCCTACAATATCAAACTTTGTAGTAGCACCGTAAAAAGTGCTGTCATGCGTATCAGCCACAACGAAACTGCTGCACGTCCAACCTTCTTCCTTGGAAGCACTTCTATAAAGACTGTTCGGGCCCTTCCCATGCTGGGTGTAGCATTTAGCTGTTCTCTCAACTTTTCCCCAAATGTCACCAGCACTGTATGTAAGCACCGGCCCTTTCTTGGGTTTGTGTCCCGTGTCTCCCTTCCCTGATGACCTAAAGTTTTCCGAGCACTCTACACTTCTATCATTCTGTCACGACTTGAGTACTGCTCATCAGTATAGTTCCCGTACCAAACTCGCGACGCTAACAAACTTAAGCTTGTTCAGCGCCGGACAATAGGCACCCTTTACTCCTGTCTTTTCGGTTGTCACAAGCTCATGCCAGCCTTCGAGGATTGCCTCAAACCCCTCAAGTAGCACACCCTGCAATACCAACGCAACATTGCACTAGTCTATGCTGCAGGGTGTTTGACGTCTCTCTGGACAGCACTAATCTTTCTTCAGCTCGTCTGAAGAAGTGGTCAGCACAGCCTGAGCCCTCATCACGCCTCTATGGCCCGACACCACAACTCCATGAATATATCTGGCATGCAGAGCTTTCTCTCCACCCCCCTGGCGATTTGGATTCTCCTTCCTTGGAACCAGACTTCATTGGCACTCCTGTGTGTTGTGCACCTGTCGAATGTGTGCGTGTGTGCCGTACTGTGTTATTGAGCAAGTGTGTGTGCACGTGGAGGGGAAGGAAGTGTCTTCTGCATCCTGCAAATTCCTGCTCTAGATGGCTGGTTATCAGATGCTCTAACATACAGGCATCAGCCTTCTTCACTTTGACCACATTGATTGTGTTGAAGCCAGCGTGACACATAATTCAAAATATTTCTGGAGCTTTGTGGGCTCTCTCTTCTAAAAGGAGTGCCAAAGATGTACGTCTTCTTCATGAAAATCTTGGTGTTGTCTCGAACACTGCTGATGCCTTTGCAGAACATTTCTGTTTGCTATATGGTGTGAAATATGCTTCAAGTAACCTTCCTTCTCAGTCTGGCGCAGTGTATGCTAACAGTCAATGAAAACCTCGTTTCCAAGTATATGAAGTGCCTTAAACTTTGCCTTAAACTTTCCCTTTCTTGTGGTGTTGATGATATTTCCTCCACAGAGCTTAACCCTTTGAGACACCGTCTACACAATTGGGCACAGCAGGAGCGTGCATCAATAGCAAAAGCACTGATGAAAGTAATGGTATTTAAAATGTGTTTCATACATTTGAAACACTTATTATTGGAACTGTACTACAATTTTGAATAATGTGCAGAATGTTTTAACAAAATGAGTGGGAAGGTAGACGGCTGGGTGTTCTTACTCTGTGTCAGTATGTTGTATGTAGCGGGTTCACTTCTTTCATTGTTTTTTACAATGTCGTGCACCAGGCATAATTGTCAAGTGGCTGGATAAGTGCTTTTCAAGCTTTTCAAAACACGAAATAGTACATGTTTTCATATTTTGTGTTCCTGTAGTGAGTTTTCGCATGGAGTCGAAATTTTGTAAACTTGACAAAACTCGCTAAACAATTGAAAATTCTTAACATTTGCTGCAGCTGTACACTTTCTACGATTCTGAGGATGCAAGAGATGTGGTGAAAGCAACTTTTCAATCAACGGGATAAAGTGGTGTTTGAAAGGGTTAAGACGTATGGAAGCATACTTGTTCCTCGTTCTCACAAGCATCTTCAATAGTTCCCTAAAGTCTAGTACCTTTTCTAGCAGTCGAAAGGTAGCATGAACATTGCCCATGCAAAAATCAGGTGCTAGATGTGCAGTTACTAACTGCCGACCTATATCTATCCTCTTCAGTGCGTCAGGTGTTTGAATCTATATGGGATTCCTCGCTTTCTGTTAGTGCTAAGAGCATTTTAATAAATGAACAGCATGAGTTTGTGTGCCGACATTTCAGACTGTCAATAGTGTTCACCACTGCACCGACTTCCAAAAAGACATTTTTTCACTCTCAAACTGGTGCAGAAGCAATAAGTACTCTTAAATGCTTCCAACACTATGGCATTAAAGGGACACTAAAGGTTACCAGAAAGTCAAGTTAAAGTGGTAGAGCAATGTTCTAGAACGTCTAAGGCGTCAATATAATCGCGAACAGAGCTTTAGTAACCGAGAAATTGAGGTAAATGCATGACACGATTTGAGACCCCCCAGCGACATTCCGGTACTAAACCGATGACGTAAGATCTCCCCGTAATTTATGTTACTAATACTCAACTACTCGTATTAAAAATATCATTTCATTCGATTATAAAACGGAAAAAAATGCTACTTGTCTACGTCTATAAAAAATAACATTTTGACGTTGCCCTTCAGTAATATGGGCGTTCGAAAGGTTTCGTTTTTGCTCGACTCTGCGCGCTCGACCCTGCGCCGCGCACGCTTTGGTGTTTCAGTACTTTCGTTATCGCGTCGTGCTGTGAGGGTTCTGCTGGCTCGCGAAACTCATTTGGAACAAGCAGCGAGAATGCCACGTCCATGTGATGTCGTGGGAAGCCCTCGTTGCTTTCCCGCTCCGGAGAGCCGGTGTCGAGGCCACCGTCGTAGTACGCAACGACGCCGGCAGTGCGAGCCCTCAGCAGCAGGTTGCGCTCGTCGGTGCTCAAATCGCTGAAGTTGAGCCCACCATCGCGAGCCAATCTGTCGGTGTCAGGGTCTCGATTGCGACGAGCGTCGAAGTTAGCGTCATAGAATGACGTACCAGCTTATGGGCGTATTGCGGTATAGTAGCGGCGCCTGGTGGCGATGCGGGAAACGACATCTGGGTCATGCCAGTTTGGCTGTGGCGAAGCACGTTTCTAGGCCGAGTTTTGCGTCGATTCGCACTTTTTTATGCCCTGTTGCGAGTGCGAAAAGGCTCACAGACCAAGCCGACCACGCTGCGAGCTCGCCGCAGCCTATAGTTTAACGAAAACGGACTCTCCGTGTGCCGTGGGACGTAATGCGTTCCTCCTTCCGCTACTCCCGCTTTCGCACTGCTGTCGGCTCTGTCTTGGCTCTGTTTCTGGCCGCGCGTTTGCGTTTTGCGCAGAAAAGCCGTAGCGCCGTCTGCGGACGCCGTTCTACTCACCGATGGCGCAACGTCACTATGAGACCATGATGTCAGTTCTCCTCGATCGGAGGGCGGGCGATTTGAACTGCGCTAGAGGTACGCGGACGCTTCAGAACGCATTTTCTCTTAAAATAAGTCTCTCCTTGGCACGAAACAAGCGTTTCGAGGTTTCTGTGATGGTATTTCAACAGTCCACGTTGACTTAATAGTAACCTTTAGTGTCCCTTTAAGTTATATGCACAAAACGCACCATGTGAAATTTTGATACACCCTCCGTGATGCTCCACTTCTTAGGGTCGATGAAATGAAAGATCTTGGTGTGTACTTCGACAAAATGCTAAGCTTCTCTTCACATAGATAATTACACAAGATGCCCTTCACGCTCTTGGAATTGCATGATTTCCACTCACCTGTTGTGTTTCTGAAATTCTGCTGTGTGCCTCCAAATACTAGAGTATGCTTCTGTAGGGGGGGGGGGGTTGCAATGAGCAAATCTAATTCTGACCGCATTGAACACATCCAGAATAAATTGATATCTATCTTAAAGCACCACTTTTGCCATTCTGGCGACCACAGTTGAGCCTTCTCAAATATACTTCAACTCGCACCTCTAGATTCAAGTCTTAAAGGGGTGGAGACATCAAAATTTTCGTTCATGTGTTTGTTTATTTTATTTATTTATTTAATAATACTGTCAGCCCATGAAGGGCCTTTACAGGAGTGGAAAATACAAACACATACAAGGATACAGTATGACAACAAAAGCAAGTAAATGAACAGCAGCAGACATTTCAGTAGGGACGCGAATCGGTTTGGATTTTATGCACCTTACAAACTTCCCCCCTCCCAAAATAAGAAACAAAATGAACAGATACACCTTTGACAAAGTTATGATATACATATTAGTTAGCGGCAAAAAGAATAACATGTACACATTGCAAAAACTCCTCAACGCATGAGGCCGACATGACAGAGTCGGGGAGCGCATTCCATTCCGTAATGCCTCTCGGGACAAAGCTGCACTTAAAACAGTCATTTCTGACCTGAGGGGGTGTGATGTACTGGCTATGACGATGTCTGGATGTTTCATTTGTCGAGATTTTGAAGAAGTTGTGTTTGTCGACAAGCAAGTGACCATTAATGATAAGGTAGATTAGTTTCAGTCGCTCATACTTGGTACGTAAGTCTAGCGGAGGTAAGTCGGCAAGCTTACAAAGTTCAGTGGGGGATTGGCAGTAGCGATACTTGTTAAATATGAACCTTGATGCTAACCTCTGGATTCTGTCAATCTTTTGTTGGTTGGATTTAGTGTAGGGATCCCATACAGCTTTAGCATACTCCAAGATAGGACGTATTAACGATTTATAGGCTAAAAGTTTGACCTCAGGTGTCGACACACTTATATTCCGTCTTAGGCTCCAGAGCGCTTTGCTGGCCTTACCACATACAGCGTCAATGTGTTGATTCCATCTGAGGTCAGAAGTGAACGTTACTCCTAGATACTTATGTTTATCGACTCTGCTAATAGTTATACCATTTATATTGTAAGGGTAACGCAAATTTTTTTTCTTTCTCGTTATGGACATAACAACAGACTTAGTTGCGTTTAGTTCCATCTGCCAGTCGTCACACCAATTTTTAATTATTTGCAAACTAGACTGTAAATTGGCCTGATCATTACTATCCCGAATTTTATTATACATCACACAATCATCAGCAAACAGTCTGACAGGGACACTAATATTACTGGGCAAGTCATTTATAAAGATCAGAAATAAAAGAGGACCTAGGACACTTCCTTGCGGAACTCCGGACACAACACAGGAAGGGCGTGATGTGGACCCCCCGAATTCAACGTATTGTTCTCTAGAAGAAAGGTAAGATGAAAACCACTGAGTGATTGCGGGGCTCTGAAATACAGAATCAATTTTCATGATTAACTTCGGATGGGACACTTTGTCGAATGCTTTCGCAAAGTCGAGGAATATTATGTCTGTTTGACCACGGGAGTTTAACGTTTCAGAGAGGTCATGTACAATTTCAATGAGTTGGGTAGTTGCTGAAAGCCGTTTTCGGAAACCGTGCTGTCCAGGAAAAAACAAGTTGAACTTGTTGATTCAAACGTTGCGTCATGCTTCAGGGAGCACGATACACAGAGCGGGATTCATATATATCCGATAAATAATTTATTACTAGCATTATTATGCCGAGCGATTTCGGTTTCGGTTTATGGGCTCCGGGGGATGCTATGACGTCACAGAGGAGGAAACGCAACATGGCTTGGTCACGTGGGCCACAAAAAATACTGACGTAAAACTATGCTGCGTCGTCTGCTCGCGCATACGCGTGCTCTGCCAGCAGAGGTCAACTGGCGATTCGAAGTGCATGTCGCGAATATTATAATTATTGCGAAGAGCGACAACAACGGTAAGAAAATATTGCGGCTTGTGAGAGTCGGTGATTCATTCCGAAGCGCCGTAAGCTTTAGCTTTGAAATGAACCGGAAAAGGCCTAGCGACGATATCGGCGGCGCCGAACGATCAGAGGCGGTGAAGCTGCCGTCGGTGCCAGAGTGACCACTCGGTCGCTGATTGGCCGCTTCGCCGTACGGCTGCCGCACAAATGGGTCCCGGGCCCGTCCTCTCTACGGCAAGGAAATCTCGCCGTTCGCGAGCAAAACCGCCGTCGCACGGGGGCCCGCGAACGGCGAACGGCGTGCGGCGAGTTTCCGTGCCGGTAACGTGGACGGGCCCTCACATTGAGAAAGGCCAAGTGAACGAGAGACCGCTCCGAGCTGCCGAACTGTGCGACTATGCGAGGAGAGAAGCGGACAACACGAACGCCACATATCCTGTTCGGAGTCGGCCGGCTAGTGTAAACGTGAAGGCCCGTCCGCACGGCAACTCGCCGCACGCAGCTTGCCGTTCGCGGGCCGCCGTACGGCGTTCGTGTTGTCCACTTCTCTCCTCTTGTGTCCGTGTCTGCACGCCTTACCCCTTATTTGCATTAAGAAAGGATTTCTATATGCCTGTAGCTCGGTCTTAGTGGAGGCTATGCTCGGTCGCTCGGCTCAGCAGGCTCCGTAATCGGCATTTCATCGCTACTCATCATACGTCACGTTTTTGTGCTAGTGTGCTATGACGTCAATATTTTCGTTCCTCCTCTGTGACGTAGTAACTGCCGCGCTAGCGATGGGTCTCGACTATGAGAAGGGGTTTTTAGTGACTTTTTGGAGCTGAATTAAAATTATTTTGAAATGTTTGCAGCGTCCAATACCTCGTTCTGGGGGTCCTTCCATGCGGAAGCAGCCTACAACATGCTTTTTATAGCCTTAAAATTTGGTGTCCCAACCCCTTTAATAAATCACACCTTTTGTTCCTGTATAAGGTGGTCCATGACGTTATACATTCCTTAAAGCTTCTTGATCATGTGCATTTGTTTTTGCCGCAATAGTATACCAGGTAGCATTCCACATTCGTTGCCTGGGCTTGTTACAAGATTGTGCTAATAAAACTCGACTCCAAAACATACTTCAGAGTTCATTTCCTATGTTTTGTGTATCTGTAGATAATCATGTAGGATTAACTCCTTTTTACTTTTCCGCGTTTCCTTTTTTTTCCTATTTGTTTCTCTATCTTCCATTTTTTTGTCTACTACATTCATGTTTTCTGTACATTTTGTCTCACATAGTGCTCGTTAAGTGCACCTGTACAAAGGCTCTCTAGCTGTTCCTGGGCACTACTATAAAAATTTGAATGATTGATTATTATCGTAGTATAAGATTGTGCTGTTTAAGTATGTACTAGTATACTATTTCAGTGCAGTAGCTTTTGTGCAATTAAAAAAAGGGCATGAATTAAGAAGAGAGAGAGAAAATAATAAATGAAAGGTAGGGAGGTTAACCAGGACTGAGCCCGGTTGGCTACCCTACACTGGGGAAAGGGAAAGGAGGACGGAAAGATTAAAAGAAGAGAAAGTCCACTGGGGATATCAGTCGGTCACTCAGTTTGGATCACAGACGCTGACTCAATCCGATATCTTGCAAATATCGCAGCAGCGCTTTTGTGGCCTTTTGTAGCTGCGACATGCGAGGCCATGGTCCCAAGATCTAGTTCAAGGTGAACGGCTTTCCATCTAGCTGATTGAGAGCTGTGCCTTTCATCTTCAAAAGATGGGCAGTAGCACATTAGGTGTTCTATGGTTTCCTCGACACCACAGGCATTGCACTCGGCGCTATCAGCCATTCCAATCAAAAATGCATATGCACTGGTGAATGCGACGCCCAAACGTAAGCGGCACAGCACTGTGTCCTCATTTCGCAGAAGACCTGGTAACAGCCGCAGTTGCATAGAGCGATCGAGGGAATGCAATCGATGTTGAGTGAATTCAGGTATGTGCCACTTTTCCAATGTCAAAAGAGTGCGCTAGCTTGCCTAAGTGTTGGGCTGCGTCGGTCCGCGATAAAGGTACAGAAACAAGGGTTGCTCCTTCGTGGGCTTTCCTAGCAGCTTCGTCAGCGAGGTCATTGCCGGAGATACCGCAATGACCAGGCAGCCACTGAAACACGACGTCGTGTCCTTTCATGATCATGTGATGGTGCATTTCTCGTATCTTCGACACAAGTTGTTCACATGACGCGCGACGAAGAGATGACAGAAGACATTGTAAGGCCGCCTTTGAATCGCAGAATATTGCCCACCGATTAGCCGGTTGGTTATTAATATAATCAACGGCACCTCGGAGGGCAACAAGCTCCGAACCGGTCGATGTTGTCAAGTAAGAAATCTTGTATTGGATGCTTAGTGATCGTGATGGTATAACCACTGCGCTGGTGGAGCTGGTCTGAGTAGAAGAACCATCCGTATATATGTGGACTCGATCAAAGTAGAAAGTGTGCAAACGATCCAGAGCTGCTTGCTTCAAGGCCAAGGTAGGCAGGACGGTCTTCTTTCTTATCCCTTAAACCGTAAGACGCACTTGAGGTTGTTTTAAACACCACAAAGCTGAGGTTGAACATGCTGAGGGTGTGAAGCCCGATGGTAAGGAGGCACGATGGATGCTGACCTTGTTGGAGAAGGACGCCTGTGGTCGTCGTTCTGGCATGAATTAAGAAAGTGCAATAATATGCGATGTGCCTGATCACATGCATTGTGCTATTAATTTCTTCTGAGTTTTAATAATGGCTGGCTACTGTATGTAGTGTTGTGCAATAAAATAATATGCCACAGCAATTATTGCGTGCCTTGCAGAACAAATTCAAAGTTTCAAAGTTTATTTGTCAGTACAGCATACAAATACATAAATTCTGACCTGCCTAAGCATGTTGTGCTTGTTGGCTGGTCAGGCAGCAGGTGGAGAATCTTCTAAAAGAATAACTTCATATACATGCATTTCATGTTATGCACGACATTGCCGATAAATCTGACAGCACAGGATAACATACAAAACAAGTAAAACTATACACAAGGCAATAAATTTACGCACCAATCTCGTAAACCAGTCATCATCTTTCTCTTACTGCTTGCAAGACATAAATCATCAGGAATTTCATTAAAAACAGCTGGTACATAGTAATTGCGCATCTTTTTACCATAATTACTATAGACCCGTGGTTTAACAAAACGTTCTGTTTTCCTTAGTGTAACATCTTTTTTTACAGGAGTTTTATATTCATTTGAATAATAATACCGCGTCAACACAACAAAATAAAACAGCTCACGAATCTGTAGGATGCCTAACTCAACGTATTTCTCTTTCATGTCAAGCGAGTGTAGTTTGGTACCATAAGATATACTGTTCACGATTCGTTTTAGTATGACATTTAATGCTTGCTTTTTATATTCCGAGCAGTTTCCATATAATGTAATACCATATTTTAAAGCAGGTTCCACTAATGCTGTGTAGATTACTCGTCTAAGTTGAAGCGGAGATTTCCCCCGAAGGTGATACAACCATATGGTAAATTGAATATATCTTTCTCAGTCAAAACATCATGGCAGGCTGAAAACAATAAAGTGCAATTTTTCTTTTTGTGGTGACGAAGTGTGTAAATTGTGAAAATAACCTGTTTATATATTTATGATACTATGCAAATGAGCTGCTCCCATACATTCGAATAAGTGCTTCAATAGTATGACTTCGCAAAGGGCAACGAAAGACTCCTATTAAAACCCTCTAATTCTCAAGCTTGTATTATCTGACGGCATGTCATTTCATTAATGTAAAGAAAGGTAAACTTGATATGTGGAAACCAGTTACAATATAACATGGCCCTCGCACTGTGAAAATGTTTTGTAGCAATACACTCAACGTGAAGGTCTCCGGATCCGGTGTTGATGCATCAAAACAATCTAGAATAATGGAGGTGCTCCATGGGCTAGATTTGGCAGAATCAAGAATTCGGGGGAGACAAGATACAAATTACATACATTTTAGCTATTCTAGTTTTTCTTTTTTTTGTGAGTGCTACAGGTGTTTCAATTCCGCTTTGCTGATTTTCTCAGAACCCACTTTGTCACGTTTCTCTCATGCACCAACAAGCATAATTATATTGACACGGATGCTTTATCTGTATCCGGTTACCGTATTTCACCGGCTAAAAAATGTTAAATGTTATCGCTCGGTGCAGGATGCGCCTGAACGTATCGCAAGTTTCGCGAATGCTATCGATGGTTCTGTCTGTTGTCGACGAACATTGCTAATTTGATTGCATACGCGACACGAATTGTGTTGTAGTTTCTGGAAGGCGCGCGGGCACCAGCGAATAGGCTGTAACTTTCGCCGACTGACGTATGCAAACCGACGCGCTTGACCCGCAGATGAGATTTTCTACGATTGCCGACATTGCTCGCCGCTATCGTTGCGATTGATCCGGCACTATTTATTTACCGTCACTACTACGTGGCAATATTTCCAACGCAGATTTTTTTCAGTTATATATTGCACGCCTAATTCTTACATAGTTGGCTGTGCAATAAGCTACCAAAAAATGAAATGGTACAATTTTTTGATATATGGCATCGTCGTGCAGGTGTTTGCAAAGCGATCTTGCAGGCCACGGAGGAAGGAAACTAAGGAGAGGCCCTACCCCCTCCGCGCGCTAGGAGAAAAGTGTGGCGGAAATGACGTAGAAGGTTCTCATTTTTTGCTGCTTTTTTATTTTTTTTTTGCTGTATGGCCACGCCTTTTGGGCCACAATGGCGGCGTTGTTTGAGCGCTCACACGTGTTGCTCTGGTAGGTTTCGTGCCGTGGCAAAGGCGCTGTGTGGGCGGATTTGCGTTAGTCACCGTGTCTTGTTGCGCTGTGTTACCTGCACCGTGCTCTGCCGGTTGTTGCGTGAGCGCGCGCGCTCCGCGCGCGAAACCACGCGCAGCGCGGCGTGGTTTCGCGAAAGATGTAAACAAGAGAGGAGGGTGGCACAAAAGGCGGAGCATCGCCATGAGTAACGCCAACTTCGGGCTTCACTTTTGCTTCACAAAGAGTGACGTCAGGGCCTCTCCTTAGTTTCCTTCCTCCGTGTTGCAGGCAGACGACGCGCGTGCGCTGATGTCGATATTTTGTACACTATTGTTACTTCAAAAATAAAAACAAACTCGCGGCAGGTGTATATTCATTATTCAAACGTGTTTTTTTATATCTAAAAGCACATACAGATCACTAACTTATTGTTTCAAGCTTAGTTTACAGCAGGCTGTTTTACGCCGAACTTTGACGGATGAAGACGGAATAGTCCAGCAACAGTGTGCCGCAGCCGAGGAGCGAGCTTCGGCGTGCGTCTCCAGTGGTTGCGCGCCCTTTCCCTCCAGCCGAAGCGAAGCGACGTGTTCGCTTTCCAGCGCGCGCCGAAGCTTTCGGCGCGTGCCAGTGGTTGGGGCATTAGGCGGGCAGCTGCTAGAGCGGCGCGAGCTGGCAGTCTCGTCGTCGCTCTCCGTGCCGGTGGTGTCTCCGCCGTCGTCGTCGTTGTCCGGGGCAGCACGGCCGCGTCGTCAACGCTGTGTTGCCACTGGGGCAGTGTCCCTGCAGGTTCCCGACCGCAGAACCTCGGGGATGGGGAGCAGCCTCGGCAGACTGCTCCTCGTTCGCCGTAGTGGCGCAGTACTGGCGTCTCGCTTCCGCGAGATGCAGCTTGAGCGCCGGTGAGTACGCTGAGGTGGGGCCGCGTGGCCCCTGCACTGGGTTGTCGGAGACTGACATCCTCAGCGCAGTGTATGATAGCCCTGGACGCTGGGGCCTCCGACTGTGTCTGCTCCCTTGGGAGCCCTAAAAAGGGCTACGCTCGAGGGCGCGGTCGTGGGTGCAGAATACGGGCGGCGTGGAGGTTCGCTGATGAGTTCGATCGCAGACCGCTTTTTCTGGCTTACCGAACGTCTTATCGTTGTAAGAGTGGTGTTTTTGGTGCTGTAGAACGGTAATTTACTGATGCAGAAGAAGTCATTTTTCACTTTAGTGTCCCTTTAAGCTACCGCGTAAGCGTCTGCCTGCGATCAGTGAGACATTGTTCGTCAAGAAACTTCACACTGCAGTTTTTTCTATACGACTCGGAGTTGGCTTCGGTGAAGAGCATCGCCCTATCAGGCACGGAGACTGGCTCTTCCCGCGAGACTCAGTGTATCGATTAGTACCATTGTTTGATGGTCATAATTTATCTCTACCAGCAGAATGTCTAAGTGTCATTAAAAATGAAAGGGACCACAAGAGAGTCTGGTGCAACAAGATGGCGAGTCTGGCTAGTTCATGAATGTTGGTAATGGCGTCCAGTAAAAAATCTTTAGCTGTCACTGAAGCACTGTCGTGTCTGCTCTTTCCGTTTTCTTTTCTGCGTTGGTGTTGGTCTGCTTGAAGAAATATCCATTATGAATATCACAGAGCCTCTCACCTGTGGTATCCGACCGTTAGACACCGTCTCTGTAGGAGATGATCCTGTCTGGCACAGAGTCCGAGTTCGCCTGTGCCTACTTCCTCAGTGCATCCCACAGCGAGCTACCCAGCTCCTGGTGCGTGGTGTGGAAGGGAACGCGAGTACTAGCGCGTCATCGTATGGTTCAGGCTGACCACAAAGGCACCTGCCGACACCTGGCGCGAGCTTGAGTCCTGGTATACGTCGTAGCCAACCATCATTGTGTTCGCCAGAGGGATCTCCATGCACCACAGGCTTCACCCAGCTTGCAGTGCAGCTGAATGGCCACCGTGGTGGCCACCGATCGCATGTTACGACGGTTGCTGATGGTCCATGCCAGGATCATCTGCGTGTGGAGTCCGTATATCCTATATATGCTGTAATCTGTATATCCTATATACTGATTCGTTAAGTGCACTCAGAGCTCTAAATTTTAACTCCGCGTCTGAACCCCTGCATGACGATATCCTAGACATGATGGCCTATAATAAATACGAAAGAACCATACCAGGGTGTCTACCAAGTTGACTTTTCCAAATTCCCTGAGTTTTCGAGGTTTTCTTTGATTGGTTTTGCTGAATTCCCTGAGTGACACCGAACTTTATTTTATGTTGAGACGGACTGACACCACCTCGCCCGATACAGTCACTCTCTAGTAAGCACTTTAAAAAAAGATACAGCTTCGCCCGAAAGGCGAAGCATCGATCGCGATAGCAAATTAGTAGACAGCTATACGAAGTAAGGCTAGTAGTTTTATCAGTCATATAAATATTTGACATTTACTTACGAATTAAATGAACAAGCATGGTGTCATGCATGCAGAATCAAACGTGAACACATCTCACTTGACGACCACGGAAAATCGGTGTCACAGCGGTGGAGTGAGGAAGAGCGGCAGCAGCAATGAGCGAATTGACTTTCGTGCTACCTCTCGCTTCAACGCGACCTGAGCGTGGGAAACAGCGGACGGCGGACCTTTTCCCCGTCACAGATGGCTTTCAAGATACAGCGGCTCGGTCGTGCGCGCGTGGCCGTCTTAAGTAGAACGCCCCCTTCCCCTTGCTTTGTCAGATGGAAGAGAGGGCAGCTCTAAAAGTGCTGTCCCCTGATGAGAGTTCAGATCTCAGCCGACCATCATCATCCATACAACCGCCTCAAGCAAGGTCCCCAACACCGCAGGGGTGAAGGAGATTTGGGGTTCGAGGCGGAGGTCATGTTCAGAACAGGATCAAGCCACCGTACTCTAGCGGGAGCGGCTCTCGATGCCATAGCACCGTATTGGAGTGCGCTGCCAGCGCTTTTGTAAGTGGCGATCGAGTTCTTCAGAACTCCACAACTATCTTTCCTTGTCGTTGGGAAAAAATTATCATAGGTCGGCACCATGTTCGGGAGAATGGGAGTGTACCCAATCGACGTCTCTCCCTCTCCAGGTGGAACCACAGTTCCTTCCTGATTTTGGCCAGTACTTCGTGTAGTCCCGGTTGTTTGTCCGTGAACGTTGCTTTGCATCTCGCCAGCCACACCTGATAGCTACACTCAATCATCAGCAGAGTAAACTGGTTTATCCCTTCTTTAATGAGTGGGTTCATGTACCGGACAGTCAGGTATGGCACTCCCGGCAGCTTGAAAATATTTTTCACTCTTTCAATCAGTGCTGCCGGGATCAGGCACTCGTAGAAGATGTGCTCGGGCGTCTCTCTGGCATTACAAAATGGACAGTTTTTGTTGAGACCGCCCATGGCGGATACAAAGGCTCTTTTCCTTATGGGCAGACATCCACGTGCAACGCGCCACATGAATGATGCACTTCGAGCATCGAGGAAGTCTGCTAATATCAAATGCCAGTTCGGCTTTTCGGCCGGTTTGTTAAAAGGCACCAGTTGTCGTGGTAACTTCGGTGACAGGTGCTCTATAAGCACTTTGAGCGCCGTACTCGTCAAATCAAAGTTTGGTATGCTCTTCAATGTGCATAACGCATTTGCGGCTTCTTTATAAAAGGGTAGGGGGAATTCTGAGCGGGGAGCGGAATGCGACAGTGGGGGACCAGTGAACACAACAATTTTTGTACGGAGAAAAAACGAAGTTAGCATCTTGGTTAAGCGAATGTCCGAGTCTAGGGCGATTTGCGTCCACTTGGTATGTAAGGCTAGTGCAATTACATTCAAGTCCGGAACGCCTAGGCCACTTTGGAATCGTGGCAGTTTTACTATTATTCGTTTTACTTGATCAGGGCCTCCTTGCCAGAGGAAGCGAGAAATTATCTTTTCCAGCTTCGTTTTTACTCCGCTGGGAATATCAAGCACACTCGCGGTATACATCAGGAAAGATATCAACAAACTTCTTATTATATTTGCTTGCGCCGTAATGGGGCATTTCAATGCGCTATAATTATTAACTTTCTCTCGGAGTTTTTTTTTCTGCATTAAACCAGTTAGATTGGGAGGTTCCCTTTCTATCGAATATGTAGCCGAGCATCTTAATTTCTTTTTTTTTTTGAGGCAAGCCGTGCAAAAGTCCTGATAGTCCAGGCTCAGGGTGCAGACTCATGATTGTGCTTTTAGTGCGGTTGAGGTTTGCTCCGCTTGCGAGACAGTACCGATCAACTACTTTTAGTAAATTAGCGACAGAATTGCTGTCTGGTACCACTACTCTGACATCATCTGCGTATGCGAAAATCGGGGTGCAGTTAGGACCAGCAGGAAGGGGGAATTTGCTAATGCTGTCATCAGCGGCGATTTGTTGTAGTAGCGGTTCTATGGCGAGTATATACAGTAGTGGGCTGAGTGGGCAGCCTTGCCGCACACCTCTTTCTGTATGAAAATTTTCTGACGGTCTTCCCTGTATTATAACCGCTGACGTAAGGCCATTGTAGAAACAGTGAATTTGTTTACAAAATTCTTTACTAATGCCTTTGTTGCAATGCCTGAAAGAGAAATTCGTGGCCTATTCTATCGAACGCTTTTTCTTGGTCTAGTGAGCATATTTAGCCGGGTAAATTTCTAGATGTAGCCCACGCTAATAGGTCCTTAATCCTAAGCCGTGCAATTCAGCTGATCTGCCCGGAATACAGCATGCTTGGTAGGTCCCGACTATGTTTGTTAGGGCGGGCGTCAAACGGAATGAAAGGCTTTTTGCGATAATCTTATAATCACTGTTTAGGAGCGTAATAGGGCGCCACGCTCGGAGGTGTGATGATTTTCCTACGTCCTTACATAAAAGCGTAATTAAACCGTGTCTTTGCGAAACTGGTAGCGACCCTTCTTCTAAGGAGGCATTTACAAGGGCTGTAAAATATTTTGCCAGGAAAGGCCAGAATTTCGTATAAAAAGCGGAGGGGAGGCCGTCTGTTCCTGGACTTTTGTTTTGTTTCATTGCCTTTAGGGCTTCAAAAAGCTCTTCTGCTTGAAATGGCGTATCTATAACTATGGGGCTGGTTTCTGGGCTTTCCAAAGAGAAAGACGTGGGAGTGCAATCAGTTCTCTTGTACAGATGCTCATAGAAGGACCTAGCAGCCTCTGTTACCTCTTCTGGCTTTGTTGTTGTGACGCCCGTGACTGGGTCTGTCACTTCGCACAGTATGTTGCTTCTTGTAGCTAGGCGGCGGCGTAGGAGATGCCTAGAGCACCATGTTTCTCTTTCCCGCCTTTCCGCACGCGCTGTAGCTCGAAGTCGGTCCCATCGTTTGTTGAGCAAGCTGTGGAACTCTTTTCTGAGTTCTACTAGAGCGCCTGCTATGCTTGGCCCTTGCGATAGTGGTGCACAAAGAATTAAAATGGCATCTGAAGCTTTCCTTATTTCCTCACGTTCCTTTCTGGCTAATTTAGTGCCCCATGTTTGGAAACATTCCTTAACGTTTACTTTAAACCATTCCCATGCTATGGTGGTCGGCGGAGATTTAAGGGAGCTCTGTATCAAGTTGATAATGTCCTCAACTACGCGTGCATCTTCGATAAGTTTTATGTTAAGGCGCCAGCATCCTTTGGCTCGCGGAGCTAAATCATAGTCGGAGAAGCGAAAGATTAAAAATTTGTGGTCACTCAGTGCGGTGGGAAGGACCCACGCAGATTGTAGCGAAGGCGCCAATGCGTTGGAAGTATACAAGCGGTCGATGCGGCTTTCGTAGCCGCGACCCGTCCATGTCATTCCTGAGCGGCCAGGCTGTAGGGTTTTCCACGCGTCTATGAGCCCTATTTCATCTACCAAGGAGCGCAGTGTCTGCGCGCTATTGTAGTCGCGCCCAGTACGCGTAGGTGCGCCGCAGTGAGAGCGCCTATCGCTTGCTTCTAAGACACAGTTGAAATCACCTAAAAGAATCACTTTAGTAGGTCCAACTAAATAATGTTCTAATGACTGAAAATATTCTCTTTGACCGCGCTTACAGGGGGCATAAACATTGATTATTCTAATACATTATCTAAGTCAATGCTCAGCGTGCGACCCGCGTTATCCCTTTCATAACGAAGTACTTTTAAATTTAATTCTCTAAGAAAAACAATTACGACACCAGCCGAGCCCTTCCTTCCAAAATTCCAGTACATTTTTGTGTCGAATTTTAAGTCGAATAGCCTCATGTGATCGATGTGGTGGATGTACGTTTCTTGAAGTGCCAGTATATCGGTTTTCAACTGGCGTGCCAATTGTATTACTTCCGCTTGTTTAGCTGCTCTCGTCAAACCACGGCAGTTGAGAGAAGCTATCTTGAGCGAAAGAGCCATCTTGGAAGGACGGGGGAAGGTGCGCCTAAATTAAAGTTTAGAAGGCAGTCTTCCCCTAAGGGGAGGCAACAGCCGAGGGCAAGCCCTCACTAGACGACGAGTACGCGTTGTCAGACATTAAGGAGCAATCACAGCTGCTTATGGTGTATCCACACGATGGACGGCTCCGCACAAATCTGTGCCGCGGGCGCTTATTCCGCCGCCCGTCCGGCTGCGAAGCGCATCCAGACGACGGACGGACTGAGTAGGTGATCGCGCCGGAAAAATAAAGATGGCGGCTACGCCCGAAGCGACTGCCGTTCGCCTCGAACCTGTCAAGTCGTCGTCGTCCACTGTGTGGCCCGTAAATTTCAAACTGAGGATTGTATTTGGTTTAAATTTGTGTCCAGAAGCTTCGACAGCAATATATTCGTGATGAGTGGGCACCGTTTCCGAAAGCGATACTCAGATTCTCGGCGTGTAGGCTTAGAGTGGCTGTATTGGCTGAACATGGCCTCGAAGATGTTGCGGCGGCCCGGGTGGATCTCAGTGGCCGCAAGTTAACATGATTGCTTGTTTCTACTCACTCTAGATGGCGCCATCGGTGTAACAAACACTTTGTCATAGGTGTTTTTCACTTTGAATGAAAGTGGAGATCGAAAGGAAACGACGGTTGGCCGCAATGGCTGTTGTTTTGTCCGAATTGAACACGAATGGTGTTAGCAGCGATGAAGCTCTTTCAGAAATATACCAAAGCCGCGCTTCTTGCCAGACAGTAGCGCATGCTAGGCTAAATCCGCAGCATTCGACCCCCAAAATCCGGATGCGAAAAATAGCTCGGCATTTTCCGTCCGTGGGGGTCGCGGACGGCACAAATCCGTGACGCGTAGTCACGTGATGCGCAGTCCGTCACGAAAAAGACGGATTTCGTCCGTCGTGTGGATCCACCATTAAGTGGCAGAATTCACAGAGCGGTTTCGCTCTTGGCATCTCTACAACACTTTCTGTGTCGCTTTCCGAGTTGCATTCGTTACTGCTGTTTGCGAGGATTTGCCGTTTGTAGTGCCGCTTATCGCTCGAACTTTTCGAGCTGGGGCTTTCATTTCCCGACCCTGTAGCTTCCTTGGTACGATGTATCCACACGACGGACGGCTCCGCGCAAATCTGTGCCGCGGACGCTTATTCCGCCGCCCGTCCGGCTGCGAAGCGCATCCAGACGACGGACGGACTGAGTAGACGACCGCTCCGGAAAAATAAAGATGGCGGCTATGCCCGAAGCGACTGCCGTCCGCCTCGAACCTGTCAAGTCGTCGTCGTCCACTGTGTGGCCCGTAACTTTCAAACTGAGGATTGTATTTGGTTTAAATTTGTGTCCCGAAGCTTCGAGAGCAATGTATTCGTGATGAGTGGACACCGTTTCCGAAAACGATACTCAGATTCTCGGCGTGTAGGCTTAGAGGGGCTGTATTGGCTGAACATGGCCTCAAAGATGTTGCGGCGGCCCGGGCGGATCTCTGTGGCCGTAAGTTAATATAACTGCTTGTTTATACTCACTCTAGATGGCGCCATCGGTGTAACAAAGACTTTGTCATAGATGTTTTCACTCTGAATGAAAATGGAGATCGAAAGGAAACGACGGCTGGCCGCAACGGCTGTTGTTTTGTCCGAATTGGACGCGAATGGGGTCAGCAGCGATGAAGCTGTTTCAGAAAGATCCCAAAGCCGCGCTTGTTGCCAAACTGTAGAGCATGCTAGGCTAAATCCGCAGCATTCGACCCCCAAAATCCGGATGCGAAAAATAGCTCGGTATTCGCAACTCAAATCAACATTAGGGGGCGCTGCGAAGCCTGACCCGGTCTGGCTACACTGTGCAGTATGGTGGCTTTACGGAGGTCCCCGCGTACGCTTTCCTTGGTGAAAACTTTAAGTTTGTCGCACTGCGATGTTAATTCGCGCTGTTTTGTGGGGGGAGAACGGGTAGTGGACGCCGAGCACCTCATTTTAGTCGGTACCAGTGGTACAAAGAGTAATTAAGTAGAAGTGGTCGCGCGTGTGTGCAAACCTCCGGCGTGACAGCAGACCCGCACGAGATTGTGGTGAGAATCGCCGACGCATTCCGGGACCCATCGATCGTGGAGGCAAAGTGTTCGTGCACTGCTGGATTGTCGCAAAAGTGCAAGCGCATCTCGGCTGTTTCTCCTGGCACCTTATCCTGGAACATTTGGTGTAGTTGTCAGTCCCTTTAATGTTTCATCTCTACATTGCGTTTCAATGCTGTTCATATGGCAAAGATCGTAGTAAAGTGAAATGTTCATGTGCGTGCACCGTTGTAAGCAGAAGAGATCCTATTATGTGCCGAACTGCAACTTAGCTTCACCTTGTGCTGTGGCACTTGGGGTTACCTATCACAATACATATCCTGCGTTTTTTTTCTTTTTTTTGCCGACATGACTGTTCGTTTCCTATGGCTCATACGTTATTGTTTCACAATTTGTGCTCGAGCAACTGCGTGATATCAGTGGCGACTCAGGCAGAACTCATGAAACCAACTTTTGTTGTCTTTGTTAGTGCCCTTAAAGGGGCCCTGAAACTGGCATGCCGCATAATATAGATACCACGACCACCACAAGCTCTGTTCGCAGGACGATCAGACAGCCGTGTGTATTTATTGGTCTCTGTAAGTGATGTAGCTCCAGGCGTCCATCTCGCGTTTAGAGAGTGCCACACATGCCTGAACCACAAGTAGCAATGTGTAAAAAAAAAACTTGACCAGGACCTTGCTACCTTGCCATGCACCGTGTAGCTTCCAGCACACTAGCTGAGGCGAAAGGAGAAAGCAATGCATCAGTGCAATAACTACTAATTACGCTTACGGTTCAATGATTCGAAAAATTTTTGCAGCAGGCGGTGTCCTTTTGTAGTGAGGTAACTATAATCAGTCGGAAGTGTTTCAGTGCCCCTTTAAGTGTTTGTTAAGTGCATGTTAAACTTTTATGTCACTTACTTTCCATTTATTGATATGTTGAGAGTAAGGACAGCTCTATATGCTCTCTGGAGGTTAGTAATTATCATTCACTGATGGTAAGTCTGCACGAGTGTCTCCCCATGTTGTATTACCAGTGGTTTAGTTATGCTTCCCAGGACAGCCATTTGCACTGTATTCAACAAACTGGGAAGAAGCATAAATTATGGTACATATACCAGCTGGGGTCATTTGAATCAAACCATTCATTCAGAGTACTCAACTCTGGTGGCCAAACTTTTTAAATACTCATCGTATGCAGGTTTGACACTGTTCCATGTTACTTCTCATGTTCTGTTTGGCCAGATATACCCTCATATGCTAAAAAGTGCAACAAAAATGGGCTTGAGTAAAACGTATGAGGCAAGTACAGTGAACAAAACATTGAGTGCATGTGGTTTATTTTGTGAAAAAATACAAGTAAGGAAAGGGACAACAAACAGCCATTGAAAAATAACCACAACTCTATGCACACAGATCATAAGTGAACTGCAAATATCTCGGAATACCATAAGATGAAAACTTGCATCAGAATGCGTAGTGTAAATCAGCACTTCAATGAAGAATACAAGTTGCAAAAGAATGTGCATTGCTAATTTACAAAAAGTGTGTTGAAGTTGAAGTCTGCAGGTTTGGCCAATGCAAACAAGTGCAGCATGTAGATCACATGGCAACGACCGTGTCTGAAAAGTATGAAGTGGCTGAGTGGCATAAAAAATGCTGGATTTCCAAACAGAAGACCGCACTTACTCTCAAGGCCGCCACGCTTTGATGGAGCCAAGGTCACACGCACAAATGCCTCTATGCAGTACAGGCTACTTGCAATATCGCCAGCCATGGCACGACTTCAGGTGAATCACCTAATGCCGAATATGCAAACGTGCCACTGGAATTCATCTTTTGGTGGCACAGCCACAGTTACTTTTAAAATTTCACACATCAACTGAGCAGTCTCGGCAATTATGTTGCTACATGTAGTTAGAGAACAGTTAAAAAGGTGACTCAAGAATGCAGTGCAAATATGCTTCAATTTCACCAATGTCAATGCAATTGTTTTTACACATAACTGGTGCCGTCCTGAAAGTGGATGAATTTTTGTGTAGCACGTCACACGAGCATTCAGAACATCGAATGATGGCAGGCCTGTGAATGTATTTACGTTGCTACTAATTATCGTGTTCACAAACTTCTGTGGAAAAGTACCCGATGTCACTTGGGCAGCCTTGCTTTCTGTAAGCCTTGTCCGTGAAGCCATTTCTAGTAGGAAATTTGCCGCGTCTTTTTCTTCTCTTGAGTACTCTGCCATTAATGTCCGGAGGCCAGGTTGGCAAGCACATTCCTGTCACAAAACAAAAGCAAGAGTTGTAATGTCTGACATATCTGACGCGAAATGCAGCTTCTTTTTGTCATTCCAATAATGCACGTCAATGTTGGAAGTAGGAAAGCCAGGCTTTTTGCATCAGTTAATTTGCACCCATCACACACCACAATCCTTTCACGAAGTTACTCCAGAAAACATGCTGCCGGCTAGGTAAAGACAGCTACCACATCACAAATATATAGAAAAAATAAATTGCCATATTTGCTATGTCCTTGTCCCTTATGGTGTTTGCAAGGCTTTGGTCCATGCTGTTAGGGGATGGGAAATCGTCCTGCAATGTCAGATAGAGTTCAGTTCAAGAAACCAGTGGTTAAGCAATGTGTGCACAAGTTGCAATTAATGTGCACCCATCACACACCACGTGCTACAATGCTTTTACGATGTAAATCCAGAAAGCATGCCACCGTCTAGGTAAAGACAGCTACCACAACACATACATATACAAAAAGAAATTGCCAGGGAAAAAGGGCTATCTCAACGCCTTTATCTTGAGTCCCTCATGATCCAGACTACGCCACACACTCTGAACAGGAGCGATGGCAATCTGCCGTCAGTGTATGCGCGCTGCCTGCGTCACGTGTTCTAGACTATTTAAGCGAGCTGCTCGAGCACCTTTGTTTATTTTACCTGTGAACAAGGCTCCCGTGTGGGAGCCGAAACGTCTTCTTTTCTTTTAAATCTTTATTTGGTCGGCGAAGTGCCCCGGGTTTTTGTTTACCCTTTTAACCATGTTTCATCCCGACTAGACGGGCTTCCGTCAAACACTGAACTTCAAAAAGAAATTACCATATTTCCTTTGTCACTTATTTGGTCCATGCTGTTGCGGTCAGGGGATGGGAGATCGTCCTGCAATGTCAGAGTTTAATCGCAAGGAATTAGTGGTGAAGCAATGTGTGCACAAGTTGCAGGCAGCCAATTTACCATGGTGGTCGTGCTGACAGGTGCATGGGGCAACACCTTTGCTTCTAATGGGGAGGCAACAGTTTCTTTGCTTGATTCATTCTGTAATGCATTAAAAGGTGTTGACATCTATTGCATGCCTGTAGACATGGTGTATGTACCATAAACATATAAGTGCTGCACCATGTAGTCAAATTAACGTACTCTGGCTGACCGATACACACGTCGGCGAAGTCTTGCCAGTGAAAGCTCTTTCATATGAGCATCCTTGTTCTCATCATAACATGACGTCCTTGGCAGGTTTTCAGTTGGTACTGCATTTTTTTCAGCCGCTGTCTTTGACATGCTACATCTGAAAAAATAAATGAATTGTTTATGCTTTATTGTGCCTCAATATGGGCTGCACCCAGAATTTTTTTCTTTTTACCTCAGAAACAAGGCCACAATATTTATAAGAAAACATTTGCAAGGAAATGAAGCACGGTTTGAGTGTGCAAGGCTATGCAACGTTGTACACCGAATGTAGCATCTGCAAAACGTAGTTGAAAGCTGCTCATAACGCAAAGTACACAGGTGCAAACACCACCACATGACTGGAGTAGTTTTGCCACTGACTTGGGGATGATTTAATAACACAGATAAAGCTAGCTTAGGTACTAATACTGCACATACATATGCGACACGTCAGTAGACTGCGGACGCCGTAAATTTTCCTCGAAACTAGCAAACGCGTGTAAAATTGACATGTGGCTGTCGCGTAAGTGGCAAACTTCTGCAATGAACGTGATAGGCTCGCCGTCGGTGCGAAATACCAGTGTCATATGGCCACTCTTGAGCACATCGGAGATTCTCAAGTGCAAGTGGCAAATTCGTAATCAGTCGCGCTGGGAAGTGCCCGCGTGCAGTGCGCCTGTGCTGCAAGTTCATCCGCACCACGCATGATATTTATTCTGCTTTAGCATGCCACATACGTGGCACGTTTACACTCAACACTTCCCGAACTTGCTAGTACATCATTCGTAAACATTTGAATCTCCGACGCCCGCATAAGTTGCGCGAGACGTGCTGGGCATCAAAAGCCTCCTGAGTTACAGCCGGGTGTAGCCAACGAGCGCAGAGGTGACGTTGCTCGCAGAAACCGCTGTGAAGCGTCGAACATGAGCTCTAATTACAGCCAATGTGGTTAACGAGTGCAGAAGAGACGTTCCTCGGAGAAACCGCTGTGACAGGTCTCGAACCTGTGCTCGAATTTCGCGTTGCGGCTAACATATGCAGCAAATAATGCATAGCCCAATCGCCAGTGCCCGCAATGCGAAACGTGTTTACATAAGGTGACACAGCGGCATGTATAATGGCCACGCACAATGGTCATGCATTAGGGTCGAGTTCACAAGTTCACAATAGTGTCTCACCTGGTAAGGAGAAATTATCCCGTGCAAAATGCCGTGAGCAAACAGTCACTGTAAGCGTCACAGCCTTGCCGATGCGGAGGTTAGCGATCCACCTGGTTCTGCGGCTTTAGCCTTTCCACTCGGAGGGAAGTGCGTGAACGGAAATATCGCTGTCCTTCCATCTCGCTGGCACGCACCGAGGAACACAGCAGAACTGCTTGGCCGTTCGCTTTTTCTTTGCTAGCAGCTTCATTCTTCCGTCCGCGACAGCAGCCTCTACGGCACACACGGCGACTGGACCTCCGTATTTCGTTTCTCCCTACTGCCGCTAGGTGTCGCATGAATTGCTGGAGTTGCGAATTTTCCGTCCGTGGGGGTCGCGGACGACGCGCAGACGGCACAAACCGTGACGCGTAGTCACGTGATGCGCAGTCCGTCGCGCAAAAGACGGACTTGGTCGTGTGGATCCACCACTAGGGGTGGCTGTCGGGGTATTCTTTTTGCTCTTTCGCTTTCTTTTGCTTGCGGTCTTTGTTGGCTCCCCCGCGACCTTTGCCCCTTCTAACATGGGTGTCGCATTGTCCGGGGGTGAACAAGCCGGTTCCTCATCCTGGCCTGCCTTGACCTCCTCCCCTTTGTTGCAGGTGAGTCCCTGGGGCTCCCTCAGGGGGCAGGGGGTATTGTTCGGCTGGGCGTCTTTGTCAGCAGCTTGAGGGGCCGAGAGGGGGGACAACCCAAGTGCAGTTGGTTCCTAGTAGTTGGCAACGACTGCATTTTCTTTGTCTGCTTCCAGCCCCTGGCTAGTCACAGCAGCAAAGGTGCGTTTGGTGCATTTGCTGACCGCATGGTCTTCTCGGCATTTGGGACATGGGTTGTTACACTCCACGTGGCTGAACATTCCACACCTCTCGCATTGCGGAGTGTTGCAGGCGGCGCCAAAGTGGCCTTCGCCGCCGCAGCGCCTGGACACTCGCACGACCCCTTCAAATTCACATTGAACAGTCGTATCGATAATCTCCAGGAAGTTTGGTACTGGGGTCGACATTGCAATCTTGATGTGGCGTATGCCGGTCGTAACCGATGGAAACCCTGGTACACTCTCGCGAGTGACGCTCAGGACCTTGCCGTACTTCTCAAACGCCTTCGTCAGTTCCACATCTTGATGCTCGGCAGAGTAACCAAAAACTCGCAATAGCTTTGCTCTCGTTCCTCTGTACTCAAACTGGACTGCTGTGTCCCGAATCACGACGACGGGATAGGTTAAAAACAGCTCGACCGCCGCGCGAGTCAGGAAGATGTCATACTTTCCAGCGGTGAAATCTTGTACACCGCCCAACTCACTCTTCGCGAACTTCGACGTCAGGCATTTGGTCAGTTCTACGGTGGTCACGCCATGCGGGACGCGCCCGAAGAAGGTAAACGGCTTGAGCCGCTTTTGGCTTTCCATCGTGGTTGGGGAACCGCGTGGCTAGCGCTTGCTAGACACAATAGAGAAAGACAATCTAGCGAACCTCGGGAAATGCGGACACGGCCTGGAGGGGAAGAGGAATGAGAAGCCATTGGCTCACTCACCAAACCTAGCAACTCCTAGTACTTGGGGTAATCCAAATCCTGGTCCTTGCAGCCCTTGCCACGTCCAGACATCTCGGCTGTTGCTGCTGCTTCGAAGCGAGTCAGGAAACACCGCCACCACCGTTGCCCACATGAAGGAAGGAAACTGAGGAGAGGCCCTACCCCTTCCGCGCGCTAGGAGAAAAGTGTGGAGGAAATGACGTAGCAGGTTCTCCTTTTTGCTCACTATTTATTTCTTTGCTGTAGTGGCCCGCCTTTCGGGCCACAATGGCGGCTTTGTTATTTTTCTGTGCGCTCACACGTGTTGCTCCGTAGGTTTCGTACCGTGGCAAAGGCGCCGTGCGGGCAGGTTTGCGTTGGTTTCCGTGTTTTATTGCACTGCGTTATCTGGACCGTGCTCTACCGGATGTTGCTGTGGCCAGGTGGGACAGGAGGAACTAAAGTTCGTGAAATGAACACGCATGCAACGCTGTACGCAATGACCGCACTAGGCAATGGCAGCGGACGAATGAATATCCACGGGAAATTTTGCCGTCTTTGGCGGAATTATGCTATCGTGCTAAAGATTGTTTAGTACTGCTGCGGAGCGCACGGGTCCCAGCAGCATGGTTGCGTGCAGCGCGGCGTGGTTTCGCGAGAAATGTAAACAAGAGAGGAGAGCTGGCCTGATAGGCGGAGCAACGCCATGAGCAACGCCAACTTCCGGCTTCACTTTCGCTTCACAAAGAGTGACGTCAAGGCCTCTCCTGAGTTTCCTTCCTCCGTGGTTGCCCACGAGACTGAGGGATCGCCAGCCGTTTGTGTGCAGGCGCGAGTAACAGCGGGCTTGAGAAAATCTGGGGGCTTTTGCTCCTTGAATATACGACGCTGCCTAGACACCATGGAGGAGGTTTCTCAGCGCGTGTTGTATTCGTTTGTCCCTAGACATGGCGGTATTGCGGAGTGCGGAGTTCGCCGGCTGTCCGCGCGGTGAGGCAGGGGGCACGGACGCCCCATTTGGCGATCGCTGTGCCTGAAGGGGCAAGGTTGTAGAAGTCGCGGGTCGCTTTTTTCGTCGCAATGATAGATTGGATTTTTAGTTTAAATTTTTTTACAAGCACTGCTCCAGGAGTACACATGTAACCGGCAAACGGAGGACTCAGAAGAGCTCCTTAGGTGATAATAAAGCAGACAGCGCAGGATCTCCAGCGCACCCAACGGGTAATGGGGGGATCCAAGCTGGAAGCAGGGCGCCCCGTGGGTTGGTGCCGCGGAGGCCGAAGCGTACCAGGGGTTGTTCGCATAAAAAAGTGTCTGTCCACGATAGCGGACATCCTACCTTATACCCCCCGGGCACGCGCAGGCCTCGGCGAGCCCAAACCCACAGACCAGTCCGGCTTCTAGCTTTGGTGTCCTGGAGGTGCCGCCAATAATGCGAAATATTGACACGTTGTTAAAATTAGTAAAGCAGGCGATTAAATAAACATAATTACGTCCAGCCGCCAACTTGTGACGCTAAGCTCGAGCACTACCGCGCCCCAAGACTTCTGCAACACCAGTCAGAACTTTGCCTCTGAAGGTACGTCGGACAGACATTCTCGCGCCTGCGGTGCAGTCATCGTCACCGGCGGCCTTTCAGCCACTTGCGCTCAGCTGACTTAGCACGAGCGCCGCAGCTGCGAGACAGCATTTCCGACACAGTGGTCACCAAATAGGGAGTCAGTGCCCGCTGCTGCACCTATTTTACCGCGCCGGCAACCAGCGTCCAAGCGTAAACAAACTCGACCCCACTTCGCAATGCCGGCACGCCTAGGGACAAACGCCTACACATATGCGCTAAGAAACCTCTTCCGTAGTGCCTAGGCAGAGTCATATATTCAAGGAGCAAAAACACCCAGATCTCTCTCGCGCGCGCTCTTACGGGCGCCTACGCACAAACGGATGCCAATCCCTCAAATGAACGTCTCGTCCGTTCCCCTTGTGCTTTGCCCGCGACGGAAGACGGCGCACTTTCTCGCCGCTTTCCTCCCTCGAGTGCGGGAGATTGAGCCGCTATTAACGACTCACCCGCGTAGGCTTTCACTCGCATATACAGTATGCGGGGCACGCCGACGGTAAAAACGCACCTGGAGAGTCCATATAATTGGTACTTCAATAATAAAAACACTTACTCTAGTTTGAATAGTAAGGTGTTATGTTTACTTCATTCAAAAACAAAACAGAAGGAAGGGGTTGGTAAAATGCACAGCAAGTAAAATATTCTCGAAAAAAATGGTAAAACCCTTTGCAAATTGAGTCGAATATTGTCAAATTCGGAAAAAAATTAGGCGCACACAGAAGCAAATATTTTTCAAAGTGAGCAATTGTTATCAAGTGATAGCAACCATGTTGGTTTGAGGCCCGAACTTTATCACAAGTGATTCCCTCTCAGCAGCTACAAAGTCAACGTCAACCGTCCTGATATACGCTCAGCTCGCGCACAATGCCCCAGTGTTGCGTTTCACTGTTTTCGAGAGTTTATTTGTTTGAATGAGGGACACCTGCATCTCGGCGTCAGCCAAGACTTTCTGTATTTTAGTTCGAGCTGCTTCAAAGATGCGGCGACACGCATCCTTTCTCGTTCGTTCTTGAGTGCGTCGGCCCTTTCTGTCTTCCTCCTTTCTAGCTCCTCCTTCCACCGTGCGTTCGCCCCATGGACCATTTGACGCATTCTCTTGGTCACTTCTACGCTGGCAACTCCTCCAGCCGATGACACGGTGTCAAAGACGATTCGTTGAGCGACCAAAGATTGTTCCTTCTGATTTTCGACAAGACAGCCCTTGTTAACAGAAAATCCCCGCTCCACAGACTCATTTCCGTGCAAAAGAGAGAGAATCATCTTGGCAAAAGTGAGTAGTTCCTTGTGTGAACCACAGATGCCTGCCCGAAGGGTATCCAGCCGATCCGTGCTCCTGTCAAAATTTTTCAACGCTGCTTGCGCCGAGGCTAAGGAGCACGCATGCTAGTAGGACAGCTCGGCCTCCTGCTTAAGCGGAAGCTTTAGCTCGGGTGCTCCTATCTAAATACACGTAGAAGGAGAATTCGTTTTTCTCGGCAACCACTGCACCAAATTTGACTAGGGTTGTTGCATTTAAAACAAAAACTTAAATTCTAGCGACTGTTGGTTTCGAATTTTTCATTTCGGCTGTCAATTCTTCATCAAAAATTGACCAAAATCGCAAATTTTCAGAAAACGATACTATTAAGTTTAAAACTCTGTAACTCAACAATGAAAAACTGATATCAATTCTGTAAATTGCATTTAATAGTACATCTACAGTGGACAAAATTGCTATGTTACACATGAATCTAAAAAAATGTAGTATTATAGAAATGCGGCTTTGGAGAATCCTTCTGCACAACGTAATCAATTCACGTAAAATACAAATTGACAAACCAAATTTCTCCGCTTTGACTGTTATAGTAGATGCCGTTTGTAGAACCGCGATATATGTTCTTGATGCAGAGCTATTAGTTTGTAAACGTCGTGCTTCAATGTTATTTCGAACTTTCGAATTTTTCAAAATATTCTAAACAACCTTCAGGCCCTAAATCGATATTCCGCTTCCAACAGACACTGCAAGTCAACTTTCTAACTCAAATGCAACAAATTTCACTAATACTGATCAATGGGTTATCCCAGAAATGCGTTTGAGTTTTGCGTGTATTTGAATAGGCCGCGTCGGAGTTGGGCCCGAGCTAATGCTTCCCCTTAAACAATTCCTCTAGAGATCAAATACATGAATAATAACTGCATCGCCATTACCAAAGATGCTGCAAACGAATTCTTGAACGCTGCGCACTGTCATAAGTAAAATATGTATTTTTTCATAAAAGGATATACTTGTATGTGCAAAAATTGTGCCCAAAATAATCGATATCAATGCTTCTATGTATTTTGTCAATTTGTAAGTAAAGAAAATATCACACGAGCTCTATAAATATATCAGTTCGAAACCAGCAAAGCAGTGCCTGCGGCTGATATGAAAAATATCAAGGCCATGAAACGAACAAGTTCAGGACAAATATGTTAATGAAACTTTGTCATTCAAGAACCTTGTTGACATTCTTTTACATATGCGACGGCCTATGAAAGCTCTCAATGGCGCTGTCATTTGTTCCAATGTATTACGCAGGAGCAGCTGTCACCAGTTGTGTATCGTCAGTCATTGCACCGAAATGATAGTCGAAACAGAGAGAACGTATAAAAAGCATTAGCTTTGGAAAACTTTACGAGGGGGAGTCAAATGAAAGTGAGCCAATGCGAATATATGACAAACGGGGTACTTTATTTAAAAGTAGTCTCCATGAGCGGTTAGACATTTGTCCCATTGACTAACGAGTCGAGTAATTCCCGTCTCATTAAACTCCTTGGGTTCCTGCTCCAAAAAGTCTGCAACTGACTCTTTGACGTCATCTGGTTCCCTTGAGCTGCTTTTTTCCGTTGCCCCAAAATGTGGATGTCGCAAGGCGACAGGTCTGAGCTGTATGGCGGATGTTGCAGCGTTTCCCACTTGAACATTGCCAATCTTGTGTTAACGACATCAACGACGTGGCGACGGGAATTGTAGAACAAGATGACCCCATCCGTTAATTTTCCGCCTCGTTTGTTCTTGATTGCGACACGCAGCCGATCCGGCATTTCAGAATATCGGAAACAGTTGAGTCTCTCAAGATTTAGCAAATTCTATCAGTAATGGCACCTGATGATCGAAAAAAAGTGGACATCTTTCCGGCGGAAATGACGGCCTTTCCTTTCTTTGGGGGTGGTGAATTGGAATGTTTCCACTGTAGGCTTTGCCGTCGTGTTTCAGGCTCGTAGTAGTGGCACTATGGTTCGTCCCCGATCACAATTGCAGACGAGAAGTCGGCACTCTCACTGTGATACCGGATCAGATGAGTCAAGGCAGCACTGAACTTCTCCGTCTTCTGGCGGTGGTTCAAAATCTTTAGCATCCATTGCGTGCACAAGAGCCGATAACCGAGATGCTCATGAATTATGGCGTGAACCGAAACATGACTGATGTTCACGCGCTCTGCCTGTTCGTCGATGCTTATCCTCCGTTCTTGTCTGATCAGCTCATCAACCTTTTCAATTTTGTTAGAGGTGATGGCACGATGACTTTGGCTCGGGCATGGATCGTCTTTGCAACTTTCACATCCTTCTTTGAACCGTTTGCTCATTGGCCAATGAAATACAACGTTCAACGTACACGGTAGCCATATGGGGACAAATTTCTTTTTGGGAACGACCTTCAGCTGTTAAAAACCTCACGGCACCATGCTGTTGAACGTCTCGAGCGTCCATAACGTCACACAACCACATTCAACCCAGTGTATGAAAGCATCAAAAAACACTTATCCTCACACCTGCGTGTCAATTTTGTAAATGAGAGATGCCTCGGGACTCGCGCATGCCTCGCTGATAATGAACCGAACCATTATTGCGCAGGTGCGGGGGTGTGGCTCACATTCAATTGAAACGCCCTCGTACACACTCTAAAAATCAAGAGAGTGCCGGGCACTCTCTTTGAGGGAATAGCGGCTTGTCCCATATTTCACTCTCTTTTCAAGAGTAGATCGACCCTTTTTGAAAGAGAGTAGGTCAACTCCTGTTGACAGAGTTTTGTTACTCCACCGCAAGGGATTGCTAGTACTCTCCTGCAGAGTGATAATACTCTTCCCACAGGGAGTGCTAGTACTCCTCCGCAGAGTGCTAATACTCTCACCGCAGGGGTAATGGCACTCCACCAGACTGAGTACATCTACTCCCCCAAACAGTGCTAGTACTCTTCCCAATACACTCTTAGCGAAGTCCTGGCCACGCATGCAGGTAGGAAATCAGATCAAATTAGGGTCGCTGATACACCGTTCCCTAGGCGGCTCCTCAGAGTCAGTGGCCCAATTCCAAGCGGCCTTCAGAATAGGCGTGAGCAAAGTTATGCAGGATTTTAAGTCATTTTTCCTGGCTATTTGCTGCCTGCGATGAGGCGTGACTGCTCGGAATCGGCCTATGCGTCCCGAACGCCACTGCGGAGAAAAAGTTAATTACCACTTTATCCGTAATTATGTACGCAAATTTCGCATTCAGGAGTCAAATAATTTAATTAGAAGACAATTGTCAAGGGATTACATACTCATGAAGAACTACAATGCTCTTTACATCACGTGGATTCGAACCCGCGTACACTCGCATCTATACAATTCAAGGCGCACATCCTAACCATTACACCACAGAACCACCACGCCCAGTCGTGTTCTTTTAGAGGTTATATATATATACAAAATGTATTTGAGGAATCGGCCGCGGTGGGTGGAGTTTCTCTGCAGTGTGCTGTGCTGTTGTGTACTAGAATACGTTTGCGTTTGCATCATTTCCATTCCTTGCTACGACTAACGAAGAAATACAACGTAGACGACGACGTGAGAACTATTCACGGCTTGTCGTCATCTCAGGAAAATAACAAATGTGCCGTTCAGCTCACGATCGAGTGCTTTTCCAGTCCATGCATTATATGTTCTCCGAAAATACGCGGATACAAAGTATCGTGCAAACCATCCTATGTGAATTTAAGTCGCGCGTATACTGGTGAGCATTTCTGTTTATTTTTCCGCCAGTTCCATTCGTATGTGGTCAACTGCGACGCCAGTACCAGGCATTTCAAGTGCATTAGTTTAGAGTTTGGTTCAGTCCGCTGTGAGCTGTTGTCCTGCATTAGCAGCGGATCGTTAGCGTTTTGAAGAGCATGCATTCCAGCATTTGGAGACTGCTTATGCCGATAGCCGCGTCACATGCATTGGCACGCATGTTTAAATGACTAATGTGTCCACTTGTTACGCGTGCACTGCTCGTATCCTGTGGCAGTGCTCGTTCTAAAAACTTCGAAGACCATCTACATTCATACGTGTGTTCAATATATATGCACAGGATGGACTTGCCGGCTGGTAGGTTGAGCATTTTAGAAGAAACAGCGCAACACATGGACGACGCAAAAATATGGACCACACCACGAAGCGCTGGTGTGGTTGATGCTTTTTTTCGTCCTGGTGTTTGCGCTGTTTCTTCTTCCATGATACACGCACACCACAGGTAAGCGAACGTTTAGGAGCATAGGGCGCTAACTTTGTTTTCCCCGTTTCCTGTCAGTGTCAATGGCACAATGCGTTGCCCAGAATTGCGCACGCTTACCCCCATATTCAGAAATGCATCATAACTTGAAGCCCATGCTTGGCTTGATCTAAATGACGCAAGTCGTGAACGTACCAAAAGAAAGGCAGTGAGCGTCTGGGGGACGTTCGAACCAGGCGTCGTTTATATAAAGTCAAGCATGAGCTTTGTATTAATATACATTTCTGAATACGGGGGTTAGTCATCTACTTCTCACAGAAAATGTCGAAGAAACGCCCAATAAAACCAGGCACATTCGTAAACTTAACTAGGCAACACGAAGCTCCATAGAAAAAGAGTGGTATTAAAAGCTTTCAGTATTTTTCTTTACTCCAAAATGGTTCCGCTCTCGTGGCTTCAATGTACAGAGATAGTGCAGCGTTAGCTAAAAAGCATGAATTTCCGAACTCCATGCCAAAATAAGCTTGTAAAATTATTTAGGTGCTAGATTCCAGGGTTTGTAGCGATCCTTGAAAACCCTTTATTTCTAAAATGCCATTTTCAAGGCATTGAAAACCCTGGAATTTTTAGAAGTACTGGAAAGTCCTTAAATTTGTACACTTGGCTAGACTTAGCAGACATTTCCAAGCGTTTTTTGTCCCTTCTGTGACACTCTTGGCATGTCACAGAGAATTGTCTGTGGAGGTAATAGAAGGAAAGCGACATCCTAAAGTTGAAATTACAAAGGAGCTGCAGATACCAGTTTTAGGCACATGGAACCGGCGACAAATGTACTTGGAGGAGCAGAAGCAGGAAGCTTAGCAGTTGAGGCATTCAAAGAAAAGCCGTGGTGAGTAAATTGAGAGCTACAGACACAATAAAAGGAAATTACAAATGACTAGCTTATTTGGTGGTGAAAAGCTGACGCAACAGATGACATCACATACACTGTCAAACCAAACAGTATTCAAAAACTGTAAATGTTGCAGGCCCAAGTAGTTCATTGTGCTATTGAAGAAAAACTTTGAGCGCTTTCTTGAAATGCTTCTTTGTGTGCGTTTAGTGATGGGCAGTGAAAGGTAAATTGGCAGTCTTTCAAATGTTTGAAATCAGTGAAATGCGATTTGCTTTGTATTCTTTTGTTTGCATTAAAGTTAACGAGGTTGTTGAACACGTTATTGCCTGTCCAAACTACTAAAAGAATCGCACGAGGTCCTTGAAGTTACTGTGTCCGGGCCTCGAAAGTTCTTGAAAACCATTGCATTTTTTTCTTCAATTTTGCTACGAACCCAGTAGAACAACTGTCATGGAGTAAAAACCTTGGCTGAACAGGGGCTTATACGAAGAGCACAGGAAGACTAGAAATGCAGTAGTAGGCATGGAGGGCCCTGAAAAAAATGTGCCTCATCTGCTCGTCTGCCTTATGTTTTTGCATTGACTGTCACATTTTTAATAGAATTGCACTTACTGTTCTACTCCAATAAACGCAACATTACCAACTCCAGTGTGGGGCAGTCCTTCAGCCAGTGCAAACTTTTTCTGTACATCCCTGTTAGCTCTGTCATTTTTCCAGCATTGTAGTACAAGATTTGTTAAACTGGTTTCGCAGAATATGAACAGTATACTCTTAAATTAGCTGTTTATTTGTATGCAGAAGTTCAGGTTCTCAGTTTGGTTGCATGACAAATTGCCATACATCAATAGTACAAGAAAAAATGTTATTAGAGTTTAACAAAATCCAAACAGTAATAATCGCAACGATATAATTACATACATTTCTTTTGGTGCGTATACAGCCCATGTCTTGGCACTGTATAAATTCAACTATACATCGCAAGTACTGTGTCCTGACCACTATTACTCACATGTGTAAAACCATCACATCAATTCTTCAACAAATATCACAGTGATTAGTGACATACACTTTGTAACTGATTTACATGAGCATAATGTATACAAATGGTCCCTGTGTACCTACACATGATTAGTGCCACCCGAGTACTATTGTTCACAGGTGTAAAACCAACAAAGCAGTTCTTTAAAAATATCACAGCGCTTAGTGACGTACATGCTGTAACTCCCTTGTTCAACTGTTCAACCGCTGCACAGCACAGATGTTCCGTGGCAATGAGGGCGTGCGGGAGTGAGTCTCGCACAAACACCGCTGTGCGAGGGGGGCCAGGCGGGTGCGCCGCGTCTGTGCAGGGCGCCGCGTCGCAGTCGTCGAGACGGCACTGTGTGGGGCTGCTGTATCCGATGTAGCCGGGCAGCGAGACCTCCTCTGCACGCACATACGTTTCCTGGAATGCGAGGACATCGTAGTCGTGCAGAGGCAGCTGCTCGGCCAGCTCGGCGCGCCTTCGCTGCAGGGAGTTGCAGTTCCACTGCAGGATGCGCGGCCTACATTCAGCAGTGGATCTGGCCATGATGGTTCGGCTGCTGTTGTAGAGCCACTGCCTGCAGGCAGATGGTCCGGAGTGGGTGGTCAGCTGGTAGCATGGCGCCGACTGCCTGCATGGTGAGCAGCAGGTTTGCCACCAGCTGATCCACTGTAGTCTGGCCAGGGGGGGGGGGGCAGGATTCTGTGTCTCCTGGTGGCGGGGGGCTCGAGGGGCTGGTACAGGACGCTTGGGAGCGGGACTGGGGCCCTTCAGTGCACTCGCATACGACCGCGCCGAGGTTGTTGGCTGCTGCTCCTCCCGGACCGCTGCCCTGACGGCACGCCTCGATAGTGCTGCGGTGGATGAAGCCATAATGGTGGCCACCTGGCGTTCTTCTTGCCATTTGGGGCAGGCGGGAGTGTCGGCCCTGTGGGGGCCGCCGCAGTTCCTGCAACCACTGTATTGCTGTCAAAGTGGGGGCCCGTGGCCTTGTCAAGCTGTCCAACGGCAGCTTTTACTACGGGTCCCCGCCATCATCTGTACCATGGTGGCAAAATAAAATTTGAATTTGAATTTGAAATTTGAACCGTCTGGCAGGAGGCGCCCTTCTCATGGCTCTTGCCGCAGGAAATGCAGTCGGACGGCCAGCTGCAGGATTCCAGCACGTGCCCGAACTGGCCGCACTGGCGGCACTGCACCGGGCGGGGCCTGGCCGGCCCCACCCTGAAGCCAAGCTTGAAAAGGCTCAGGTGTTCTGGGGGAACCGGTCCCGCGAACCGGATGGTCACGGTGCTCCCGTCGCGCGTCGCCGACAGCACAGGAACGCTCGACACGATGGCTCCCAGCAGGTTAGCATCCGCAGGTAACCCGTCCACCCCGTGCAGGTACCCGGTGCTCTGGCCGCGCACGGCCGGCAGTCTGGCAGTCACCGAGATTCCACGAAGCTCGGTAATCGCCAGCAGCTCCTCCTGGCACTCTCGGGTGGTGGTGTCCGCGGCCACGATGTTGCGCCTGTGGTTGACGCGCACCGCAGCAACACCAGCCCGCGATGAGAGGGTCGCCGCGAGTTCGAGGCGCGGAGCTCCCTTGAAGGCTCCGCCGGGCGCCGAGGGACGGAAAAGCACCGTGCCGATGACCGCAGGGTCCACCGGGATCGCTGCAGTCTCGAGTGCCCGGGCACGCCGCCGATCGCCCTTCGACCGCACCAGGGTGAAGCCGTCTGCGTTCAGCTCGCGGGCAGGTGGCGCCGCACTCTGCAGTGCCGCCCCAGGCATGTTGGGAGTGGCCGGTGAGCGCAGCGAGTCGCCCGCAGGAACAGCTGGCGAAAGTGATACAGCAGCAGGATATTTCCTGTGCTTGCGCTGCTGGTTCTTCCCCTTGGGCTTCGGCCGCGAGGCAGGCTGGCGTGGCGGGCCCTTGAGGAATTGCGCCGCCGGGTGTTCACGGTTCTGCTGTGAGGCACCAGCGGGTGCTTCGTCCGCCAGCTCCATAGCGTCGGTGGCGCTTTGGTTCCCAGCTGGCTCGCTAGCAGACGACGCTGCCAGGCGCGCGCCGCCCTCCGGAGCAGACGACGCTCGGACTCTACGAGGGAGGAGTCGGGCGCGCCCTCGCTCGGAGGGGGCTCGAAGGAGGCGGCGTCTAACTCGGCGGGGTGCCGAGAGATGGCGCCCGCGCTTTCCGCAGGTGCTCCGTCTTGGGCGGCCGGACGGGAGGCGCTGGCAGCTGTTGCGCAGGTGGTGAGCAAAATGGCGCTGCCCTGGTCGCCTTGCTCCACGTGGCTGCTGGCTGCAGCGTGCTGCTCCAAGCTGGCTGGAGCGCTCAGCGGCTGCTTTCGACGCATGGCGTCCGCATTGTCGTCGCTCTCCGTTTCGCGAGCGCGTTTTCGGGAGCTGGTCAAGTCCATATCCTCGTCGTCAGAGGAAGGCAGCGGGACCGAAACGTGGGGCTCCTCGCTTGCTGGAGAGCCGTCCGCGGGAGGCACCAAGGTCACTTCGGGGGCTGATGGTGTCGTGGGGGCTCGTTGGGCATCCTCGGGCCGTGAGGGAACCACGCGTGGACCAGCGGTGGTGTTGGGTCGTTGTCGGAGCCATTCGCCCAGCATACGAGTGGCCCGTACATGAAGTTCTTCAAAGGCGCGTAGCTCGTCGAGGGAGGCTGGGCCGAGCGTCACACGGCTCAAGCTTGCGTGGCGCCGGTGGCGCACGGGTGGCGGTGGCTCGCTTGGCGAGCGAAACTCCATAGTAAGCTGCGAAGGCCTCTTCCCGCGTGCGCGAAGAAGGCCAAGCGCAGCGAAGGCGCGTACACGTGTATTCCAACGGGTGCAAAAGCATGCACGACGCGGAGATACGTGGAGGCAATCGAGGCGAAGTCGTCGGAGCGAGGAGGAGCGTGACCTTCTCCGATTGCAGCTCAGACGGCTTCCCGCCCGTGCGGGAGTGCGTCGAAGGCGCTGCGCACGTCGAGGAGGAGGAGGAAGGCAGCTTCTCCCTCGCGCCTGGCCTGCTCCAACATGCCGACAACAGCGATGCAGTCGCCAGTTGATCGATGTGCACGGAAGCCGCACTGCTCGGGCGGAAGGGCGCCGCGGGCCCGCGCAATCCACTGCAACCTCGAGAGCGCCATCATCTCCATGGTTTTTCCCGGCACCGACGTCAGCGAGACGGGCCGGTAGGAGGCGAGGTCGCGTGCAGGCTTGCCGCGCTTCAGCACCGGTACGACGACAGCACAGCGCCAGGGGTCCGGCAGGCAGCCCTCGCGGAAGAAGGCGTTGTAGGCGGACAGGAGATGCCGGCGGTGGTCGTCGTCCAGGTTTCGGAGCATTTGGTGTGTGACACCATCTGCTCCGGGGGCGCTGAGGCGCCTCCTGCGGCGCAGGACGCGCTTCTGCTCGTGAAAGGTGAAGTCGTCGCTGCACAGGCTGTTAATCACCCGCGCGTTATGCGCGCGATCTTCCCCTCTCACGAACACAGCCGTGTACCGTTGTCAGATGGGAAGAGGAAGAGGACACATCTCATCAACCCATCATCATCCGATCCATTGACCCCGGTACTCCCCCACAACCCGGGTTGACTGGGTGGGGGGACTTGGTTCGGGCCAACGGTCCTTCCCGGACAAGGGGGCTGTTGTGGTGCAGCAACACAGTTACCGCACGCAACACACAAACAGCCGTGCTGGTCGTACAGGACTCGAGCCTGACTGACCTTCGGACTGCCTCGGCGCAAAAGAGGCCAAGGCATACAACCATGCAGAGCACCAAAGCCGTCCGCGGAGCAGCGCGACCAACCAAGGGTGCGCCGCCACCGGTTCTAGCTCTGGGTTCCACTGAACCAAACAAAACCCCGCAGATCGACTGGCGCACACGGCCGAGTCGAGCGACCTTAGGAGCATGCATCATAACTTAATGGAAAGCTTTCCGCCTGACTCATCAAAAATTACCGCACGACGGGCCCACACTTCGAGAAACTTCTTCTCGCCCAAGCGGTGCCGCTCCCGGGTGAGATGGAACCAGACCTCCTTCCGTGCTTTCGCAAGCACCCCGTCAAGGCCCGGCGCCCTCCCCCCGAAAACTGCATCGCGGCGTGCCAACCAAACTTGGTAGGAGCACTCAGCGAGCAGAAGCACGAACTGGTTGACTGCCTGATTAGGCAAGGGGTGCAAAAATCGGACTGTCTGATAAGGAATGCCTGGGAGATTAAAAAGACTAGCAATCCTACGGAGCAGAGCTGCAGGAAGCAAACACTGCGCAAACGCATGAACCGTGTCCTCACGAGCGCCACAGAACGGGCACACTCCACGAACCGGGACGGCTATGAAGGGCCTGTAGCCCAACGGCAGGCACCCTCGCGCCAGGCGATACATGAAAGTGGCACGCCTAGCGTCGAGGAAACTGGCCGTGATGAGCTTCCAGTTTGGCCTGTGAATGGACAGGTCATACATATGGCAATGCGGGGGGAGGCCTGGGGTGAGGATGTCTACTAACTCTTGGAGTGGAGTTGAAACTACATCGATGTCGGGGCGAACCGTGCGGAGGCTGACCAAACAGTTGGCAGCCGCCGCATAAATGGTGGATGGGGTACCTGAACGAGGAGCACAGTGGGAAAATGCTCTGCGAAAACAAGCGGAGTCGGGTGCTAAGGAAAAACGAGGTAAAGCTTCGAGTCAGGAGCATATCCGAGTTAAGAGCGACCTGGGTCCATCTGACGTGTAGTGCGGTAGCCACGATGCCCTGGTCGGGAATTCCGAGTCCTCTCTTGTCCCTGGGCAGCTTGAGCACCCGCCTAGCTACACAACCATTTGTACCCTTCCAAAGCAAGCGAAAGAGTACCCTCTCCAAGATATGCTTGGTTCGGGTCGGAACAGGAGACACACACGCCACATACGTCAGGAACGAAAACAGAAGTGAGCGCAGGATTGTAGCTCGAGCAGTCAATGGGCATGACAACGTGCTGAACTGCTGAATTCTGGTTTCAAGCTTCTCCTTAGCCTGTTGCCAGTTTTCAGGAGACAGACCATCTGGTTCGAATTGGAAGCCTAGAATGCGCAGCCGCGTTTTCACGGGGAGACCATGAACGGGCTGCGGACTGGACGGAGTGGAGTTCAAGTACATGGCTGCACTTTTCGACCTATTCAACCTTGCACCACTCGCGCTGCAGTAACTGTCCATGACCTCCAAGACGCCGCAAGCTGATGCTTCGTCCGGGACGACAATGGACAAGTCACCCGCATAGGCAAATAGCGCAACCGGAGGGGAACCTGGTGGGAGTAAGAACCTGCCAATTCTGCGGTCACAGGACAACCTCTGCAGAAGCGGTTCAAAAGCGAGTACGTAGAGGGCAGGTGAGAGGGGGTCCCCCTGCCGTACACCACGTCCCACAATGAACGCCTCCGAGACGCGGTCCTGTATGACAACAGCAGAAGTCGGTCGAGAATACAAAGCTTGAACCATCTGCCGAAAACCCACACTAAAACCAGCCTCTTCCAAAACACGGAAAAGGTACCTATGACTAATAATGTCGAAAGCCTTCTCCTGATTAAAGGAGCAAAGAATACCTGGAAGTTTCCTGGTGTTTGCCCACAGGAGAAGGTCCCTCAATGCTATACCGTGAAGCTGAGTAGAGCGCCCCTGGACACTACATGCCTGGTACGGACCCAAAACAGTGCTGAGCGCTGGTGTGAGTCGCGTACACAGACGCTTTGCTATGAGCTTATAATCGCAGTTCAGAAGCGTGATTGGACGCCATGCTCGCAGATCAGTGCTCCTCGACTCGTCCTTACAAAGGAGAGTGATTAGTCCTTCTTGTTGAGACGCTGACAAAGTCCCTTCACTGAGTAGCCGGTTCACCAGTGATGTGAACGGCTTCCCTAACATTGTCCAAAATTTAACATAAAACTCGACTGTAAGACCATCGGAACCTGGACTGCGATTATGCTTCATAGACTTCAAGGCAGAAAATAGCTCGTCCTTATCTATGGCTGAGTCGCACACTTGCGGCGGCTCAGCTGGTAAAGCAAACGGAAAAACAGCTGGAGAGGCAACTGGTTCGGCATACAAAGACATGTGAAACTGCCTCACCAGTGCAAGCACTCCGTCTGGTGAGTCGACTATGCTATTATCGCGTGGATCTATTAGGGAAGAGAGAGTTGTGCTCTTCCTTGAAAGATGTTTACGTAGGACATTTCTGCTGCACCACGCTTCCATTTCCCACAGCTCTGCTCGGGTTGTGGCCCTCAAGCCATCCCAGCGTCGCTGCAGGAGAATGCGAAGTTCCTTTCGGAGTGAGGCCAGCGCCGGAGCAACTCCAGGCCCGCCGGACAGTGGCCTCGAGAGCAGGAGGATCGCGTCGGAGACGATTTTTATCTCCTCACGCTCCTCGCGCGCTCGACGCCTGCCCCAAGACATGAAGCACTCACGCACACTGACCTTCACGTTATCGCATTCCGTACCACTTAGATTCGCTGTGTTATGAAGCGATCGAAACAGTATGGATGATACCTCTGCGGTTGCCTGCCTATCTTTTAGGAGACGTGGGTTTAAGCGCCACGGTCTCTTTGCTCTTGGTACTAAGCTAGAATCGGCAAACCGCAGAATTAGGAAGCTGTGGTCGCTAAGAGCAGCAGGAATTAACCACGAAGAATGCATACTGGGAGCCAGTGACGATGAGATGTAAAAACGGTCGATGCGGCTCTACCCACCCCTCCCTGTCCATGTCATTCCTGACTGTCCAGGGCGAAGCGCGCGCCAAGCATCGACCAGTCCCAGCCCATCGACGAGCTCTCGCAGTACAGCATCACCACGCCTATCTTCAAATATTGGAGTCCCTCTACGTGAGAGGCGGTCAACTAGTTCTAACACACAGTTGAAGTCGCCTACCAGAACTAGTCGAGAGGGACCGACCAAATAGGGTTCTAATGTACCGAAAAACTCTTTCTGTTCTCTAGCCCGGTTTGGAGCGTACACGTTAACAATTCGAATGCCACAATCAAGATCCACCGACAAGACGCGGCCCTCGGAATCCCTGGCATGGCGAATAACAAGGCCGTCGAAATTCGGCATCAAAATAATGGCCGCACCTCGGCTGCCCGTCGCGCCATAACTCCAGTAAGACCGAGTGCGAAAAATCCGGTCGAAGTGGCTGATCTGGCCTAGCCTATGAATGTAAGTTTCCTGCAGTACGAGAATATCTACCTTTCTGGATTTAGCCAAATATACAACCTCTAACTGCTTAGAAGCGCGCGACAAACCCCGACAGTTAAAAGTAGCTATAGTGAGAGAAGGAGCCATTTTAAAGGAGAAAGAAATTAGCTAGAAGCTAGTAGAAACAAAGGAAAACGAAAAGAGCTAGGAAATAAAGAGCAAGCTAGTATTAGGTAATACTAGCCGCTAATGACAAAAATGCAAAGACTACTTATGAGAGGGTCTCCAAAGTTGAAGACCCCTCTTCAGTAGACTCATAGGTTCTGTCTGAGAGCAACGAGCATTCGCAACGTCCCCATCCGCAGTTGGGACAAGGAGGAGAATCCTCCGTGTCCGATGGGACCTCAGTATCAGAATCGGACGTTTCAACAGCACTGCGCTTAAGTTCTGGAGCGCCAGTCTCCGAGCCTTGGGAGCCACCTTCGTCCGAGCTTGACTCACGCTCCGCGGCCGCCGCCCTGGCAGCGGAGCCAGCGCGGTGTGCGCGCCGGCTCTTAAGCTTATGGTTCGACCGACGAGGAGTGTCAGTCGTGCCAGTCAGCGGTTCGGACGCGCCAGGGATAGCGGCCGGCGTAGCGAGAAGCGCACCAGCCACGGAGGCGACAACGACCGCCGCTTCAGCCTCCTCGCACGTTGCCGTGACGGAAGGGGGAATGACCTCGGTAGCGTCCACGGAATCACCGCCGCGCTCGGCGGCATCGACCACGCTCATGGAGCCCTGGCTCTCTCCTTCCTCTAAGGCAGCAACCGTATCAGCTACCGGCGAAGTAACCGCTTCCACGACGACAGGTTTCTGCTGTTCTGGCCTCGCGGTTACTGACGAGTAGGTGCGGACACTACACGCCGAAACCGCATGGTCGCCACCGCAACGTACGCACGCCGCGTCGCAGGACGCGTGGCCAAACTGCTCGCAGCGCGCGCACTGAGGCGTGTCGCAAGCGGCGGCGTGGTGTCCTGCCAGGTTACACCTACGGCACAATCTAACTACACCCTCGTACTCACACTGAACGACACGCTCACCTACACGAAGAAGGTTAGCAACGGGCCGCGCCATCTCTATCCGAATGCGCCGGTTTCCGGTGCCAACGGCAGGGAAACGGGGCACGCATTCTTCGGAGATCCCGTGAACCTTTCCGAAGACCTCTAGCTCGGAGACGAGAGCTTGGTCCGGAAGATCCGCGGGGTAGCCAAACACCCTAACCAACTTAACATGCACACCTCTATACTCAAAACGAACTTCCACATCCCGAACCTTCAAAGCGGGATCAGCTGAGAAGCGATCAACCGCGGCCTTATTCTTAAACGTTATCTCAAACCGTCCTGCACCAAAGTCCTGCACTGCCTTAAGGTCGTTCAGCGAAAAACGCTTTACGAGCTCCTTACAAACATCTACATTGGACGCGCCTTTCGGAACCCGCCCGAAAAACGTAAGCCGTGTAGAGCGCCCGCAATGCAACCGCAGGGACGCCGGGTGAAGTGGAGACGGCGATGGCAGCGAAAGAGTCGGCGAGAATCTCCGCGAGCGCCATCTCGGTGATGCCGCGTGCAACAGCGATGGCGAAAACCGGCCAGCGAGGGGACAGGGTTGACCAGAGCGTGCATGACGCGCCAGCCTCGGTGCTGGTTGCGCGGGTCAGCGAGGGATGAGCAGAGCCGTGCCCAGCTGCGGCGGCGCTCCTGTACGATGGCGCAGAGAGGCGTGCGGTGCTTGGAGCGGACGCCTGGCAGTTCAAGACACACGTCCAGGGGCACGGCGAGACTCGGTGGCGGCCAGTCTGGTGGGGGAGCCGGCGGGTCTGCCACAATTGCCTCGAACAGCTGGAGCATCTTGCCCACACGGGATGCTGGGAGCTGCCGCAGTAGCGAGACGATAGGGCCTGCGTCGGGGGTGCTGGAGAGGCGCTCGATGTGGCCGAGCGCGCGGAGATCGGCCGTCAATGAGGGAGGCCACGCGCCGGTTTCCGCAAGGGTCTCCGCCACTCGTGATGCTCGCGGCAAGCCATGACACATGCGTAACGCTCTGCGCTGATCACCGTCGATTTTGCGCCACTGTGAATCGCGCACACTGCACAGTGGCAACGCGTAAAACACCCGCGAGAGCGCCAGCGCACTGTACATGCTGACCGCGAGCGATGGGGGGCTGCCGTCTCCGCGCGCGAGAAGCCGGCGTATCGTAGCGTTTCGGCTCGTAGGCGCCGCACAGCCGGAAGCCAAGTGAGGCGATGGTCTATTGTATGGCCGAGGTATCGCACCGTCGGCTGCCAACTCAGTGGCACACCGTCGACGAGCACGCGGCCGGTGTAGCGTCGCGTGGCAGCGTGAGGGTGCACCATGAACGCCTCGCTCTTGGTCGACGACAACTGTAATCCGATGGCACGTAGGAAGCCGGCGACAGAGTCGAGAGCCTCCTAAAGCTCGCGACGCATCTCGGCGATGGCATTCCTCGGTCCCCGCACGTAGAGGGCGACGTCGCCCGCGTAGACAAGAGCACGCACAGGGAAGCGACCACCTTTCGGTATGCACTCAATGATGGAGCGAGGGTGAGGTTGAACAGAAAAGGGCTCAACACACTACCCTGAGGCACACCGGTGGTCACTGGTCGTGGTGAGCTGGTTGCGCGGCCCACGCGAACGGCGAATGTCCTGTCGGCGAGGAAAGCTTTGACGTAGGCAAGCAGGTTGCCGACCACGCCGAGAGCCTCAACAGCTGAGAGGATCGGCTCGTGCGGGAGTGCATCGAAGGCGCTGCGTACGTCGAGGAGAAGGAGGAAGGCAGCTTCTCCCTCGCGCCTGGCCTGTTCCAGCGTGCCGACAACAGCAGCGATGCAGTCGCCAGTCGATCGGTGTGCTCGGAAGCCGCACTGCTCGGGTGGCAGGGCGCCGCGGGCTTGCGCGATCCACTGCAACCTCGAGAGCGCCATCGTCTCCATGGTTTTTCCCGGCACTGAAGTCAGCAAACGGGCCGGTAGGAGGCGAGCTCGCGTGCAGGCTTGCCGCGCTTCAGCACCGGCACGACGACAGCACAGCGCCAGGGGTCCGGCAGGCAGCCCTCGCGGAACACGGCGTTGTAGGCGGACAGGAGATGCCGGCGGTGGTCGTCGTCCAGGTTTCGGAGCATTTGGTGTGTGACACCATCTGCTCCGGGGGCGCTGCGGCGCCTCCTGCGGCACAGGACGTGCTGCTGCTCGTGAAAGGTGAAGTCGTCGCTGCACAGGCTGTCAATCGCCCGCGCGGTATGCGCGCGATCTTCCCCTCTCACGAACACAGCCGTGTAGAGCGCCCGCAATGCAACCGCAGGGACGCCGGGTGAAGTGGAGACTGCGATGGCAGCGAAGGAGTCGGCGAGAAGCTCCGCGAGCGCCATCTCGGTGATGCCGCGCGCAACAGCGATGGCGAGGACCCAACGTTCTTAGACATACTTCAGTTTCGCAGCTCCCTATGCGAGCCCATTGGCTGACGTGGCCGAAACGGGTGTCACTGAAACTACCGGCGCTGCAGTCGCGTCTTTCGTCATGCGCCGCGCGTCGTCTGCTCCTGCTGCGACGCGTCGTTTGCACCAACAGGCCTGTAAACGCTTATCCGTCGGTAAATGTAGTTTAGATACGCAGTATGAGTTTTGTGACAAACCTGCCGCGCGTAAGTAACGGGGACTTCACGGTGTCTGTGCACTATCGGCGCTGCAGTGACACATCTCTCACGCAGCGCGCATCGTCTACTCCTGCGATGTCATCTCTGCGGTGGGTCGTTTTCCCCAACTGGCCTGTGCCGTTTGCTCTTTGACGACTGTGTTTTGGCTGCCCTAACAATATTTTATGCCAAGGACCTTTGAATGACATGTCTAGCTAGTCTTTAGAAGCTGCAACTACACCGCAAATGAGAGGTCGTGCACTGCGATTCCGCTTTTCAACCAACTTTTTCCCTATAAAAGCGCCACGGTGCTCCCTTCAGCGGGGGCTTTGTTTTTTGCTGCTTATTCTTAAGATGTGTATTCATTAAAGACGGCGAGCGCCTGTGCAGACGTAATTAACGCATCACGCCCAGCAGTCGCTTGAGACAACGCTGTGGTGAATTGATCCACCCCCGTCAACGCTTCGCCTAATAAATTTAATTGACACATGTATTTTTTATAGTTGTCCGCGGATATTATGGGACGTGCAAATGAGTTGTAAGTGATCTGTGAGCAGTGACAAGGACGAAGTTAAATACTATGAACATATTCATGTCAAAGCTTAATTCATTTTCTTTTTGACGAACAAAACAAACAACAAACACAGTGACACTTTTTATTTACTTTGTGCACAAAAAAGTAATTTTGAGCTACTTTTGCTCAAAGCAATTTTGCCCTCTTTCTGGCTGCTTGCACCTGCTCTGTCAGCGAGTTATCGACGCCAATCAGCACAGGTTATATATGAAATAAACTACGCTAGCTCACCTGTCCATATTTGTGCTTGAGCAAATGGTTGCGTACACACTTCAGTGCATGTGGCGTACATCATACAGGAAATAAAGGTACGCGCTCTTAGGCAGTCATGGATGTGGAATCTTGTGAGAAGGTGAGGTTACGCCGCCGCTGATTCCCATCTGCTGCCACATCGAGCGATTGTTCCCAGCCCCGCCACTGACTACGGCGATCACCATAGCACCATGTTTATGCAATTGCATTACTGCTTGCAACACCAGCTCTGCTAAAATCTTGCCAGGCGCAGCACCTTTCGTGGCAAAGGTGGCAATCGGTTGCACCCAGCTCTCCAGAAGTGGTACGAACATCAGCACGAGCGCATGATCTGCAAGTTGGTCAGTTCCTTCATTTGAAATACCGCCGTAGTCCACAAAACCATCAAGTTTGAAGGTTGACTTGTTGAAATCGTACGCCTGGCGTAACTTAATTTCATCCAAAATCAGTGTGCCGAATTTCTTCCCATCTGCTCTGTTGCCCAGCTGTTTTCCAATAGCTTCCATACAGAGAGGATTGAAGCATGGTATTCCTTTCAGTATTTGTGTGAGACGGCTCAGGGAGGGCAAGGGCAGCATCTTCATGTCAGACAGAAGCTTATATGCTCGAGGGCTCGCTATCCTCAGCATTAAACAATTTAGAAGCCAGTCCGCATTGTACCGCTCGCCACACGGAGACTTTGCTTTCAACTGTTTAAACGATGTCATAAATGCAAGTCGCTGCAAAGGCGGAAGTTCGGCTAACGCTTCCTCGATTCTGTTATCGGGCATTTCAGAAAGCCTTTTCTTCAGAGCCAAAATTTCCTTCTTTTGCTTTTGATGCGCAGCAGCCGCCCTAAGCAGCCTCTTCTTCACATTGCGTAGTTTCTGATATCGCTTGAGCGTTGCGCTCGGAGCCTTAATGCTCAGTCGAAGTTTCCTCTGTAGACGAAGACAACGCGCGCAGACTAGTTGCTTTGTAAGTACATTGCACTGCTTGTGATGCATATTATCTGATGTCGCCGTGTCACGCTGGGCTGCTTTCACGCCCGCACACATGTTCAAGCTCTCTGCTTCTCTCAGGATTCTTTCCACACTTGCAATGCTAGTCGCAGCTCGAAATAGCCTCTTGTGAATTTTGCTGTAGCCGTTTAAGTGCCATCCTCTTCAAGCACAACAGTTTTCATTACTCGCAGATGCCCGGCTACCAGTTGCCTCATATAAAATACTCCACATCGCTTCTGTGTTGCGTCGTCCTCAACAATTTCGAACTTCCAGAGCGCAGAAAGTGTCACGTACGTGAGATCGTTGAGCGCAAAGTGTGTAGCGCATATTTCTGAAGTTCCTTCATCCAAGCCCAATAGCAGGTTTGAAGTTGAAGTGTCACTACAAGCTTCGCTCGATGTAGTTGCCGGCACTTGCGCTCGTTCTTTTGGTGGACGTCGCTTTCGCTTCACATTTTTTGGCTTTGAGATGTGCTCAGGCAGCCCAGGAAAGAGCCGAGGAAGTGCGCCGGGAGCAAGCATCCATTTCCCGCGAGGAATCATTATTTCTTTGTTACTCACAACATGCTTGTAGTATTTCAAAATGTCGTCGTCCTCAAAGTGGGGTTCACACACTTTTGCTTTGTTTGTGAGGCGTTTGTCTTTTCGGTGTAGCATGCGCTCCCAACTTTTAAACTCTCCAGCGTCTTGCGGCGGTGCGAAAAAATGGTGACCAGCGGCATCGTGTCTAAGGCCGCTCGTGCAGCCGGGGGCAAAACAGCACGGCATAGGGAACTTCTTGCTGTCATGAGATGCGGAAACGCTTCTTCAAGAAGCTTTTCAAGAGAGCAAATCGCGACACATCACACAACACCTACAAAACGGAGGATAGCGACTGACGGTGCAGCGCAACAAATATGAAACCAGAAGTGAAAGCAGAAGTCAAGTTTCAAGTTCCTTACCAGAAACGCACTAACAATACATAGCTCAGATATCACAATATTTCACAAAGAGGTTCAAAATTAAGAACTGTGAAATAACTACTTCTCAAAATATAAAACAGAAACTACCAGAAATGACGCAACTGCTATCAGAAACGAAACAAAAAGTGACGAAAGACGCGATCGCAGCGCCGCTAGTTCGCGTGACCACCACTTTGGCCATCTCCCGAGCGGAGCTGCGAAACTGAAGTACGTCTAGGAACGTTGGCGAGGACCGGCCAGCGAGGAGTCTTCGGATTGACCAGCGCGCGCATGACGCGCCAGCCTCGGTGCTGGTTGCGCGGGTCAGCGAGCGACGAGCAGAGCCGTGCCCAGCTGCGGCGGCGCAGCCGCTTCGCATGTCGTCGGCACACCGCGTCAAGTCTGTTGTATACCGTCCAGTCGGACGCGTCACCCGAGCGTATGGCACGGCGCTCAGCGCGGCGGCGGGCGGCGCGAAGGTTCAGCAGTTTAATGGCCGGGATGGGAGAACCGGCAGGGACCACCGCACGCGTCGATGCCCGTCTCGCACACTCCCCCAAGTAACCACGGATATTCGGGCGACGTCCGACGGACGTCCTTTCTGGATATTCGGGATGTCCGTGGGATATCCATGAATGTCCGAAGTACGTCCGAGGGACGTCCCTGGGAAATCCAAAGGTAATCGCTTTGGCATCCGTAGTACGTCCGACGCGGACATCCAGCATGGACATGCAGGGGACGTTCAGAATATATATATATATATATATATATATATATATATATATATATATATATATATATATATATATAGTGTGTGTGTGTGTGTATATGTGTGTGTGTGTGTGTGTATCCGGGGATATTCCAGATATACACACACCTTGAAGCAACAGTAGTGGCCGGGACACATTCAAGCACCCGACCATTATATATATTACACTGGTCGAGCGCTTGAATGCATTCTTGTTTTAAATAAACAAGTAATGAACCTACACCAACTTCCAAATACAATTAAATTTTTATTGTCACCTTATACATATACATATAAAGACCAAAAAGCAGATATATGCGTACTGTTCAAAGAGCAAATAAATACACTGATAAAAATGAAAATATTCCAATAGCACAGCAGAAGCTAGAGAACAGCAGAACAAAAATTATTAATGCCCACCCTGCTTGGACATTTCAGTTTGCACATGGAAAAAAAAGAGCAAAAAGACATGAATTAGCATTATTAAGCTGCGAAAGCAACAGAAATGACATGAAGGAATTAATATTGACTACACTCCAATGCTCAGCCTCTGCTACACTTATAGGTTTGTGAGAAAATTCTTTAGGGACACACGATGCTAAAGAAAGTCAGAGAACTGTCCGCGCTCTGTAGGTCCGAGACGGACCTGTAAACGACCACCTAACCAAGCACTAAGCAACTTTTTTATAATGCCCAGGCATAAAAGGTGCATGTAGCCAAGGGGTGCAGAGGCAATGCAGTCGATGGGAAGCAGCGTCAATACTGAGGTGCCTAGGTGATGGTCAGGGTCAATCAGACGCCTGAATGAATCATCAGTGCGCCAAGTGGAGGATCTTGTTGGAAAGCAGAGTCGGCTGCTCCTGTATGTGCCCTCTACTGCGCATTAGGGCACGCAGAATACGCAGTGTGCCCTTTAATTCGAAAAACAAACGACTGTGCTGGTGCACGTAAAACAAAACATGCTGACGAAACCTCAATTACTCACTGCTCAAAAACCATTCCATTCGAAAGAAGCTGTTGTAGCTCAGTGACACGAGGGTTCAGAAAATCATTTGCTGAAACGGGCTTTGATGGGCCAGCAAAAATGCCGACTACAAAGGGGGAACTCTGCCATGCGCACCATAACTGCATGGTAGAACTCTTTGAAACTGGCAGTCCGTTAATATTAAATAAAGAAACATGGCTGCCCTTAAAACATGCTTCCGACATGGCATTTTCTAGTCAGCACTGCAAGCAAAAGTGTTTTTTGCTCACGAGCCATAGCAGTTAAAGCAGGTGCACATTGTGTACCCCTGGGCATGGAGAGCAAAGTGCGAGCGTCACTTGGGAGAGATTAGGGGTCAAAGCTACTTGTCTTGAGCATCTTTAGCACATATGTGACCGCTGTATGTCCAACATTTTCCTTAATTGCCCAAATGCACAGTTTTTCAGCAAAATCAAAGGGCGCCGATGAAGAGTCCGCAGTAGCTAAAGCAAATGTAGGCTCCGGGGTCCTGCTTTCCAGGAAACCCGCATTGACTTGTGCGTACACTTCTCCTAAGGGATCATGTTCCGTTCTCACAGCGAAGTGAACTATCCGAAGTGTCTTGTAGAGTCGATTCATCAGGGAAGCAAGGCACATTGTCCTTAGTGCGCGTACTGTCACAACCACCGTCCTGAACTTCCGATGTCGCCTCAGTGCGGCGGCCAGCATCACAAAGCGTACAAATGTTTGCAGGGACAGCACGACCGCACATGTTAATGCATGTGTGCGGCGTATATGCGCCACTGTACACTTCTAGACGTGGGAATTCTTGAGCCGTTGACTGCTGGCTGCCGGTGCGAGATCCGAAGTCCTCGAATATCGTCTTTGTTTCCAGCGACGCTCTCTTTCCCGCGTACGGCTTCTCCCACAGTCTAGGCATGCTGGCACCTGTGAAGAAAACATATTTCAATACCCAAACGAATTAAAAAAGAAATCGATGTAGCTGACATACCTTGGTAGCTGAGCAGCAGAAGGTAACAAACACCGCTCCGCTGCCCTTAAAACGGTCGCAGAATGAAAAACAGCATGGCGACGATGGCTAGAGCTTGAATTGGATTGGATCACGGCAGCGCTCTGCTTTGCCAAGGTTCTAACACTTCAACGTGCATGTTTGAAAATATTGTATTATTACACAGTGAAATATTTACTTATTTTGCGAATATTCAGTATCTGATTTTCGAGTTTTTTGTTTCTGCTAACGCTGTCGGCGCCTTAAGGGCATAAAAACATAGCCTTTGAGATTATCCTAAATGCATGGCGGCTCTGACGCAGTATACCTTTCGTAATCGCTTTCAACGCACGCAGCCACCAAAAGGGTAGCCTTCGAGATTTGTTTTTGTTTCCTGTATGCAAATTTGAACACTGTTGACTACTTCCTGTTTTAAGAAACCAGCCAAAAACAGACGCACACAGGAAACATACGAGAAGACAGGAAAGAGGCTGGAAGAGGCCTGTCTTATGTATGTTTCCTGTGTCCGTCTTTTCTTTTTTTTTGCTGGTACAGCAATGCACGAAATAGCCCAACAACGTGCTTTACTTCCTGTTTCAATGATAAGCCTGAACCTACATAGCATAAGTCCCAGTTACATGTTCGGAGGTCAGGACCAAAACTCTATGATCAGGACCTTTTCATAATGAGGGACAACTTGAGTGCTTGGCTCTAGTTCGAACAAGTGGCTTCAAATGGGCGCTTATATATTCTGCTAGTCATTCACAAGTATTTTTTTAAAGCAAACTACAAATTGTTTGTATGACACCCCGATAGAAAAAAAACGTATTTTAATACTATGATGTTAAAGTGGGCAGAATTTATATCAAGTTGGAAAGATGTTTATTTTGCTTTGAAAAAATAAGAGACTATGTCCGATAGAGAACAAAAATGAAGAAATATAATATGAACAGACTAAAATTTCCGGCAATATTTTTATGTCAGTTCATGTATACCTTACTAGCCCGGACATGCCTATTTATGGACAGCCAGCGGACGTTCAAAACGGGATGTCCATGTGGGGACATCCTTCGGACATCCAAACAGGATATGGAGTTCTCCTGTACGTCCCATGGACGTCCGTGTTGGATATCCGGATGGATGGACGTTGGGACTTATGGTGGACGTCCCACGGATATCCGTGGTTACTTGGGCCGCGACGTGCCCGAAGAAATCGGTGTCGTGCAACCACTCGCGGCACAAATCGCGGTATACTGACCACCGAACCACCACACACACACGAGTGACACCGCGGCTGGGAGAGGTGGGAGCCAGAGTGATTGGGTAATGATCCGATCTGGCAGTGTCGGGAGCGCGCTGCCACACGTATGAGCAGCGCTCCGAGACAAGTGTCAGATCGATCGCTGATGTTATCCCACTGCGACGCACGAATGTGGGCTTCCCGTTGTTTATTATGGAGAGGCCCAGTGATGACGCGGCACCGAAGAGAGCCCTTCCCCGCTGATCAGACGTAGCACTCCCCCAGCCGCGGTGGTGAGCATTGAAGTCGCCGCACACGACACAGTCCGCCGTGAGCGATGTGGTCAGGCGCGCGAGAAAAGCGGAGTCGCGCTGTTGGCGGCAGTCGACGCGGTCGGGGCGAATATACACGGATGCCACGGAGGTGTCGGTGCCCTGAACGCGCACAGTAGCGGCCACGGACTCCACCACAGAGCTACACAGATGAGTCGTGTCTATCAGTAGGTGTGGGAGAGCGGCACGAATGTACAACGCGACACGGGGACGCTCGCACGGGTGGCTGCTGTCGCAACAGGGGGCCGATGTACACTCTGCCAAGGCGCACTCAGTCGCACTACTGTAGCCGATGTAGCCCGGCAGTGAAACCTCCTCTGCACGCACATACGTTTCCTGAAAGGCGAGGACATCGTAGTCGTGCAGAGGCAGCTGGGCGACCAGCTCAGCGTGTCGGCTCAGCAGGTGGTGGCAGTTCCACTGCAGGATGCGCGGCCGACCCTTAGCAGTGCGACTGGCCATGTTGGTTTGGTGGCTGCTGGGAAGCCACTGCCTGCAGGCAGATGGATCGGAGCGGGTGGTCAGCTGGCAGCATGGTGCGCACTGTTTGCATGGTGAGTAAGCAGGTTCGCTACCAGCTGATCCATGGTAGGCTGGCCAGGTGGGGCAGCAGGGTCCCGCGTCTCCCGGCGGCGGGTCGCACGAGGTGCTGGTACTGGAGGCGTTGCTGCGGGGGTAGGGCCCTTCAGCGCACTGGCATATGACCGTGCCAAGGTTGAGGATTCCTGCTGCTTCTCGTCCCGGACGGCTGCCCTCACAGCGCGCCTCGATAGTGCCGAGGTGGAGGAAGCCATGATTGTGGCCACCCTCCTTTCTTCCTGCCATTTGGGGCAGGCTGGAGTGTCCGCCCTGTGGGGGCCCCCGCAGTTCCTGCAGCGGATGGTCTGGCAGGAGTCGTTCGCTGCATGGCTTTTGCCGCTGGAGATTCAGTCGCTCGGCCACCAGGAGGATTCCGGAACGTGTCCGAAGCGGCCGCACTGCCTGCACTGTACACGGCGGGGCCTGGGTGGCCTCATCCTGAAACGGAGCTTGAAGAGGCGTACATGCTCAGGGGGGACCGGTCCCGCGAACCGGATTGTGACGGTGCTCCCGTCCAACGGGGCCGACAGCACAGGAACGCCCGACTCGATCGCCCCCAGCAGGTCCGTGTCCGCAGGCTGCCCGCTCACCCCGTGCGGTGAGCCGGTGCTCTTGCCGCGCTCGGTCGGTAGTCGGGCAGTCACGGGGATTACGTGTAGCTCGGTGAGCTTGAGCAGCCCCTTTAAGCACTCCTGGGGTGGTGTCAGCGGCCACGATGATAGCGCCTGTGATTGACGCGAACCGCTGCTACACCTGGCCGCGGAGAGAGGGCCGCAGCAAGTGCGAGGCGCGGTGTTCCCTGGAAGGCTCCGCCGGGTGCCGAGGGTCGGAACAGCACGGTGCCGATGACCGCAGGGTCCACCGGGAGTGCAGCAGTCTCCAGGGCTTTCGTGCGCCGCCTGTCGCCTCTCGACTGCACAAGGGTGAAGCCGTCTGTGGCTGGCCGCGGGCGGGTGGCGTCTCCCTCTGTACAGCCGGAGCAGGCACGCTGTGGGTGTCCGGGGAAGCGGGTGAGCGCCGCGGGTCGTCCGTGGTATCGCGAGACGAAGGCGATACAGCAGCTGGCTCTTTCCTTTGCTTGTGCTGTTTTTTTTCGCTTGGGCTTCGGCCGCGAAGCAGGCAGGCGTGGCGGGCCCTTCAGGAATCGCGCCGCCGGGTGCTAGGGGCTCTGCTGTGACGCACTAGCGGGTGCTTCGTCCGCCGGCTCCATAGTGTCGGTGGCACTTTCGTCTACAGCTGGCTCGCTAGCAGACGACGCGGCCGGGCGCGCGTCGCCATCCGGAGCAGTCAGCGCATCGAGGTCAGGCGCGCCCTCGCTCGGAGGGGGCTTGAAGGAGGCGGCGGCCAGCTAAGTAAGTAAGTGGTCCTGATCCCTTTTGACTCAGGGCAGGCGTTTGTCAACGCCACAGGAGATGTTCAGAGTACCAGAAGGAAAGAAAGTAAGGAAGGAAACACAGAAAAGAACACAAAACACAGTTTTGTCACAGTATGTAAGTCCGTCTGGTTGGTCCGGTTTGTTGTATTCTAGGCTCCAGTCGCCTCGGATTTCACTAAAGCCACGACAATCCAATCCACCAGCGCTGCCGGTTCAAGTCAGCGCGTCCCAGATGCGTCGCTGCCTGGTCGGCCGTCTTTATTTTAGGAGCTCGTGTAGGTGAGGAGGTCGGCTTCAGCGGCCACTCGCTGTGACTGGGCGGCTCTAGCCGGGCGATATCTGTCTGGGGGTTTCCTTCACCTTTGCGGCTCGCCTGCCCAGTCGTTCCCACTGTTCTAGCCGGATCTTCGTAGTCTCGGTCACGGCACCGTGGTCTCGGCCCGTGCAGTTCGGTCCTCCTCGGTGAGACCAATCAGCGCCAGGCTCTCAGCCAGGGGGCACGATCGGGGAACTGCGGGAAGTCTCGGACATTGTTGTAGCACGTGGAGAAGGGTTTCTTTTGGTGCACCGCACAAGCGGCACGTCGGATCCACGCCGAATAGTTCGTGGCGGCGTTGGTTTGTGAGGAGAGCGCCAGTGCGGGCTTGAAACAGCAGGGCGCTGCCTCTATCTCCTCGGTAGTCTGGTGATGGGCACGGTTCCGGCTTGTGGTGGTAATATAGTGCCAGGCTTTGCTTTTTTGCCACTGTCGTGCGCCAAATCGTTTTTTCAGCCTCATTGATTTCCTTGATGACTGCCTTGCGCCAATCTGCCTCCGTCTTAGTGTCGTGTTGTTTTGAATTTTCGCTGTATTTCGTGTCTAGGGACGTGTATTTCCGAATCCAAGCCGTCTTGATGTTTTTGTATCTTAGGTGTGGGTACATTCTGCGACTGTAATTTGTGTTTGCCATGAATTTGAGTCTGCCGGAATATTGTAATTTGGACCGCGCCTCCCTTGCCTCTTACGAGGACCAGCTCATTTCACCGCTTACTGCTGTATTTGCAGTGGCTATGCTGCCCCCTAGCAGCCAACGGCCTAGTTCTGTTTGGTGACGCTCCAGGCATTTTATGATTTCACTGGAGTAGGCCAGCACATCGTCTGTGTATGTTGTCGCTGGTACTGTTACTCCCTTCCACAGTGTGCGTCCGACAGTGTATGGGTTATATGAATGTCTGGCCAAGTGCTAGATGCGGCCTTTGAGGCGATTAGATTTCTTTACTAGTTCTTTTTGATGCAGATCCAGAAAGTTTGGTTGGTCACTGAGAGTTATGCCGAGGTATTTGTATTCCGAAGTTTTTTTGACGAGGTGTCCTTGGAGGGTGAATTCATTGTTAGTGTTGCTTGTATTTATCCCCATCCACTGTGTTTTCTCAGTGTTAAACCTTAGCTGGTCGGTTCCTGTGACTTGGGAGCAGATGTCGAGCTGGTGTTGGAGGTCAGATGCTGATTCTGCTGCTAGCAGCACAATATCGTCCGCGAATGCTAGACATGAAATTTTGGTGTATTCTTCTTGTTTGTCAGTTGTTATCGTGGACAGGCGGAGGCCTGGTCCTTCATTGTCTAATGTTTGGAGTAGTTGTGTGATGTATATGTTGAATAATGTTGGGGACAACGGGCATCCTTGTTTTAGTCCTATCTTTTGCTCGATTTTCTGCGACGTTAGTTCATGTACTGTGTACACTGCTGTGCAATCCGTGTATAGGTTCTTGAGCAGGTCTGTGCTTTTACAATCTATTCCATTGCTCAGTAGCTTTTGCCAAAGCCTCGAGTGGGGCACACCGTCATAGGCTCTTTCCATATCAAGGAAAGCCAGATATAGCGTTGATTTTTCCTTATCCCAAGTAACCACGGATATCCGGGCGACGTCCGACGGACGTCCTTTCTGGATATTCGGGATGTCCGTGGGATATCCATGAATGTCCGACGTACGTCCGAGGGACGTCCCTGGGAAATCCAAAGGTAATCGCTTTGGCATCCGCAGTACGTCCGACGCGGACATCCCGCATGGACATTCAGCGGACGTTCAGGATATATATATATATATATATATGTGTGTGTGTGTGTGTGTGTGTGTGTGTGTGTGTGTGTGTGTGTCTTCCCGGGGGTATTCCAGATATACACATGCCTTAAAGCGACAATAGTGGCCGGGACACATTCAAGCACCGGACCATTATATATATTACATTGGTCTAATGTTTGAATGCATTCTTGTTTTAAATAAACGAGAAATGAACTTACACCAACTTCCAAATACAATTAAACATTTATTGTCACCTTATACATATACATACAAAGACCAATAAGCAGATATATGCGTACTGTTCAAAGAACAAATAAATACACGGATAAAGAAGAAAACTTGCAATTTCAATAGCACAACACAAGGTAGAGAACAGCAGAACAAAAATACTTATTGCCCACCCTGCTTTGACATTTGACTTTGCAGCATGGAATAAAAAGAAAGAGCAAAAATACATCAATTAGCATTATTAAGCAGCGAAAGCAACAGAAATGACATGAAGGAATTAATCTTGACTACATCACTTCACTAGCACTCTGCGACACGGGCACAAAAAATGACATTAACTGGCTAATGCCCTAAACTTTAATGTCATTCGCGGGTTGCCACACGGACATGCTTAATGGTATTGCAGCTTAAATGTTATTCGCGACGTAGTGCGTTCTCGTAAGTCAACTTGCCGTCATATGCGTACTCTCGTTCCCAATGTCTCCACATTCTGACGTGGCTAAACGAACTATTAGTGAAGAACAATCAATATATTCTTCACTTTCTTTAAACAATAGCTCTTTCTCGTGACGTAGTGCATTCTTACAATTATTAAAACTCACTTGGCCATCGAATGCGTACTCTCGTTTACAATGTCCCCGCCGTGGCCGTAGTGACCATATTCTCACGATATTAAACAAACTTGTAGATAAAAACAACTAATATATTCTTCACTTTTTTAAAAGGAGCTTTTTATTTTCGTAGAGATCAGCAGGCGATCTTGCCGCTACTGACGGCTACAGCTCTGATCATGAGCGCATTAGCCAGGAGAAGCTGTTCGCCAGGAGAATCAAAGGGCGCCGATGAAGAGTCCGCGGTAGCTAAAGCAAATGTAGACTCCGGGGTCCTGCTTACCAGAAAACCCGCATTGACTTGTGCGTACACCTCTCCTAAGGGATCCTGTTCCGTTCTCGCCGCGAAGTGAACCATCCGAAGCGCCACGTAGAGTATATCCATCAGGGAAGCAAGGCACATTGTCCTTAGTGCGCGTAGTGTCACAACCACCGTCCTGAACTTCCGATGTCGCCTCGGTGCAGCGACCAGCATCACAAGGCGTACAAACGTTTGCAGGGACAGCCCGACCGCACATGTTAATGCATGCGTGCGGGGTATACGCGCCACTGCACAGTTCTAGACTTGCGAATTCTCGAGCTGTTGACGACTGCTGGCTGCCGGTGCGAGATCCGAAGTCCTCGAATATCGTCTTTGTTTCCAGCGACGCTCTTTTTCGCGCGTGCGGCTTCTCCCGCAGTCTAGGCATCCTGGCACCTGTGAAGAAAACACATTTCAATACCCAAACGAATTAAAAAAGAAATCGATGTAGTTGTCATACCTTGGTAGCTGAGTAGGAGACTTCGGCAGGCACGGAAGGTGACAAACGCTGCTCCGCTGCCCTTAAAACGACCGCAGAATGAAAAATGGCGTGGCGACGATGTCTTGAGCTTGGATTGGATTGGATGACTGCAGCGTTCTGCTTTGCCAAGGTTCTAACACTTCCACGTGCATCTACGCAAACATAAATGGGTTTTTAAAATATTATATTATTACACAGTGAAATATTTACTTATTCTGGGAATATTCGGATCTGATTTTCGAGTTTTTAGTTTCTGCTGAAGCTGTTGGCGCCAGAAAAACATAGCCTTTGAGATTACTGTCAATGCATGGCGGCTCTGACGCATTATAGCTTTCGTAATCGCTTTCAACGCATGCAGCCACCAAAAGCGTAGCCTTTGAGATTTGTTTTTGTTACCTATAATGATATTATTGTATGCACAATTGAACACTGCAGACAACTTCCTGTTTTAAGAAACCAGCCAAAAACAGGCGCACACAGGAAACATACGAGAAGACAGGAAAGAGGCTGGAAGAGGCCTGTCTTGTGTATGTTTCCTGTGTCCTTCTTTTTTTTGCTGGTTTTTTTTAATATAATGCACCAACTAGCCCAACAACGTGTTTTACTTCCTGTTTCAATGATAAACCTGAACCTACATGTTCGGAGGTCAGGACCAAAACATTATGATCAGGAACTTTTCATAATGAGGGGTAACTTGAGTGCTTGGCTCTAGGTCGAATAAGTGGCTTCAAATGGGCGCTTATATATTCTGCTAGTCATCCAGAAGCATTTTTTTAAAGCAAACTACAAATTGTTTGTATGACCCACCGATAGAAAAAAAAATCGTATTTTAATACTGCGATGTTAAAGTGGGCAGAATTTATATCAAGTTGGAAATATATTTATTTTGCTTTGAAAAAAGAATGAACTGTGTCCGATAGAGAATAAAAATAAACAAATATAATATGAACAAACTAAAATTTCCGGCAATATATTTATGCTAGTTTATATATAACTCACTAGTGTATATCCTGGGCATGCCTATTTATGGACAGCCAGCGGACGTTCAAAATGGGATGTCCCATGGACATCCCGGTGGGATGTCCTTCGGACATCCAAACAGGATATGGACTTCTCCTGTACGTCCCACGGACGTCCGTGTTGGATATCCAGATGGATGGACGTTGGGACTTATGGTGGACGTCCCACGGATATCCGTGGTTACTTGGGATGTTTCATCTCCATAGCCTGGGTGAGAGTGAATATATGGTCACTTGTCCTGCGGTTTTGTCTGAAGCCGTTTTGAGACTCTGTGAATATGCCATTTCATTCACAGAACTTCTGTAGTCTTCTGTTGAGGATTGAGCTGAACAGCTTTTGTACGTTGATCTGTATAAATATCGGGAGATATGAATTTAGTTGTTCAATTTGTTTTCCTTTGCCCTAGTGTATGAGGATCACTTTTGCCTCTTTCCAAGCTGGTGGAATTTGACCCGAATCGAGGATGCTGTTGAAGTAGTCTAGTAGTACCTGTCTTGCTTTTTGGTTTTTAAGGTCGCTGATACTTCGTTTCAGTTCTCTTGTGGATATCGGGCTCAGTATATATGTTCTTTTTTCCCCTCTTCATCTTATCAGTCGCTGTGTTTAACGGCTGCGGTGTGTGATCTTGGGGATTGTCTTGGAGTGTTTTGAAGTGTCTGCTCTTTGTACGTACCACCACATTATCAGCTTCACAGACGCGACTTAGAATCATTAATAGATGAGCTCCCAGAACCCTATATGATTCTCGGTGATTTTAATGCACACAGCAGTTTGTGGGGCGATCCACGCTGTGATTCGCGAGGTCGCGTCATTGAACAGATGCTTTTCTCTTCTGGAGCATGTCTCTTGAATACAAAGGAGCCCACATATTTTAACCTAGCCAACAAGTCATACTCTGCCATAGATCTTAGCATTTTATCGCCGACGCTTTTACCATATTTTAAATGGAATGTGCTTAACAACCCATATGGGAGTGACCACTTCCCAATAACCCTAACTACGCCGAAACAAGATCAACTTGCCCCGCAGGTCCCTCGGTGGAAGATTGACACAGCCGATTGGGAACGGTACAGATCTCTTACACACATGACTTGGACTGAGATGTCTGGTATAACTATAGATGATGCTGTTGCATATTTTACAGCTTTTATACTGGATGCCGCCTGCAAATGTATTACTCAAGCGAGCGGCATGGGTTCCAAGCGGCGTGTTCTCTGGTGGAACGATGCATGTAGGCAAGCGCGGAGGAACCAGAACAAAGCATGGGCGCTGCTTCGCGATTCACCAACAGCAGAAAACTTGGAAAACTTTAAGCATGTTAAATCACAGGCGAGGAGAACGCGCCGACAAGCAAGACGAGAGAGTTGGGCAAAGTTTATCTCAAATATTAACTCTTACACAGATGAGAGAAAAGTCTGGAATAGAGTGAAGAAAGTTAACGGGCAACAAACGTATTCCTTACCGTTAGTAAACAGCCACGGAGAAAGCCTGGAAGATCAAGCCAACTTTCTTGGTGCACATTTTGAATACATATCGAGCTCCTCGCACTACTCCGAAACCTTCCTAAAGAACAAAACGCGAATAGAACAGCAAAAGTTACAAAGGAAATGTGCTGAAGGTTTGGCGTACAACGAACCATTCTCCATAGCAGAACTGCAGGCAGCAGTGAACTATTGTAATACATCCGCCCCAGGCTCAGACCGCATAATATATGAGATGTTGAAACAACTACCGCCCGAAACACAAAAAACCCTCCTTTACCTTTACAACATTATATGGTTTTCCGGCGAGATCCCCTCTGCTTGGAAGGAGGCTATTGTAATCCCAATTCTATAAAGCAAGGAAAGGATCCTTCCTCTGTATCAAGCTACAGACCCATAGCACTAACAAGTTGCCTCTGCAAAGTTTTCGAAAAAATGATTAACTGTCGCCTACTACACTTCCTCGAATCAAACAATTCGCTCGATCCATACCAGTGCGGGTTTCGGGAGGGTCGATCTACCAGTGACCATCTTATACGCATAGAGGCACGTATCCGTGAAGCTTTTGTCCATAAGCAGTTTTTCTTATCTGTATTCCTTGATATGGAGAAAGCTTATGATACTACGTGGCGGTTCGGGATATTGAGAGACCTCTCACACTTAGGTATACACGGAAATATGTTCAATGTTATCGAAAGTTATCTGTCAAATCGGACATTCCGTGTTCGAGTTGGCAATGTTTTGTCACGGAAATTTGTACAGGAGACTGGAGTGCCGCAGGGCGGGGTGCTCAGCTGCACGCTCTTTATAGTAAAAATGAATTCTCTCCGTCTACACATACCAGATAACATCTTTTATTCAACATATGTTGCCGATGTCCAGATAGGATTTCAATCAAGTTCTCTCGCAATCTGTGAGCGACAGGTCCAGCTTGGTCTTAACAAGGTCTCCAAATGGGCTGATGAGAACGGGTTCAGACTGAACCCACAAAAAAGCACCTGTGTTGTTTTCTCTAGAAAAAGAGGCCTACATCCTGATCCTGAAATTGTGTTGCATGATGAGCGTCTGCCTGTAAACAGGGAACATAAATTTCTAGGGATAATTTTAGACGCGAAATTAACTTTTATACAGCACATAAAGTATCTTAAAAACAAATGTATGAAAACAATGAATATCTTAAAGGTTCTCTCACGCACAACCTGGGGCAGTGATAGAAAATGTCTCATGAAGTTATACAAAAGCCTCATACGCACACGACTAGACTACGGAGCCATAGTTTACCAGTCGGCTACTCCAACTGCTCTAAAGATGCTAGACCCTGTCCACCACTTAGGAATTCGCCTGTCCACAGGCGCCTTTAGAACAAGCCCAGTGGAAAGCCTGTACGTTGAATCGGATGAGTGGTCACTGCATCTGCAGAGAACATATTCGTCTTTCATGGATTTTCTTAGAGTGAACGGAAACATTCAGCATCCCGCGTATTACACCATAAACGATTTGTCCAGTTGTCAACTTTTCCGCAACCGGCCCACAGTGGCACAGCCTTTCTCCATGCGTGTTAGAGACATGGCTCAAGAAACAAGGGTTCCACTGCTTGAATACCACCTTATGTCCCCTGCTATACGGCCCCCGCCGTGGCAGTGGCAACCAATAGACTGTGATGCATCTTTCGTAGCTGATACAAAGCACGCGCCTGCCGCGCATATACGAATGTACTTCCTCGAGTTACAGCACAAATACTCCTCTCCTGAATTCTTTACAGACGCATCGAAGTGTGATTCTGGCGTATCCTACGCAGCGGTCGGTCCATCCTTTTCAGATGCCGGTGTTCTGCACCCTAACACAAGTATTTTCACAGCAGAGGCGTACGCGATATTGGCTGCCGTTAAACGCATAAATGAATTTAATATCCCAAAGGCAGTTATATACACAGACTCTTTGAGTGTCGTAAATACTCTGAAAACTGTCAGGAAATATCAGAACCCTTTAATTCTATCTCTTTACACAGCATTATGCACAACCTATGAGTCCAAGCAGCATATCGTCGTATGCTGGGTGCCGGGGCACCGAGAGATAGAGGGAAACGTGTTGGCTGACCAGCTAGCCACATCCATCCACGCAAACGCTTCCAACACTTGCAGGACTGTCCCTGTAATGGACCTCAAGCCCTCAATAAGAAAAAAGCTAAGGGCTTTCTGGCAGCGCTTGTGGGATAAAGAGACAGAAAATAAATTACATGTTATCAAGCCGTATCTAGGCAACTGGCCGCCGGTATCAAAGAATCGCCACACAGAAGTAACACTTTGCAGACTCAGGATAGGACACACATACAGCACACACGCATACCTCTTGTCCGGTGGCGATCCACCCACGTCTGATAAATGTGGTGAGCCACTAACCGTGCTTCACATCCTGCTGCAATGCACTCAATTAGACGCTAATAGGAAAAAGCATTTTCCATTACCACATCGGCAGCTAATTCCATTCCATCCTCAAATGATTATAAGTATAGAACCTCTCTTTAAACATGAATGCCTGTTTCGATTTTTAAAAGATGTGCATAGTTTTCATATTATAGCCCCAGGAAATCCGTAGCACAGCCTCTAACAGAGGTTTCTGCTGCGGTAGGTGCAATAAAGAAAGCACCTGCCTCCCAGCCTTTAGGCTCAAAGGCCCCCCGGAGGCATAAGTGCTAGTTACATATTGCATTTTAGCTCCATGTCCACTTATCACGCGTACTATATCCACAGACCACTACATGTATCACTATCATAATTTTATGCTTTATACTATTTTACGCTTTCATGACACTGATTGATTTTAGGCCACTTTACAGCCATGTTACATCCCACCATCGCCACTCACAAATCAGCGCTTAACACAACATTATCAGTCATGGCGCTCTTTGGCCATACCTGGCCCTTGCGCCACTAAACAACACACATCCATCCATCCATCTACTGTGGCTAGACAGTTTTCAGCTTCTAACCTCCCCTGAGAGAGCAGTTAAGCAACGCTGTTTGGAGTAATGTTGGGTGTTTTGTCGTTCACGCTGAGGAGTGCATTTATGATATCAGGATTGCCATTTGCACCGTCCACACTCCTTGCCATGTTGTAAAATGGCACAGTTTACTGTGATAAGAAACTGGTCTGGCGAAGGGTGGGCATTACAGCCGCTGGATTGGTGAATTATGCCGAACGTATGCTCTACAGGGTCGGTGCTGAGGCGAGCGGTCGTCAAGTACTTGAACCCTACATTCTCTGTCAAGTACTTCAAGTGAAATAATGTGCTACAATAGAGAATCTCAGACCTGTCGTCGTGGAATCACTCAGAAACCCACCCTTGTTAATGGTACCAGCTTCCCATTTGTTGAGATAAAGGATAAATTCGTCTAAAGCTGCTGAAGTAGTCGAAGCAGACCTCAAAGCTTCTGCAGTAAACCTTGATGTCATCGCTTTGATCAACTTGTTAATCATCCCGCAAAAGAAAGAAACAAAAATACTCAAGTTAACTGAAATAGGTTCACTGCTGGACAATCACATCATAAGTGCAACTTACTCGAAGAACTTTTCCGTGGCCACTATTCTGCCGCATTTTCTTTCAACCTCTTTCCTGTAGAAAGACATGGCCCTCAGGACATTCGTTCCGAAAAGTTGTAGGGCCTAAGATACCCTTATCTTTTCAAATGAGTTGGGGCTCAGGTGTGTTTCGGTAAATCCTCGCATGACATTAAGCGTGCGGTCAGGGGAGTCCAGAAGAAATGCTTCTCGAACGGGTTCCACTGTCACCTAAGAGAGCAATAGTACTGCATGAGTGTGATTATCTAAGATTCAACACCTGATAATTGGCATAACCGTAGCCTACAGTAATGCAAGTTAGCAAGTTACTAATGCAAGTACAGCAAGTTATGCTTAGGTTTCTTTTAATCACAGTGTCATCTATATGCCTGTCCTTACGGAGTGATGAATCCAGTCTTCAGAAGGGCATTCCTCAGACACTATGAGATGAGGAAAATCAAATACGAAGTGCAATTTTCTCTCAGCATCAACTGGGTGGTGAAATATGCAGGTAATATTCTTTGATCATGCAGACACCCCAGCCAGCCTCCACATCCACCTATTCCACGTGGCTCCATCACATGTGATATGGTCTACGAAGAGGCCAGCTTTCTTCACAATAATGACGGCTTCAATCATTATTTTTAATAAAATATCTCCTTTGACATTCCCTTTGGTTGCAAAGACGCCGATAATCTGTCTCTACTTCCCCACAAAAGGTACAAACATAATTTTCATTCCGTGGTCCATTGCTGATACCTCTTGTGGCTTTTTGAAGTCACCAAGGTTGACAAAGCCTTGAATTTGACCCGATGATAAAACGCTCAAGTGCTCGGAGAGCTTGATCTCGTGTGAGTGGTTTTAAAAGAGAAAATGAGATAGTACAGCGCCGTTACCGCCTCTCATGCGAGGGCACCTCCACAGCACAGCACAGCACTGTACGGGTTGGGGGAAAGGGATAAAAAGAGTAGCGGAGAAAATTGAGTATAGAAGGGAGAGATAGCCCAGCGGTCAAGGAAGGAAGGAAGGCACGTCAAGAAAGGCACGGCGGCTGCAGCCGCTCGTACAGGTCGGCGCCGTCCAAGTATTCGAGCAGCGCCGTGAAGGCGTGCCCGATCACCGAGGAATGGGCCGACGGGAAAAGGAAGCGCCTCGGTGCTGTCGCACTGCAGGTCGAGGCGGCGGTACGCGTTCGTGAGCGCGTCACGCTGGGCACCGCAAAAGTACATGCTCCAAGTCCTCCACATCGGCGCACTTGAGGCAAGAGGGGCTTCCCGTACCTTAAAGGCGGTGCGTCCTTGCTGCGGTGCGGTAGCAGCTGATGCGGAGACGAGGCCGCAGCGCCCGCTCTCGTCGGTGAAGGCCCGTGCGTGGCAGCAGCTTTGGCGGTTTGCCACTGGCGACGTGGGGGTCCGGGTGTCGTGCTCGTAGCATGCCGGCC